>NC_141073.1:16065367-16537867 GCF_041138505.1 Cibotium barometz
TGCCAGGTTTCCCAACAGCATAGAGCCTAGGAAGCTTAGACCAGAGTTCCTGACGGGAAAGAAGTGAAACCATAAATACTGTTGGAAATGGTAAGATTATTTCAACGGGTGGCCTTTACTCTAATCCCTGCCGGTTAGGGAGTGCATCCGAGTGATGGCTTTCAACCTCTGCATCCTAGAATGTGCCTCATATACGACCGTACATTGGTCGACCAGATTTAATCTTTATTGCCTCTTCGCAAAGAAGTGTATGGCCAAAAAGCATTGAGACAACCTCAAAAAATATTGAGATTTATGGAGGTAAGGCCATCGTGTCTTGAGTCTTGCCCTCACACATGAAACAAGCATGACTCATTTTGCTCAAGCTAAGGCAGCTGACTGATGCCATGTGCTAGCAGTCATTAGAATAGAGATATGTGCTGCCATCTCATAGGCACTGAATTAGCTTCAACACTCATGCAGGACCAACTTGCATCGAGAGCACCACAAACATTTATGCATTTGCATAAGGAAAGCAGTTGATGGATTCCATAGGCTAGGTAGCTCCAAGCCACGTCCGAGAGTTGGAGAGATAAGAATAGGTGAATTCCAAAGTTTGAGGCCTCCAAATCAACCACCTTACTTGCCGGTCGGTCAAGACCCATACTACTTTAGGCAACCTCTAGGGGGTGTGGCAATACAATATATGCCTTATGGGCTATACTAGACCCGAAGCACTTGTACTATCTTGCGCCACTGGCAAGACATGGCATGCCTCAAAGCCAATAACAATGTTTCAAAGCCCTTTGGCAACCAATACATGACGCATCACATAGGACGACACTGGGTAGTTGCCAGTTGGTCCCGTCAAGCTTATCCTTAGTGGAAAGCATCCCAAATCTTAGTCACAAAAAAACTTGTTCGTCATTTCGAAACCTACAAAAGGTTTCTAAAAAAATCTTGACACCTCTTGGTTAGGGAAGTTTTAGGGAAAAAAAAAGTGACAATTTTTGAGTTTTTTGTTTGCTTTTGTTATTTGATTTTTTTGGGTTTTTTTTCCTTGAGTAGATTCTTTTGTAGTAGCAACTTGAGTGTCCATGGGCCCTTTCCTTCTCCTCCTCTTCCTCTCCTTCCTTCCCCTCGTCTTCTCCTTCCTCCCTTCTTTCAATTCCTCTCCTTCTTTTTCTTAGTCTTCTCTTCCTCCTCTTCTTTTTTTCTTTTCACCTCTTCTTCTCCCATCTCTTTTTCTTCCTATTCCCTTCTTGATCCCATAATTACAATTCCACATTCTACAATTTCTAGCCATAATACCATATTCTAGTGGTTTTATATATATATGTGTATGTATGCACACACACACACACACACACACACACACACACACACACACACACATGTATATGTATATAATTTATCGAAATTTGCGGTTTTTTTTAGCGACGGACGAAACCTTTCGGAATCAAAACCTATGAAACCTTGAAACCACAGAACGTTTCTTGTGACTATGTCCCAAATACATCACTGCTTGCCATTTCAGCGTGCAAATAACGAATCTTTGGCACAAAATGCTAAAATCCCAACAACTTGCAAGTATTGAAAATGCCATTTGATGAATGCAACCGAGATGGCTACTAGCAGACCATTGATGATTAAGAGACTTGCAAAGTGTATGAAAAATGGGAGAGTATAGAGTGAAGAGTGAAAAATGGGAGAGTGTATGAAAAATGGGAGAGTGTAGAGTGAAGAGTGTAGAAATGTTATTGGCAAGGATGCAAAAGTCGACGACAATGATGATGATGAGATGACGATGTTGACGAAGCTGTTGATGAGCTCGAAGATGTGATATCGATGACAACGGAGAAGTGGCGATGATGGCGCTGTTGATAATGTTGCATAATGCGGAAGCAAAACATAGGAGAGGAAGAGCAAAAGAGAGAGAGAGACATCAAACAATGAACATCATGTTATGTAGCAAGAGGCTTTTAAAATGGCAATACTAGCCAGTAGATGGTGTAGAACACGTACCTATGAATGACTGAACCGAGTTAATAAGTGAGAAGGGAAGTGACCTTTATATAGGGAAGGAGTGAAGCTGGCCGACTGCAGCAAATGACTCCATGACAAGCACAAATAAGATAAATACATGTGTGCCAATAAAAGGCCCGGTCCCCACACACAGTGAGATGCACAAATTCTAACACCCCCTTTGTAGCTCATAGTGTGCAAAAGTCGGAAGAAGAAAACTGATGAAGAAGATGTGACCATGGACACCCCTAGAAGTATCAGAGTTATCCTCTTTTATATGATCATTGCCCGTCTTTGAAAACTTGATCTTGGCCTGGGTTGTACCTTTGGTTTGCAATCCTTGGCCAAATGAACCTGCTTTCTAGAAGAGTAGCAGTGACACTGTCCTGTTTGTTGCACTGTAGCAAGTGCTGTTGGAAATTATTTCATCCCTAGATGGACTTTCCCATGCATATTCATGCGTGTATCTGGCTCCATATGAAGCCCTGCATTCGCATATCTTAGCAAAGATTTTTAAGCATTTTTTCTACCATTTTTTGGGTGTTTTTTTAGGCATTTTATAGCATTTTTTGCTACAGCCGACCAGCATACTGAGGCCCTATAAAAGGGCTGGCTCCCTTTTCCCTCAGATCATCTCATTTTTCAGCTTCTGCAGTGATAGGCAGCATCTATGGGGACCTCCCTCATGCTGCTTCACGTGATGTACTACCTTTTCTGGTGATATTCAGCAATGATCTTCTTTTCTCCTTTATGCTTGCTGTCCATATACAGGGTTGTACAGTTCTTGCAGCATTTCTGAGTGGGTATCTCAGCATTGTACCCATTCTTTCATGGTATTAGAGAGGGAAACATCTATAGGGACCTGCGTTTCTTTTCCCATGCTGCTGTTGATTGTTTACAGCATACAGGAGCTGTTTACTGCTGTGTTTCTTCATCAGTAACCTGTGTTTTATAGTGGAGCTGCAGGACTGCCTCAAGTGCTGCAATTTCTTGCTACTGTAGGCTGCGTTTTTAGCATTTTTACTGTTATTAGCTGAAACCCTCTTCATAGGTGCTGAGGATAGGAACTCTGAGATAGTCTGCTTCTTCTATTTTCAGATTCCCACCCTCCCTTCCCTTTCTTTCTTCTCTCTCTTGCTGTGCACAGCTTGAGAGGAGGTACTTTGTTTTCTTCAGCAGACATGGCTTTAGGAGACCCCTTCTCTAGAGCCATTCCTTCTCCTATCTCTTCTCCCGCTCCATTACAACCTGGATCCCCTGCTCCCATCGCTCCATAGGTGGTTCCTATTCCCAATCTTTCCTCTCTGAGTTTCTCTCATCCAGGTCTTGCTCCCACCCTTGCCCACATACCATCCTACAACCCTCCCCAAGTCAGTGACTCTATGAAGCTTATAGCAACCAACTATCATACTTGGTCTTTCTACACTCAGTTGTTGTTGGAAGGAGCCGGTGTGTGGATGGCTATCTCCACACCTCACTTGGTGGACCTTGCTTTGCAAAGCCTATTGGATGCTCGGGCTTGTCTTATCATCATCCATTGCATGACTCCATCCATACTGGCACAATTTGTCTCCTCCCAGAGTAATGCTCATCAGATGTGGACAGAGATCCAGAGGAGGCATGGGAGAGTTTCGACAGTGAAGATTGCCAAATTGGAGTCAGATCCGGAGAAGCTTACCATCACTGAGTCAGATAACTTGATTGAGAAGATTGGAGAGTTCTCCCGTATCAAGCTGCAACTTGAGGAGTACGGGAGCACCATCAACAATCCCATCCATAAACTTCTTGGTAAGTTGCCGGCTTTCTTTGATTCTTCCAAGGATAATATTTATTTCCGTGATCTTCTCCCCCCTTTTGAGGAAGTCGTGAGTTATCTCCATGACAAGTGCATGCTTTGTGGAAAAGGCAAGTCGGAGTTTGCTTTTGTTGCCTCTGACAAGGGCAAGGGCAAAGGCAAAGATGGAAAAGGGAACTCCAACAACAACAAGCAAAAAGTCACCACAAAGTCATCTTCTGACAACGACGATTCTGAAAATTCTAAGAGCATCAAGGGTTCTAGGATGAAGGAATCTTGTGAGTTTTGTGGCCGACTTGGTCATTCAGAGGCCAAATGTTTTGCCCGACAGGTTGCCTTCTCGCAAAGCTAAAGACAAAGCTAAAGTAAAACAGGAGTCCTCCTCCGATGGCTCAGACACTTCACCCATGACAGACGGCTCAGATACTACACCAACGACAAAGGAGAGTACGAAGTCTCATGCTAAGATGGCTTTTCTTGCTGTCTATGATCCTCCTGTTCTTTCATCTTCACAAGAGCAGGATGAGTCCATCCTGGTGGTCACACAGGAGACTTCTGATTCAGAAATCAGTGCCCTAAAGGATTATTTACAAGAGTTTCTGATAGAGACCTTATCAGTTCCTCTAATCCATTTGGATGAGTATCTTCCTTCTCTTGTGTTGTTACATGTTGATGCTATTATTGTAGATTTTCTCTCCTCTCTTTCAGAGGAGGATAATGGTTCTTCTATAGAGCAGGTGGATGATTTTGTTGAGATATCCTCACATATTCTGGAGCTTCCTACTTTGGTAGCTTCTCTCCTGGTAGTTGCTTCTCCTTATGTTTCAGAGGAGGCATCTTCCACTATCTTGGAGCCTGTTCCTACTTCGAACCTGGCAAATTCAACTATCATTGATGATCAGTTTGTTCCAGTGGTTGTTTCAGTTACTTCTTCTTCAGAGGAGGATTCTACTTCGGTCCCGATACTTGTTGCTGATGCAGAGGAGGTACTATATTTTTTGGAGCCATCTATGGTTCCATCTCTTGAGGGCTTCTCTCTCCAGATTGATCTTGTTGTTTCGTCTTCGATATCTTCTCGATCTTCTCGTGGCTTCTTTCGGAGAACTTCTCGATATTTAGATGTACCATATCTTCGCGAGCTTTGTGTCTTTTATGAGGAGGTTGTTCCTTCAGATTCTTTGGAGGATTTTTTTGCAGCGTGCCGGAGTTGGTCCACCCATCTGGCGCTAAAGAGGAGGTGTTGGAAATTATTTCATCCCTAGATGGACTTTCCCATGAATATTCATGCTTGTATCTGGCTCCATATGAAGCCCTGCATTGGCATATCTTAGCAGAGAATTTTCAGCATTTTTTCTACCATTTTTTGGATATTTTTAAGGCATTTTATAGCATTTTTTGCTACTACTGGCCGACAGCATACTGAGGTACTATAAAAGGACTGGCTCCCTTTTCCCTCATATCATCTCATTTTTCAGCTTCTACAGTGATAGGTAGCATCTACGGGACCTCCCTCATGCTGCTCCACATGATGTACTACCTTTTCTGGTGATATTCAGTAGTGATCTTCTTTTCTCCTTTATGCTCGCTGTCCATATACAGTGTTGTACGGTTCTTGCAGCGTTTTTGAGTGGGTATCTCAGCATTGTACCCATTCTTTCAAGTGCTTGATCCTGTCCACTAGGAGGGAACCTTACTTGCTCTCTTGAGAAACAAGGATAGATGCCTCCTCCAAGAGGGAACCCATATCCATGGCAAGAGCACATCTCTGCAAGCAAGCCTTTGTGCCACTGATGATTTGAACACTCCACAACCAATCTCCAACACTTCTCCAATGGAACGAGGTATGAGGAACAAGCAGCCCCCAAAATTGAGAGAGAAAGGGGTTGGACAGTAGCAAACAATGCACCAAAACTTGCCGGAAAACACCCACAAAGGAGGTAGATCCATCGAAGAAGAGGTAGGTTGAAAGGCTGTGAAAGGCTGTGCAAGTATGTAAGGCACGGTACGAATCAGGTACGTAAGGTATGCATTCAAGTACAGGTTGAGATTTTGAGGTACGTTTAATACGTAAGGTACGTAAAAACATAAAAAATATACTATATAGTATATATATATATATACACACAGAATAATGAATGAAAAATTGCAAACTTTAAATTTGAAAAATAATACATTTCTGAACAACACAATTACCAAAATGAGAGCTATCAAACAAAAGCATAAATAGGTTTCATGAAATGGAATCACTCAAACTTTCAGCACCCATGACTCAAATGCCACGGGTTACATACTATAAGCAATCAATCAAAATTTAAAAGTTAAAAGATAGTTTACTATCTAGAGAAGCCAAAAAATAATAGTTCTAGTCACTAGTGTCACTATCACTGCACATTGCAGAGCACTCAATGATCAATCCGCTTCATTGCATCGCCTACGGGTGGATAAATAAGCGGCTACGGGCGGGCGCTTATGGGCGGTGAAAAATTGGTAACTATGGGAGGATCTTGGGCCAAATGCCAGTCCGCCGCCGTGCCACCGCGCGGGGGGGGGGGACATCCGTACTGTATGGTACAATACCGTATTGTATACTAAAACGTACCTTATCATAAGGACGTACGTACGGATGCAACCTTGAGTCTGTGGCGCTCCACACGTGAGGAAGAGGACCACCAACTGTTGTCTAGAGATCTGCACCAAACGCCAACACCGCGGAAGCATAGGACTGATAGCCCCCTCTTAAGCGAAGGCAAGGCTGAAACACATGGGAAGAAACACGTCCATTGCTGCCCAAGGCTGAAAGCGCAGCCCACGCACCACCACCACCACCACCAACGGACGATGGAGAAGATAGCATAGGAGAGAGTGTCAGAATGGTGCATGCGGAAGCCACACTCATACACACGTAGAGAGAGAAGTTGGCGCAGAGAGAGAGAGAGAAAAGTTGATGAACAGCTCACTTTAGCAATGAATAGTTGAATAATACAATGGGTGGACATGGGTATATATACCCTCACAAGTGAAATGGCCGACTCACTTAGATACGACTGAATCCACATGAGATACTATATTTTAACACCCTCTCTGTAGCTCATAGTGGGCATAGATGAAGAAACCAAGTCGATGCAGATGCAACCATGGACACCTCAGTACTGGCCGGATACTGAATACACCTCGGAAAATGCACCAAACAACCTGTCTCCTCAAGGAATGCCATCTTGAGCGTCAGCTGCCACATAGAATAATGAATTGCAGACAACTCCACATCCATGATCCCCCATTCGTTGAACTGAGAACACACACGTCCAAAAGATCTCCTGAACATTGAACTATCGACACATGACGCCCAAAATTCTCTGACAATGAACTAGGAACTCATCCCATCCATAGTCTACTACCAATGAACTATGAACACATCACGTCCATAGATTTGTCAAGCTGTTCCATGCCAGATGCATGTGCCTTGAACTCCGACACACGGGTCCAAATCACCAAGGCGGGAGCACAGACTGCCCCTCTCTGCCACTCACATGCCTCTCTCTGGCTGAAGCACGTGGTAGCATCCATCCACCAAGCTAGAATGCTGGAGTATGTGCCAGTGAAGTCCTCGCCACACCGGCAGACGCCGTAGCATCCCTCTTAGAATCACTGTCACTGTCATCCTCGTCAGCTTTACCTTTGCCTTTGTCATTTGTCGAGCCTTGAGCTTTAGCTTTGGATTTGCAATCCCGAGCCAAATGCCCTCGCTTTCCGCACTTATAACAACGGCTCCTAGACTTCTTATTGGATTCCGATGCAGCATGTGCCGATTCTACATCCTTCGGAACCCGAATCTTGCCTTGGGAAATGAGCACTGCTTCCTCCTCAATGAGAAAAGAGCTGAGATCATCAAATTCCAGCTTATCCTTCGTGACTTGTAAGCGTAATGCCCTCGAGACCATCTCGTACTCCTCAGGCAACTTCGTAAGAACCAAGGCAGCTAACTGGGTACTAGTTAATGCACTATTCATAGCCGATAACTGATCATGGATAACCTTTGCCTTCATTAGAAGTGACTGCATAGAGGTCCCGGTTTCAAACTTGATGGAAAACAACTGGCCGAGAAGGGTTACTGCTCGCATTGTTGAGTCTCGATCAAACATTCCTGCAAGCTTTGACCACATTTCCTTGGCAGTCTTTAAAGTCTGAATGGCAGGGGAAATTTCCTTGGTGAGAGATTCTGCAATCGCCGACATCGCCTTCGCATTGTGAGCTTCCCAATCCACAAGAGATTTGAGAAACTCCTCCTCCTGAAGACGTGTGAACCGATTGCTATCCCTTCGGGGACGTTCCTCCGAGCCATCAACAATGTCCCATAAGCCTTTTCTGCTAAACCATAGCCTCATGATCAAATTCCAATGCGCATAGTTGTCGCCATTCAGTTTGTCGTCCTTGCTTGAACACGGGAGACCCATCTCATAAACTCCGTCCAAGATCTTCTCAGTCGAACCAAACCTCCTCTCCGTAGCCGACACACTTCTCGTTCCTCCTCTTGTAACAGTCAAAATTTTAACGCTGCACTTGATTGCTTGGTTGGCCTCGCCCCTCGCCACATATGCTCGCACGGCGTTTCTTGCCCGCTTTGCTCCTCACACTCATCCGGACCAGCGAGTGCCCTACCGTAAGCACCCACGTGTCACCCGAAGCCAGCTTCAAGCCTCCACCAGCAGACGCCGTCGACCACGCCGCCGGCCAATGTGTTCACAGTGCTGCCCCAGCCCCTCCTCGCCTTGTCTGCAGCAAAGCCGAAGCACAGCATACACGAGCGGCTGTCTGCAAACAGCGAAGCAGAAGCACAGCCAGCAGCACACACCACCTTTCACGATCGCCGCCAATACAGCACGCAAGCCAAAAAAACGCAGCTCTTGTTCTCAACTGCTCCTACCTGCGCTTGAGGATCATTGAGCCAGAAGCTCTGATACCATGTCAGAATGGTGCATGCGGAAGCCACACTCATACACACGTAGAGAGAGAAGTTGGCGCAGAGAGAGAGAGAGAGAAAAGTTGATGAACAGCTCACTTTAGCAATGAATAGTTGAATAATACAATGGGTGGACATGGGTATATATACCCTCACAAGTGAAATGGCCGACTCACTTAGATACGACTGAATCCACATGAGATACTATATTTTAACAGAGAGAGCTGTTGCCACCACAAAAACACAGCCTCCAAAGCTGAAGCACAGCACCCTACAAGAAAACACAACCACCAATGTGAAAACGCAGCCTTAAGGAGGAAAACACAGCAGCAGGAGGAAAACACAGTCACTAAGTGGTGACGAAAACGCAGCCGCCTGGAAAACTGCACAAAACGCAGCCCTCTGCTGCAAATGTAGCAAAAAACGCAAGCTGCCTTCTGCTCCCGAAAACACTGAACTTATTCTAGTAAAGAAACTCACTGCCGCCGCTTTTGCCGGTCACCTAAGCGATTGATACCATGATAAAGTTGCACAATGTGGAAGCAAAACATAGGAGAGAGGGAGAGCAAAGGAGAGAGAGAGAGAGACATCAGACAATGAACATCATATTATGTAGCAAGAGGCTTTTACAATGGCAATACTAGCCTGCAGATGGTGTAGAACATGTGCCTATGAATGACTGAACTGAGTTAATAAGTGAGAAGGGAAGTGACCTTTATATAGGGAAGGAGGGAAGCTAGCCGACTGCCCTGTGGAGCTGGTTGACTGCAGCAAATAACCCCATGATTAGCACAAATGAGATAAATACATGTGTGCCAATAAAAGGCCCGGTCCACAAACACAGTGAGATTCACAGATTCTAATAGCTGTAAAACTCATGGCATATGCACACAGTGTCTGCACACCAAATTTATGTTGCTTCACTATAGAAAACCTAAAATCGAACATAGACAGTTTGAACGGACACTCCCTTGAGATGCTTGCAGAAATTTTACAGCATGCAAATGGGTCCCAAAACCTGCTCGAAACAGATTGAAAGTTGTCTAAATTTTGTCAACTACGTTAGCTTTCACACTATAGGGTATACCTTCTCCACCTAAGAGGATAGCTCAATATGAGACAATCAGAAGAGTAGCTTGAGGAGGTGATGATGAGAGCAAACGACGGAAGTGAGAGCCAAGAGAACTTGCTCTGATACCAATTGTTGGAGTGGAGACAAAGATAGCAACACACACATAGATGCACAAGTAAGCAGAAATACAAAGAAGCACAACACTCAAAGTAGATTGATGAGAGTGAGTGAAGGACGAGTGAAGTGACATGATAAGGTGACTTACACACACTTGGGGGAAAAACCTCCTAAGGAGGGAAAAAGTTTCCTGGCCCATTATTAGCTTACGTCCACACATCATTATCATATAAATGGCTACATGAGATGTCATTTTTTGATGTGGGAAGAGGCTAGGTGTGAACTGCTGGACATGTTATCTCCAACCTATTTTACTCCATTTTATGCAACTTTTTATCCAGATATTTATATGATGTACTTAGGGATTTTTGCCATATTTTTTAGCTATTTTATAGCTTATTTTTAGGCTTTTTTAGGCATTTTATCATTTGTCCAAACTTCTAGCTTTTTTGCTACAACTGACTGGCTCTACAGATATGTATATTAAGTGTAAGCCCAGCGGGGCATGTGAAAAAGTGCACAGTGCGGAAGCAAACAATCACTAGTGTGCTGAGAGAGTGCAAGAGAGAGAGAGATGTGAAGCAACTATGCTGAATATCCTGAAGTGAAACAGTCCCAAGTAAGAGACATAACAAGTCTCATAATTGAGGGAAGCAAAAGGAAGACTAGACTATGGGAAAAGAGGGAGGCAAGTACACCTATTTATAGATAAGTAGGGCTGGCCGACTCGACACCTTAAATTGGCCGACTGGACATGAGGAAGCTGGCCGACTGGGCATAAGGTACCCGACTTGGGTAAAATGCCAGAAAAATATACAAAAATAGGGTGGCCAGCCCACAACCAAGGGCCATGAAAAGGGACCAAAAGGGGACTCCAATGATGAGCATAATTCTGGGGATGAATGTGCTAACATCCCCTCTCAGCACGAGATGTTGAATATACTCCAAGAAGCGGAAGATGAGGAGCCAAGGAAGCCTGAGAAACCGGCTTGGTGAACAAATCTGCTGCATTCTTCGTTGAAGGACAATACTCCAAACGCAAATCTCCAGCAAGAACTCGTTTACGAACATAGTGATACTGAATCTCAATGTGTTTCGTACAAGCATGAAACACAGGGTTCTTGGCGATGGCGATGCAACTCTGATTGTCACACCAAAGAAGAGTAGATCCAGTAGGAGAAAAGCCAAGCGCTCCCAATAATCTCCGCAACCAAATCGCCTCACATGCAGCATAACAAACTGCACGATACTCCGCCTCTGTAGAGGAATGCGCCATAGTAGGCTGCTTTTTATTGCTCCATGAAATGGCTCCAGACCCAAGTGAAAAAACACAACCGGTGGTCGAACGCGGAGTATCTGGATCTCGAGCCCAATCTGAATCAGACCATCCAAGAAGAGTGCATCCTTGGCCATAGAAGATGCCAAAGTCCAGAGTTACCACACAAGTACCGAAGAACTCTGAGAGCACATCGCCAATGTTGCTGATGGGCTTTGGATGTGAAAGAACTCAATAAGCTGACTGCGAAACAAACGTCCAATCGGGAGTAGGTCAACCAAACCAAACAACCGACGAGAACCCAATATTGTCGCTGATCAATCCCTGGAGAAGCATCAAGAAGAGAAAGCTTCTCACTAGTATCCATAGGAGAAGGTACTGATTTGCATCCAGTCATCTAAAATCTGTCAAGTATCTTCCGTGTGTACTTCTGCTGAGAGAAGAAAATACCCTTAGGGGTCTGCCAAATCTCAAAGCCAATAAAATAATGCAAAAGGCCAAGATCCATCATCTCAAACTCTATCCAAAGCATCCATGACTGAACGGATCCTCACAAAATAAGAACCTGTAAAGATGAGGTCATCAATATAGACCACAATGATAACAATCAACCCCCTCTCAAGGAGGATATAAAGGTGAGGTCATCAATATAGACCACAATGATAACAATCAACCCCCTCTCAAGGAGGATATAAAGGTTCGAATCTGCATGAGAATGGTGCAGGTCGAGCTTCTGAAAGAACTCATCAATCCGTTGGTACCAAGCCCGCCGCCGCGGAGCTTGCTTCAGACCATATAAAGCTTTCTGTAGCCGGTACACCTGATCTTGTTTGCTTGGAACAACAAATCCCGGTGGCTGATTAACATAAACTTCCTGTGTAAGCTCTCCATTCAGGAAAGCCGACTTGATGTCCATTTGAAATACGGGTCATCTATGATGTTCTGCAAGAGCAAGAACGGTGCAAATGGTAGTCATCTGGGCCGTCGGAGCTAAGGTCTCATCGAAGTCGACTCCAAGGCGCTGAGCATAACCCTTGGCAACCAACCTCGCCTTAAGCTTGTCAAGCTGCCATCAGCTCGGAACTTTGATTTGAAGATCCAGCGCACACCAATCACCTTACGCTGTAGTGGCCTAGGCCAAGTGCCATTCCGTTCAATAGCATCGAGCTTTGCCTGCTTAGTACGACGCTAAGGCTCATGTGAGAGAGCCTCGTCCATAGAAGTGGGATCAGAAGGACCATGAATAATAGAGGACATAAGAGCATAGTTAACAAACACCTTTCAGGAATTTATTCAAGAACAATCCATGGGCACACTGGCCAGGATCAATACAATCAATGAATACAAAACAAACAGATATGCCGATGTAGGATATCCAAGTCGATGTCGATGTCAAGGCACAAGATCTCTGTTGCCGAGCACACCACGGGGATGTCCCACAAGTATCTCTCACCGGGCTAGTTCCAGATCCAAGTCCAATGAATCTAGATCCAAGTTCAGAAACAAATCCAAGTCCAGATCCAAGTGTAGATCAAATCCAAAACCAAGTCCATATCCAGATCCAAGTGCAGATCAAATCCAAAACCAAGTCCATATCAAGATCCAAGTCCAGATCAAATCCAAAACCAAGTCCATATCCAGATCCAAGTCTAGATAAAATCCAAAACCAAGCTATATGTCGAAAAGTTCTCCATGTCTATACTCCATATCCAAGCTCTATGTTCCATGTTCAAGCTCTATGCCCAAGTTTTCCATGTTCAAGCTCTATGTTCATGTCCAAGCTTCATGCCCAAGCTATATGTCCAAGTTCCATGCTTCATGCCCTAGCTATATGTCCAAGTTCCATGTTCAAGGTCCATGCTTCATGCCCAAGCTATATGTCCAAGTTCCATGCTTCATGCCCAAGCTTCATGCCTAAGCTATATGTCCAAGTTCCATGTTCGAGTTCCATGCTTCATGCCCAAGCTATATGTCCAAGTTCCATGCTTCATGGCCAAGCTATATGTCCAAGTTCCATGTTCAAGTTCCATGCTTCATGCCCAAGCTTCATGCCTAAGCTCCATATCCAAGTTCAAATATCTCCAAGCTCGTACATGAGGTACACACGAAGTATTTGTTGAGCATGAAAGGAAGTGAAGCAAATAGAAAACATAGATGTAGGCCCAAGTACAAGACTTGTAAATGTTGGAAACTGATGTTTACTGCTGAAAATTGAGCACGAGGGAAGCCGGTAGGTGCTGTACAATGGTAAGAAGCAGTAGCAGCTGCTAATGACCTCAAGTGAATGTTGAAAAATGAGATGAACTGGGGGAAAGGGGGGTTAGCCCATATATACTCCCCCATATGCTGGTTGGCCGATTTGGAGCATTGTTTGTTGTTTTGGCAAGGAGAGTTGACCAGTAGAGGACATGGGGGCTGTTGGCTAGTACACAGAAGAGGAGGATCGAGTTGGCTGCAGCATATGTTTATTTATGTCCAGGAGCTGGCTGACCAGCAGTCGGCCGGTCACTTCAAGGCCTATAAATAGGCATAGTTGCTCATCGTTTTATTCATTCAACTCCTTTGAGTTGGTTCATAGAATTAGGGCTTTGTTTTGGTGATCTACCCTTTCATGGAAGGCAGCCAAGATGAGAGGCCCATCTCGACACCGACGGAGACTACAACAGAGGATCAGGACCATACTAGCACGGCATGGGAGACGTCTAGTCGGAGTGCTCACCATGGAGGGCATTGAGGATATCCGCCATCGACCGATGAGAGACATCTTTGGATAGTGATGTGTATGATGCTTACCTTTGTTGCTGGAGTTTGCTAATACAAGCATGAAAATGGTGATGTAGACCATTTGGAGATGATATAATCCAATAGAGCAAACTGTAAATTCTGTTGTCCAATCCGGAATAGAGGCAACCCACAAGAAAGCTTGCACAGAGATGGATGCACCAAGACAAGTCTATATGGCAGTATGGCAGTCGGTAGAATTCCTTATAGCCGTATGATGGCGTAGGACAGCCAGCAACAAGCGGTGCGTGCTGACGATGGCAACAAGCTCTAGCGGCTTGGTTCAAAAGGTGGGTTGTGCTAGGACTGGCGGGATGATGGCTCTTCTGTAAGGCGGCACCGGCAAGCAGTATAGCACAGCTAGAAGGCAGGCAGCGCTGGTAGCAGCCGGCGGAAGGCAGTGTAGCTGTAAGCGGCTCTGAATTGTAGCACAATGATGATGGGTGCAGGCGAATGCACAGTACAATAGGTGGTGGCGCTGGGTGGCTGGGGGCAGGTAATGATGACCGTCATCCAGGGTCAGAAGTTGGAATCCTATTATCAAGTTTAGCAGGAGGGGATGTCATGTGCATGCACATGGGCATGACTAACCGAAGGCTAATCCCTGAAGGGCAGCAGATAAACAGTAGATTTAAGGCATTATTAGGCTCAGGCAAAGGTCCAGAAGAAGCCCGGTTGGATAGCACGTCAGTCACCCAGGTGGACAGCATTCCACCGACGAGGGTCGGCAACATTTATGGGTTTTTGGTGTCCTTGAAGTGGCCGACAGCCGGTCATGCAGAGTTGGGGCCTATATAAAGGCACATCCAGCCTTTGATTCAGCATCTGACACTTTACAAGTGTTGGGTCACAATAGATAGGTAGGATAGGGTTTTCCACCTTTTTGGGCATGCCTATGGCTGCGAGAAAACATGTATCTTTCTGTACTATATTAATCTACTGAAAATACACAGCCATCTCTCTCTCTCTCTCTCTCTCTATATATATATATATATATATATATATATATATATATATATATATATATATATATATATATGCGTTTTGCATCTATATGTTCCTATGAAAGGTGCTTAGGCCTAAAAGAAGACTCAGTGCTTCCGTGCATGTAGTAGTTCCAAGGGCTTGCCAGCTAGATAATCCAATGCAATGCAAGTATGAAGACAAGTTACCCAAGCAAAAGTGTGTCAGAGTAGTTTGTCAATGCTGGACTAGTCGAATGAGTCTAAATAGCCTGGCCTCCAGTCTCATACACCTGGAGGGAAGTGAACGCTAAACTGTCGTTCCGAGACCACGCACAAACAGGTGCTTTTGTACAACCTTGTAGAGACCGCGGCTCAAGCCTCCTTGGTACAAGTACACAAGCAGGTATAGGTATGCAAAGACATACGAGTACACGAACATGTACTGGTATGTCGTGCCAATAGGAAGTACTCAACGAGGTACACTTAGTGCCGGTTCACAGCATGTACATCTGGTACTGTAGATGTAGGATGATATTCAGTAGGTACTTGCAGGTACAGTAAAGTTTTCAGCCTGTACTTGCAGGTACAATTAGGGTTTCAGCTTGTACTTGCAGGTACAATTAGGGTTTCACAGGTACAGTAGATACACAGTCAGGTACAGTAGGCAGCTACAGCAGGTAACAGTAGGGTTTACAGCAGCTGTACTTGCAGGTACAGTAGGGTTTCAGCAGGTGCTGCAGGTACAGTAGAGTTTTCAGCCCGTAATGCAGGTACAGTACTGTTTTGAGCAGATGTACTTGCAGGTACAATAGAGTTTCAGCAAGTACTGCAGGTACTGTAGGGTTTCCAGCCAGTACTGTAGGTACAGTAAGGTTTCCAGCAGGTGTACTTGCAGGTACAGCAAGGTTTCAGCAGGTACAATAGAGTTTCCAGCTGGTACTGCAGGTACAGTAGGGTTCCCAGCAGGTGTACTTGCAGGTACAGTAGGGTTTCAACAGGTCCTGCAGGTACAGTAGAGTTTCCAGCTGGTACTGCAGGTACAGTAGGGTTTCCAGCAGATGTACTTGCAGCACAGTAGGCAGCAAGTACAAGGCAGCCAGGTGTGTTATCTTCTTGGTGTCGGTTTGCAGAGAGAGAGAGAGAGAGAGAGAGAGAGAGAGAGAGAGAGAGAGAGAGAGATGAAATGAAATGATATATTAACGTCCTCAAAAGGCCAAAATGACCTATGAGATCAAAAAGGTTACAACAATTGGTGGATCTGATACAATGTCTGTAAGAAAAGCTAAAACAACTAAACAACTAACTAAAACTGAAACAACAATTATGAGGAAAAGTAAGGTACTAGGAGCTCCTAATGGATAACATCTGGGAAGGAAAACTCCAGCAACAAAGGTAAGCATCATATACATCACTATCCAAAGATGTCTCTCATCGGTCGATGGCGTATATCCTCAATGTCCTCCATGGTGAGTACTCTGACTGGACGTCTCCCATGCCGTGCTAGTATGGCCCTGATCCTCTGTTGTAGTCTCCGCCGGTGTCGGGATGGGCCTCTGAGAGAGAGAGAGAGAGAGAGAGCCTAGTAGTGATGCACTTTCTTTCCAATGAGAGAGAGGGAGAGAGGCACTCGTGGGATAGGTTGGTGAAGGGGGGTGGAAGGGTCCAACCCCCATTTGACATGTGGCAATGCCCACCTTTAATGGAGGGGGCCATCTCCTTTAGTGCCCACTGAATAAAGAGGGTTTACATGAGCAAAAGGGTGCCCAAAGATTGGGTTGTCCATACATGGGTTCCTTGTGCCCTGGTCACTAGCCAGTGGGCCGGTGCCCAATTTTAATTAATGTGAACAATGAAGGTTATAAAACCTTTAGAAAAATAAACAAGGGTTTAAATGAATACTTACCACCTGTTCACATGCCACAAACCAATAATACAAGGCACTCGTGTGGTTCATGGGTGGGTGTCCCTTGCCCGTGAACTAGACACATCAGAGCAAGCAGTCACACGGAAACAAGTCATGCGAAAACATTTTCAAGCAACTAGAGATGCGTGCATATGCATTATGCAATGGATATATCTCCCTTTCCTGGAACGGATATATCTCCCTTTCTTGGAACTTGTAAATAGCAGGGCTTACCGAGCACGGAACTGGCTCAGTGAGAATCCTAAACTGGGATTCTTGACAGTGGGTTCCATGTCCTGGCCACACTAAGGGTGACACGAGGCTTGGCGTCCCGTAGGTGACGCGATTCCTGGCCTCAGTACAGGTGACACGAAGCTCCTGTACCTTGGCATGAAATAGGGGAAGACCACTTGGGCGGCCAAATGGTGACATAAGGTTTTACCAACTGCGATTAGCTTCAATGGCAGTGTCTAATCCCTTACAAAAGAGGTCTTACCAACTGAGATTCGCTTTAGTGGCAGTGTCTAATCCCTTACAAAAGAGGTTTAAGGCTTAATGACATTCCTTAATGATGATTAGTGCATATCTCCCCCTTAAAAAGATAGGCAGAAAACTAATATGATTTGGAGGGCGAGAAATGTGCACCAAATGAGAGGGGTTCTGAAAAATGATGCAAATCAGAGTTTGACTAACTCATAAACATGTGATTTGAAGCTTGAAATTTCCAAAATGTGCTAATCACCTGCGAATGACAGTGGGCTGAAAACCGATGAAAATGTTGGATCTCCTCAACGGGTGGTTGATTTGATTCGCGATTTGGTGTGCACATTCGTCAATTGATGAGTTAGAAGATCTTGTAGAGATGGTGCCAATATTTTGCGAATTTTTTGCTATGTTTTTGCGCTGAAAGCCACGAACTGTAGTTTCATATCACCAAGGGTGTTAAGCTTGAGCTTGACAGGCTAGGTCTAGGTCTTGTCTTCCCATGGGTTTCGTAGAAAATTAAGTATCCTCTTATATGGTCCACAAGTGAAGTGTCCTTAAGGTCACTTTACATGGGGTCATTAATTATTGTTTAACTAACACCTAATTAGTACTATTAATTGGCATTACCCTAACCTTATCATTAATGCCACACAATTATGCCCTTTGGGGGACGTGATACAACCTTAGTTCAAAAAACAAAGGGAGTATTAGAGATGAGTCAACATGCATTGGGTATCTTTGTGACGATTCCTTTGTAATGGAGGGGGTCAAGTGGTTGGCTTAGATCAACTAGGACATGAGTGTACACTTGTGTGTGCCACTCATTTTGTCATTGCTATTCCTTAAAAGGCCAAGTTATCATGATGGTCGACCCATTCGTGCTTTCTTGCCTCCAAGTAAAAACCCAAGTACGCTATCAACGGCCCTTGCCCAAGTGGCTATCACACCATACACGGGTAAGTCCATACTGAACACCTTAAATACATAAGTGTGTGTGCGCACTAAAAAGACCCCAAAAAAAGTACAGTGTGCAGCTTCATGTTCCGTTGTTTAAACAATCATTATGCAATCACAAATGCCCACAAGACAAGTGATTGGCAAATAAATGAGTAAATCCTCATAACTGACAATAGAGAGAGAGAGAGAGAGAGAGAGAGAGAGAGAGAGAGAGAGAGAGAGAGAGAGAAATGAAATGTTATATTAATGTCTTCAAAAGGCCATAATGACCTATGAGACCAAAAAGTTACATCATGGTGGATCTGATACAATGTCTGGATAAAAAACCAGAAAATGAAAAATAAAGATGATACTACTGGCACCTAGAAAATGAAACTGGAACTGGAAGGTAAACAGAAACCCTTATAGAGAGAGAGAGAGTGTGTGTGTGTGAGGCTGCGAATCATCTTCGGAAGATGTCTAAATCCTTGCCTTGGTGGAGAGCAGTATTGGGAAGGATATGGATGAGCAAATTGCCTTTGAAGCAACGATTGTTTCTATGGAGATATATTATGGGTGTTTTTTCGGTGGGGATTCTTTTAGCACATACATATTGCTTCAGGCTCTTGTAGGCAATGCTCTCACCCATATGAGACGGTGCCTCATCTACTGTGGTACTGCTCCCACTCTCGAGCACTCCTGGACAGATTGTGAGGGGGCCTACGGGCATGATTTACAGGAAGACTTTTTGGGAGACAGTTTTGGCTTTTTGTTCGACTCTCTCCTACATTGCCAGCTTATGCAGTCTTCTTGGATTGGACTAGATTCTTGGCTTTTTGGACTATCTATCATGTCTGGAATTAGCTGCTTTTTTCTGTTGTTCATGTCGACCGTTTTCCCTTCTTCTGTAGATCTCTTTACCAGTCTCTTAGAGATTCTTATTATCTTGGAGAGCTTGCTTTTCCGCAACTTGAGGTGTTTTCCCAGTGTTTCTGATCTGAGTCCTGGCTGTCCCACTCTAGGACAGCTATGATTGTACATTTCTTTTATCAATGAAGCACCGGTTTCACTTTTTTAAAAAAAGTGTGTGTGTGTGTGTGTTCTTTTTACTCATATACCAGTCTCATTTATGAAATTTTTTTCCTTCATTGTTTCTCTTGATGAACAGGAGGGCTTTGATGGTGGCAGCAGCTGTATTGGTGGCTGGAGGTGGTCTTGCATATGCACATTCCTCTTTCAATAGAAAAAAGACTAGATCTTCCTCTTTGGCTATTGAGGATGGAATCACATCAGAGAAAACAGTGGGCGAGGGCAGCTACTCAGGTGGACGAAAGAAAAAGAAAACTGGGATGAAGTCAGTTAATGCACTTGCTGGCATACTCATTGCACAGATGGGAACCAAAGGGATGCGAACGTTGCTTTCTTTAGCTGTTATAGCGGTAAGATGGAGATGCATTCCATTTTGTGATTGTTATCATACAACATAGTGCTACTCCCTTTTATTTTCTGATCTCAAAAGTGCTCCTCCCTTTTATTTTGTGATTGTTATCATACAACATAGTGCTACTCCCTTTTATTTTCTGATCTCAAAAGTGTTTTGAGTATCATGACCAAGTGCTGAAGGCAGAACAGCGTTGTCAAAGGTGCCACTTTTCCTGAAGCGTGAGAAACCTTGGTCCTTAAGTAGATGGTCAAAGTTCATCGGTGCTGCACGGGAAACACCATCCAGGATTTGTTTTAAAGGTGTGGGTCAGGCAGTCGATGCTCTGTGCTTTATGTGGTTAAAGTGGAAAAGATCTTGGAGAATTGGTGAAATTGCATGGACGCAGACCTAGGCCCATGATGGCGCAAGGGGATGCCCAATGATGTGCATAGGCTGATGCATTGTATTATGAGTTTAAGAAGACTAACGATAGTTTATCAAGAAGGATAAAAGTCAAAAGCCTTTCCATTCTAAACTAGGATTTGTAGCTCTTACACCAATATTTCCCATATGGCCGCCCCCCCCCCCCACAAAAAAAAAAGAGAGAAAAAAAGAAAAAACTTTTCTTTTCAAAAGAAAAAGAAAAGAAGAAGAAGAAACTCAAAGATATCTAGTTTCTCCAGCCAGAATCCCCTCCAATCCCTTTCAAGGCAAAGAAAAGCATGTGTGTGTACATACACACATGCATTGGGATTCAAACCTCCTTATGTCAGGTTTATTTTGTATAAGCTTCTTGTTATGATTTATAAAGGTCTGGTTTCCAAATTTTTAATTATGGTTGTATTGCAGATATTGAGAACAGCTTTGAGCAATAGGTTGGCAAAAGTCCAAGGGTTTCTCTTCAGGGCTGCTTTTCTAAGACGTGCCCCACTATTTACTCGTCTCATTGCTGAGAACTTGTTCCTTTGCCTACTCCAGTCGGCGTTGTTTTCAACCACCAAGTTTTTCACTGGGACGCTAAGCTTGCAGTTCCGGAAAATCTTGACTGATCGTGTGCATGCTGATTATTTCCAGGTCAGGCCACCTGCTTTGACATTCAAGTGTGTAAGCAGTAGGTTTCAGATGATGGGACATTTATTGCTATAGCTTAATTTGTGCAGAACATGACGTTTTACAAGATGTCCCATGTGGATAGGAGAATAAGCAATCCTGAGCAGCGCATTGCTAGTGATATACCAAGGTTTTCGACTGAGCTTAGTGAGGTTATCCAAGAAAACATGACAGCGTGTTTTGATGGGATACTCTACACTTGGCGGCTCTGTTCGTATGCCAGTCCCAAGTATGCACTGTGGATTTTGGTATTGCAGCTCTCCCCCCTTTTCTTCCATTTCTGCAGCTTATAATATGCAAAGGGCTTCATATAGAAGCTTAACTCTCTATGCCTACATCAGGCTTCTTTGCATGCTTGTTGATCAATTTTTTTGGACTTTCTGTCAGGCGTATGTGCTTGGTGCGGGTTTTGTTACTGGGAGTGTTTCTCCTCCATTTGGAAAATTGATGTCTAAAGAACAACAATTAGAGGGAGAATACAGGCAAATCCATACGAGGCTTCGGACACATTCAGAGAGCATAGCATTCTATGGAGGACAAGATAGGGAATCCTCCATTGTTGAGCATCGATTTAGATCCCTTGTCAAGCATTTGAGTAATGTGCTGCACACACAGTGGTGGTTTGGCATGATTCAGGATTTCACTCTGAAATACTTGGGGGCTACAGTTGGAGTGGTTTTGATAATCGAGCCATTCTTTTCTGGAAACCTAAAGCCGGATCATTCAACACTAGGGCGTGCAGAAATGCTGAGCAACATGCGCTATCATACCAGTGTCATAATAGCCTTATTTCAAGCACTTGGGACTGTAGCATTTAACTCTCGAAAGCTGCATAGGATCAGGTTTGTTGGATAAGTGCTTTCTTATCCATATCGACTGTTTATTTATTGGTCTGTATAAGGAGGTGCATTTGTTTTGAAAACTGCTTACTGTATAAGCATATGCAGTGGCTATGCAGATCGCATCAGGGAGCTAATGCTGGTTGCAAGAGAGCTAAGGCTAGCAGGCAGTAATCGGGTGATTCAAAATAAAGATAGTGCAGGCTACTTTGTGGAAGCAGACCATATTGAATTCAAAGGAGTAAAGGTATTTTGGGCAGTTGTTGATTATTATTTTTGATATATCCGCTTTTCACCCCATCATCACACTCCCCAAACCTGACCCCCCACCCCTGTGTGGCCTCTCTCTCTCTCTCTCTCTCTCTCTCTCTCTCTCTCACACACACACACACTTTTTTTTTTTGTGAAACCACTGTCTAATTAATTACTCAAGGTATGGTACAAGCATAGCTGTCCACCATGAGGAAGGACAAGCTAGAAACAATGAAAAAACACATCTAATTGCCTAGTAGTGATCTCACCCAAGGCATAAGAGTACTGGAGAGATTCACGCAAAGAGTATCTAAAATAAGTATAGGTATCAACCGATCGGTTGGTAAAGACATGTTGATTTCTATAATGCTAGAGAGTCCATAGTGCTTGGAATCTTGTCCACGCAAGAAACTGTGAGCAGTCTGATAATTCATTGGAATGTTTGCTAAAAAGCCAGAATTGCTTGGAAAAAGGATGCCGAGGAAAACGAGCCTTCAAATATCCAGAAAGCCTATCAAGCAGAGCACGAGCAGACAGATAGTGCCAGAGCAAATGAGGTACTGTTTCTCGTGCATGATAGCACCTGTAACAGTGTGGTGAGGCAATGTGTCTCTTGGCGAGTCCAACCAGGCATCTCCACACGAAGACTCTTTGTTTCAAAGGGAGTTTATTTTTCCAAATTCTATTAAGGCATGTTTTCCACCAACGTAATGGCTTAGATATCCACCAAAGCTGATTACCATGCTCAACAATCCATGGGGGAGGAATAACTAGCTTATATGCTATGGCTGCAGTCAATTGATCAAATGAGATAGGCTTATAACCAAGCATCTCTCTATCTAATTTCCAATCCATTAGCTTGTTTTGTGCATTAAGTGGCAGAACAGGTTGTATAGACTGTATTATCTGCATAATCTCTTGCCATATTGGTGTATGATGCATGCCCAAATCATATTGACGATTTGCTCGAGGAAAGTTGAGAACCTGTCCATTCACATCTATAACATCCCGTACATATCGAATACCTTTGGTGGATAGAAAAAGCCTTTCGAGTTTCCAATAATGCTAGTGGTTTCTCAAAGACTTTACTCCAGTGTATACTTTCCAAAGCTAGAGAGTTTCTAGTGTCCGCATTCTTGCCAAACCAATGCAAGTGTGAGAGGATTTGTTTCCAATCCTGAATAAGCCTGGTGGAATACGGACAGCTAGGTATTTTACCATCAAAAAGTCCAAGAACAAATGTCCCAGTGTGTAGGGATCTAGTTGCCAAATGCCAAGGTTTGCATATTTGCGCACCAGGTGGAAACCAACCAGCCTATGGGATAGCCCAGATGTCTAATGATGTGATTTGGCGATAAGATTTCTCTCTCTCTCTCTCTCTCTCTCTCTCTCTCTCTCACACACACACACACACACACACACACACACACACACACAAACCACTCGCACCCACCCACCCATATCCAAATTCTCCTCCCTCCCTTTCTTCACCAAGTAGTTTTATTCAGTACTTGGTTTTTATTTTTTAGGTAGTGACCCCTACTGGAAACACATTAGTTGAAAATCTCACATTGAAAGTGGAACCCGGATCAAATCTGCTTATCACTGGTAAGTTGAAGTGGGGTGATGCTCATTCAAAATATCTTCAAGGAAGACAGCACGTGCCATTGTTGATGGGATCCATGAATCTCTTTGTAGGTCCAAACGGGAGTGGAAAGAGCTCTTTGTTTCGTGTCCTTGGAGGTCTTTGGCCTCTGGTTGCTGGGTGTATTGCAAAGCCAGGAGTGGGATCTTCTCTCAACAGTGAGATTTTCTATGTTCCACAAAGGCCCTATACTGCAGTTGGGACTTTACGGGATCAACTCATTTACCCTCTTACAGCTGATGAGGAGACTGAAACACTTACTGAAGAAGGAATGCGGGAGCTACTTAAAAATGTATGTATTACTCGCTATTCTGGGTCAGTTTTTACCTTAAGAATGTCCAGAATTGCTTAAGCGCTGGCTTTTTTGCACCATGGCAGGTGGATTTAGAGTACCTTCTAGACCGTTATCCTATAGAAACAGAAGTTAACTGGGGGGATGAGTTATCCCTTGGAGAACAACAGAGGCTAGGCATGGCCAGGTTGTTCTATCACAAGCCTTCTTTTGCCATACTTGACGAATGCACAAGTGCTGTGACCACGGACATGGAGGAAAGATTCTGTGCCAAAGTGCGGGCAATGGGGACGTCTTGTATCACCATATCTCACAGGCCTGCGCTGGTTGCGTTTCATGACATAGTTTTATCTTTGGATGGGGAAGGCTCTTCAACTCTCTACTACAAAGGGTATTGTATTCGACAAAGCTTGCTATAATGTCCTCTTGGTTGTGTGCTCTATACTGTTTCTTGATGAGGCAACTTTCTGGTTGTAGCACTGGAGCAACTTCACATGAAGATCCTGAAAGTACACGGGCTATGTCCGCTCGCCAGAATGATGCACTGACTGTGAAGAAAGTCTTTTCAACACCAAAGGAGGTAGGAGAGGACTTCAAACTTGTTTAATATTTGCTGGCGGGGTTTTCACTGTTTTGAGTGCTAAGTTTGTGAAGTTTTTGGATTAACCAGGATGATCCATATCAAGCATCCAAAGAAGCAGACTCTTACATAGAGGCAGTTGTTGCAAGATCTCCTTCACAAGATTCTCTTATGCCCATTCCACGGGTTCCAAGGCTGAAAAGTGAAGCTCAAAGTATGCCAGTAAGAGTGGCCGTTTTGTCAAAAATACTGGTATGGATCACAGTTTCTGGCACAGAAACGTTTTTTCATAAGGGCACTCTTTCTGATCACCTGCATATGCGTCTGCTGCATGCATGCGTGTATGTGTTGCATCCACCACGAGTCTAATTCATAAGGAGATCCACTGTTTTCCAACATGTTTCCCAATTTTCTGCTTTTTTTTGGCCTGTCTCTTCACAAATAAAGGCAGTTGTAGTTTTTGTGGCTTGGGACTAACAAGATAGTGGAGTTTTAAGGTGCCAAGCTTATGCGGTAAACAAGGTGGGCAACTGGTGGCTGTTGCCTTGCTTGTAATTGCACGGACTTGGATATCTGATCGGATCGCACATCTGAATGGTGGGTTTGCAGCCTTGTTGCATTTTCTATGAATTTATGCTAAACAGACAGACACATGGCGCTGCATGGACACATTGGACTTGTGTGTGTTCATGCAGATGCAGGCACACTCTTAGACAATTGTTCATAATGGTGCAACTGTGCTGTTACATGATTAGAGCTACCATACTTGTGATCAGGAACAAGTGTTAAGTACGTCCTTGAGCAGGACAAAGCAGCTTTTATTCGTCTGACCGGTATCAGTGTGCTTCAGAGTGCAGCATCAGCAGTCGTTGCACCATCCTTAAGGTCAAAACTGTGGAAAGGGAGTTCCCCCTATTTTTCTTATTTAGTTTTTTATTAGCTATATGCAAGAGGGGCTTCCATCAGATTGCCTATGTACGTAGATTTTGTACTGAGAATTCACACTATAAGTAAAGAGCCTTACCTTTACATGACTCTTGCCTTGAAATGCAGGTATTTGGCAGCAATGTTGGCCCTTGGATGGCGAAGGCGAATGACTGAGCATTTATCAAGCCTCTACTTTAGTAACAATGCTTTTTATAAAGTAAGGATTTTAATTTTGGTGGGTGAATGCTTGGCTCAGCTTGTGACCATGATAGCTTTCTGGGAACTTTGTGACCATGATAACTTCTGGGTTACTCTCGTAAGGTAGCTATGCATGCAGCACACATACTTGGCTAATAATTGCTATGCATGATAGACTTGAGGCCTCAACCGACCTCTCTAGGTCATTGACTGCATCCTGCACACCATGGAGTTTGGGTATGAGACAACACCCCCCCCCCCCCCCCCACACACACCCAACCACCACCACAACACAACAACCCTCTTTTCCCTCTCCCCTCCCCCAAGAAAAAAGTCCTAGATAGTGTAAGATGAGTGCTAGTCTCTTTAAGATGGTCTAAAATGTGCACAAGGGAGATATGATCACAGGCACTCGAGAGTTTCAAGAGTGTACAAGTCTACACAAGGTGTTTGGTGAAGACTTGAAGTCTCACTGCTGTCGCAAGTAGCTCATATTACTTTCTTTACACAAGGTGTTTGGTGAAGACTTGAAGTCTTACTGCTGTCGCAAAAGTAGCTCATAATATCATATTATATCATCCAAAAGGTTTTAGGCAGCCTTTTAGTTCAGTTCTTCATGGTGGTGACCTCCTCTTGGCCATAAAATGCATTTATATTGTTTGTAAAAAGCTGGGTATTGGTCTATGGTGAACGTAAGTTTTGGATGTTTATGCTTGAATAGTGGGAATTTTGTGTCTAATTGATCATGCTAGTTGAATTTCGAGTCTCAGCATGTTTGTTCTTCCTAGGTGTTTCATTTATCAGAGACAAGGATTGATGCAGACCAGAGAATAACCCAAGATGTGGAAAAGCTTGGGGGCGACTTGTCGGGTCTTGTAACAGGCATGGTGAAACCTCTTGTGGACATTCTTTGGTAAGCATATGGCATTGCGACTAGTAGTTTCTTATTTGTAAATTTCAATAAATTAACTGTCTTATTATGTATTAGATTGGGGTGAAGTCGTAACATGGTAGTCGTAGGGGAACCTGTGGCTGGAGGGAATCTCAAAGGGATTAAAGAAGAACATTTTACTTCTTTCCTTGAAAAAAGAGGATCAAGTGGAGGACAGAGAGAGCTGGAGAGCCCTGCTAGCCTGATCTCCCCCACGCTGTCTGTGTGCTTGCCCACTCCCCCTGTTCCCCCTCTGCTACCTGCGCTGCTCTCGGGCCTCCACCCTTGCACCCCTCCTGCGCAAACCCCCTTGCCACGTCTTCCTGCTCCCCACATCCCTCTCCCAATCTCCTTTGAACATGCTGCTTCCCCCTTTGCTCACTTGCTTCAGCCCGCTGTGCCCCGGCCGCTGCGGTGTGCGACCTGCTCTCGCTTTCATTTTTTCCCCTCTGCATCCGCCCCTTTCATCGTTCTGTTTGTGCTTGGGCCTAGTTTTTGTTCTTCAAGTGGTAGCTGCGAGCATTGTCTAGTCTTACCCACACCACCTCCACCAACCTGCCCCTCCCCACCCACCCACGCGCGGAGGACTAGGATTCCATTGCAGGGATTCCAGCTTCCCTGACCGAGGTGAGATTCGGGATCTGGTTGTGGTTGGGAGGAGCTAGCCTGCTACCTCATGATTTGGTTTAGGACTAACCTTGGTTTTCAACTGTGTTTAGGGCAGATTTTGGGAGTTGGTATCAGAGCACCTCTTAATGTAGAGGTTGAAGAGGTATGCGTGTCTAGGCGTCATAGATGTTGGAGTTCCTGTGTATTCCTCTTATCGTTTTCTCTTTCTATCAAAAGCGATTTGCTCTACTGAAGTTGTGCAAGGTTTTTTTGTTGGTGTCAAAGATTGCATATGAGTTGTGTGTGCCAAAGGGATGAGAAGAGCGCCGTTTAGTGTGTGATAACACTTGTAGCAAGTACCCGATTTGGGGCCCGAATAGGCTGTGGGGCTGTTGGCTAGAGGGGAAGCATGAGGAAGGCCTCGGTGGCCAGCCAAGAAAGGCTACCCTAGGCAGCTGCTGTGTGCATCAGCTAGGCTAGGCACCTAGGTCAGCCAGCTGCTGTAACACACGGAAGCTCTGTGAGTCTTCTTTCAGCCCTAAACACTATTGGAAACATGCTGATGCAAAACGCAGACGTAAAGGGAGAGTAGAGAGAGAGAGATATGGCTGGAAATTCAGTATATTTTATATGGTACAAAAGGTACTTTTCTACAGCCCTAGGCTGCCTTCATACAAAAGGTGAACATCACCAAAATCTACTCCTATACTAGGGACCCATTCCATAAAGGAATGAATGAGTTCATCAATGAGCATACACGCCTATTTATAGGCTCTTGGATTTTCTCGGAGTGCTGGCCGACCAGTCGGCCAGGCATTTATGACCAGCCGACTGGTCATAAATGCCTGAATCTGGAGCGCCTGCAGCCGCCTTGCCCCACTGGTGCAGCCGACAACATTTGTATGCAGCCGACAGCACCAAGTCATGCAGCCGACAGAGTATCCACATCCTTCTCCAAGTCTACCCTAGCCACATTCTGCACCTTGTGTTCCAAATCCTAGCTCTAATGATCTTTTTCTTGGCTGAGATTAGCTCTGGGAATGTTCATGGCAATGCTTGCGCATGACAGCTGGTCAAGGGCAGCACAGCAAGGCAGCTAGCGCACCTAGGGCAGCCAATGTTTTTGGGATTCACTATCTTTCTTAAGCAGTCGGTGAGGGATTATTCATAGTTAACCGTACCTTCATGGACCTCCTTCGGGGAAGAGGACGTAAGTCCAACAACGTGATCTCTTGGAATGAGAAGCTTGATGAGGCGTTTTGAGCTCTCAAGCTTAAGGTGAAGGAAGCACCTGTATTGGCCTTGCCGGATCACAGCAGACCATTTGTGGTCGAGAGTGATGCTAGTGATTTTGCAATAGGTGTGGCATTGTTCCAAGATGGCCGACGTGTGGCATTTGAAAGCAAGAAGCTTGATGATATGTAGGTCAAATGGCACACTTAGGAGAAAGAGTTGTATGCGGCTATACATGCTTTGAAAACTTGGTGGCATTATCTTGATGGAACCAAGTTTGTTGTGCTGAGTGATTAGGGGTCGTTCAAGTACATATGTGATAGACCTGAGTTGAGGGGGAGGAAGGCATGGTGGGCTGAGTTGGTGTGAGACTTTGATATGGAAATAAAGTATCGGAAGGGTAGCTTGAATCGAGTGGTAGATGCCTTCAATAGAATTGGGGCAAGGTGAACTCTTTAAGCTTCATTGAGATTAGGGCCGACCTTTATGACTCTTTGAGAGGGCTATGTGAGACCAACAATCATTTTGGTAGGTATTAGATTTAGATCGAGAATCAGGAATCATGCCATTCATGAGTGTGTGGGAGGTGGTCATTTCCTTATTCAGAATGGATTGTTATTCGAGAAGTTTGTATACCGAATAACACTGAGATTAGGGAAAGGTTCCTGTATGAATGTCATGACCCTCCTACAATGGGTCGTCCTGGGGTACAATGAACCTTTGATTGTCCATAAGATGAAGGCGTATGTTTAGGACTAAGTGGTTAAGTGTTGTCAATGTCAAGCGAATAAGGCTGGACGCCTTAGGGTTGGAGGTATGTTGCATCCTCTAGAGATCCCAGGAGGTAAATGGGAGAGTATTTCCATGGACTTCATTGTAGGGTCGCCATGGACCAACAGAGGGCATGATTTTATCTGGGTCTACAGAAGTGACAGTGAAGGCAACTGAATTGGCGCAACAGTTTGTTGAGCAGCTTTTCAGGTTGTATGGATTGCCTTTTGATATAGTCAGTGATAGGGACTAGAAGTGTTTTGGACATTTTTGGCAGCTAGTTTTCCAGAGATTGGTGACTACACTGAGTATGAGCTCCTCTGATCATTCAGAGTCTGGTGGGTAAATAGAGAGGGGGAATCAGGTTTTGGAGGATATGCTTTGTGCATACGTTTCCAAGAGACCATCATATTGGGGGAAGTACATCCCAATGGTCGAGTTTGTCTATAATAGTGCTAAGCATGCTTTAGAATACTTGCGCCTATGTGCTAGGGTTTTCCAGAGATAGAAAGAAGAGTGCGGCGGAATCGCACATACATCACACACAAGAGTCCTAAACTACTGCTCTGTAGTATGTATAAGAAAGAAGTAAGACAACTGAAATTCACGTACAAGATATGGTTGAGAATGAAGACGTCAAATCTTAGCCCTGTGACCTATTGTACACTCTTGGCTAGCACTTCGCATACAGAGGAACGCTCTGTGAAGTCCAATGCTGAGGAAAGCAGATGAAGATGATGATTTGGCTACCCATGTATATATATATATATATATACATGAACCGTCTCGACTCGGCGTCCCTCCGTTCCAACAGTCCGTCCCTTCTGTCCCCTGTGACTATGATTGGTGCATATACATATACATATATATATATATATATATATATATACATATATACATATACATATATATATATATATATATATATATACATATATACATATACATATATATATATATATATATATATACATATATATATATACATATACATATACATATATATATATATATATATGTCCCCTGTGACTATGATTGGTGCATATATATATATATATATATATATATGCACCAATCATAGTCACAGGGGACAGAAGGGACGGACTGTTGGAACGGAGGGACGATATATATATATATATATATATATATATATACATATGCACCAATCATAGTCACAGGGGACAAAAGGGACGGACTGTTGGAACGGAGGGACACCGAGTCGAGACAGTTCAGGAACGGGGACGGTCGGGCGTCCCCTTGGAGGCGTCCCTCACAAGGGACGGTGAAGGGGACGGCAGTAGGAACGGGGACGGTTGTGGGGACGACACTGTGGGGGGACGGCAGGGAGCCATTCTGCGTAGTCAGACTGGTTTCTTTTGCCCGTTTCTAGTCGTTTGCAGGGCTGTTTCTGTTAGAAGTCATCTCCTGTCTAGATTTATACACCAGGGCCTTTGTTGTGGGTGTGCCCGCCCTTATCAGGTGTTTTATCATTTTTCCTCACTCCCCTCATTTTTCCCCGCATTTTTCCCATTTTTCTGAGGCTTGGGAGGGTTGCTAGAGGATGCCAGGAGCACTCCAGTGCTGGCCGACTGTATGTTCATCAGTTGTGGGCTACTGGGCTGTTGGCCGACTGGATTTCATCAGTCGTGGGCATTCATGTAAATGCAGTCGTGGGACCTTTTCATCAGTCGTGGGCACTCTTTCTGCTGGCCGACTGCCCTCTATGGGATGTATATATAGGACCCCAGCCCCCATACCTTATTTGTATCATTTCCCGGGATCTTCTTGTGTATATAGAGCAGAGTTACACGCCTACATCTCTCTCTCTCTTGTGCTGTTTTTCTGCCTGCGTTTTTGCTCTTGTGTTCCCAGATCTGGTCATCATCTCCGCTGCGTATTCTGACACGGTATCAGAGCCCTAGGCTCTAGATAGTTCTTGGGATTTGTGTGAGCAAGAGGGGGACTGTTTTGTGGCTGATTGGTGGACTGTTTTGGACTGTTCGGGAAGAGGAGAAGCAAGAGGAAGGCGGACTGATTTGCTGGACAGCCACTTGCAGGTTTTAGTTCTTCTTTGTTCCCACCCACCCACCCTATTCAGAGTACATCCCCACTATGGCAGATCTGTTTGAGATGGCCGAGAGACATGTGAAGATCCCAACACTCCCCACGTTCCCGGTGGACCGTCAGTTGGACGGGAGCAACTACAGCCTATGGAAGGTGATGATGGAATCCGTTCTCGAGTCCTACGACCTCGCCGATTTCGTCGTTGTTGGTGTTCCACGGCCGGAAGTAGAGGAAGGGGAGTTACCGTCGATCCGAAAGGACCGGGAGGCCCAGACACAGATGTGGGATCGTGTCAACGCCAGGGTCCGTTCGTTTATTTTCCTCAACTGCACACCACAGGTAATCAATCATGTAAAGCACATGACGCTGGCCAGAGGTATATGGCAGCATTTGGCCTCACTTTACAATAGGGTATCGCCCATGAAGAGGATTTCCTTGGAAGTACAGATGCGGGTTATGAGCCCTGCAAAGTCGTCGACGATGCGGGAGCATATTAACAAGCTGCAGGCTCTTCAGCAGGAAGTTCTTCAGGCTGGGAAGGAGATATCGTCAGAGGACATGGCCATCACGTTGCTGTCACATTTGCCCTCTTCATACTCAGCATTTTACTCGTCTTTGATTACCAGTGGTGGCAGGCTCAACACCATCACGTAGGAGGAGCTTGTGCCCATGGTCCTGGACCAGGAGGAACGATATACGAACCCTCCTCAGGGTGGAGGTTCGGAGGCCTTTACTGGCCAACGGTCGAAAGGCCGTAACTCGGGCAAAGGGAAGGCTTCATCGGAGAAGTCTTTTGAGAAGAAGTCCGACGCTGACCGCGAGAAACTGAAGGCTTAGAGGATCTGTAATGATTGTGGCGAGAAAGGCCACTACTGGAGACAGTGTCCCAAGTGGAAGACCGAGAAGGGTGAAGATTCCTCAGCAGCAATCATGCAGACTCCGGCTTTTGTGCACCTGGAGGTGATGGACACCGATGTTTCGTTTTCTTCCGGCAGGGAGGAGATTGGAGGACTCTCCGCAACGGATACTCGGGAGTGGATTCTCGATAGTGGTGCTTCTAGGCACATGACTCCTTCTCGTTCCGGTTTACAGGATCTCTGCAGGCTTTCTGGTCATATTCTTACTGGGGATACGTCCACTATCCCAGTTCACAGTGAGGGCAGGATGGAGATAGTTCCCGATGGCAGAGGGGGGAAGCATTCCTCCCAGGTGTTGTATGTTCCGACACTTGGTTTTCATCTGTTGTTAGTGCATGTTGTGTGTGTGCATGTGGGAGCATATATTGATACCAAGTTCTACACCCACTATTGGGCACTGATGACGTTAGTGGACATGTCGTAGTATCTAGTCCATTTATGCATGATGGAGTTGATGGTTTATTGTCTTGTGGATGACTACCATGAGGTTATAAATTGCACTTTCTTATAAGGTGAATTTGGGCATTATCCTGGATTCATCTAGGTATATCTTTATGCTAGATTAGCGGACATGCAAATTTCACATTGTGAAGTTTTCGCCCAAGTTGCAGCCAGTTGATATTGTGTTAATTCTTTCTATCTTTAGTGGTGCATATGCCCTGTCAACTACCTTTTTGTTGTAATAATTCTTTCTATTTGTATGATCCTTGGTGCTAGGCTTCATTATGGCTGAGTCTACCTTGTATCTCTGGAGCTCTCACAGAAACTTAGTACATAGACCTTTGTATGAATGTATGCTGTGTGTGCGTGGGGGTGCGTGTGGGAGCATATATTGATACCAAGTTCTACACCCACTATTGGGCATTGATGACGTTAGTGGGGATGTCGTAGTATCTAGTCCATACTATGCATGATGGAGTTGATGGTTTATTATCTTGTGGATGACTACCATGAGGTTATAAATTGCACTTTCTTATAAGGTGAATTTGGGCATGTTCTTGGATTCATCTAGGTAGATATGTATACATTCTCGTAGGTGTGTCACATTCTTCCCTACTTGCACGGTGTCCATGTAAAGTGCCCTTCCATAAAAGGAAGAGATCCAAGTAAAGCTCATCCAAGGTATGGAAGATCTCGAACACTACGAGACCACTTTGCGCCCACTGTGAAGGCTCACATTCTGTCCTTCTCGTGTCAGCACAAAGACTGGCAAAGAAATCTGCAGATGACCAACTTCCACTTGATCGAGCACTTTCCGTTTGTCCAACCGCACATGAAAAATCACTGGAAACATTGAGTATCCTCTGGTAGTCCATGAGAAGAGCACTCCTCCGGAGAATGGCATAGCAAAATCTACTATCCAAACTCTAGCCACTATGCATCGACTTAGAAGGAGCACAAGAAGGAAGAAAGTAGAACCAAGAACAATACTCCTCAAAAACATTGCACCAAATCTGTATCCATCACTGTTCGGTACCTGTATGTCTAAATAACGTGGAACATACTCCAAGTAATACATTAGTTGATACACTGAAGTCAAAACCTTGATTGTTGTCGGTATAGTCTCCAAGGAATTTGTGTACTGTGAAGATACACCAACTGGCCTATGCTTTCATGACAAAGATAAATTTTGTCACGATTGTAACGTATGTATGTATCAGATACTCTCTTCATTGTTGATTCCTGTTGCAGATGCAAAGAGTAACCAGCCAAGGGAACCCCTACCCTCGATTGGTTGCGACTCTTCGCCAAAGGATGTACCTCTTCATCGAATAGCCACATCCCTTCGACGAATGGTTGTATCCCTTGATGAATGGTTGTGCCTCTACATCGAATAGACACATCCCTTAGCCTAAAGTTGTATCCTTTCGTCTATGGTCATGTCCTTTCGTCAAAGGACATGCCTCTTCAAATGTGTCTCTTCATCTCCTATATAAGAGACCTATTGTACTCAGTTTAATCAATTCAATTCAAGTCAATTCAATCTTTTCTCAAGTGTTCTCCTGAAGGCTCTTGTTCTCTAAGTTAAGTACTTAAGTAGTAATTAGTACACAATATGAGGGATTACAAACATAATCTTCACAGTGGTATCAGAGCAAAATTTTTCCTACCCATGGGTTGTGAAGCCCTCACTCTCTCCGCAGCACTCCCTCGTTCACCCCTCTTCTCGGTGTTGTATGGAAGCAGCGGAGCGATGGTGGACTCGGCGTAAAGCTTTGCCCATGGTGATGTAAAGTATTTATTTTTTCCTCCCCCCGTGGGTTATACGGGCCACTTAGCCTCTTCACTCAGCGTTGTTCCCCCTCAACAACCCACACGTGTGTTGTATGGGAGTTATTGAGCGATGGCGGACCTGGCGCAACCCCCCCCCCTCCTCGCTTCGTTCGCTGCAGGCTGTGTGTCCCCTCCTCGCTTCGTGCAACTGCCGGCCCTGAGCGCCCCTCGCTACTGAGTATCGACTGCTCCACCCTCTTCGCATCGTGCAGATACAGCAGGTGGCACCTTTTCGAAGCAGCGCACCCTCTCTTCCGGTTGTCGGGTACGTGAATCGTCACCGTCACCCTTCAGCCATAACAAAAAAAAAAAACCAATAAAATTTTGGACACGACTATGTGGCAGTTTTGGGTCTTTAATAAAAAAAAAAACGGGCGTGCGTTGTGTGAACCCCCTCCCTTTCTGTTGGTGATTCGGCAACCCAACCCCCCCCCCCCCCCCCCCCCCCCCGGCTGTCAGGATGCCGCCATCTTCACGTTCGCCCCCCTCTCCGCGACGATTCGGCGACCATCTTCCTCCCGGCTAGCAGTGGGTTCTCCCGGCTCTGTCCACGCCACATAGTCTGTGTGCTCTCGCCCTCTACGTGCATGCTTCATGGACAACTTTCCGGAGGAACCCGACATGCACATCTCCTACCTGAGTTACATCGACGAGATCCCCGAGGCTCTTCTTCCCGAACACAACCCTCCTCGTGCTCCCACTCCGGAACTGGTGCTGGGTGGATTCCAAGTCTCTTGGACTCTCCTATCCCGGTAGCCCCGGCCTCACAGGTGTACCGCATACATGTCAGCAGCCCGCATGTAACTAAACCCGACACTTGGGCGATCTGGACTATTTTCCTCACCTACGAGCCACTGCACCTTACTCATTTCGAGTACTTTCTGTCACGGTACCCTTAGTTGGCACACTTTCTTCCAGAGTGCAGTGTGGATGGCCTCCGCAATATCTCCTCCACGCGCCCTCCTGTGACATTCTACTGCGAGATCTTCGTCCCCGATTATACTCCATTATCTCCGGTGCCCAGCTCTGTGGCGGAACCAAACGAAGAAGTGGAAGTAGACGAAGTAACCTCCGAGAACGATCCCGAGGAAGTGGAGGACCCTGACTTCGAGTACGAGGATCCCGTTACTGCCTCTCCAGCAGCTGTTCCTTGTCAACGTGCCACCCGCCGATCCTCAGATGGAGGCCTTGCAGATGACCACTCTTCAACAACAGATGGAGGACTTGCAAAGGGCCCTTTTCGACGGTATGGCATCAATGCGATCACAAATGGAAGACATGCAACAACGGCACCAACACCAGCGCGAGGGATCCAGGAAGTCACAGCGAGTGCGTCGTTCGCGTTCTCCAACATCATCATCATCCTCGGTGGGCCAGCAGGACGATCCTTCAACTCTTCTCGATCCGACCGCCGAGGTAGACAATGTTGAACTCCAACTTTCGTATAAATTAATGATCACAGCACAGACAAGAAAGATGGATATCAAGTTACCTGAGCCCTACAATGGCCGCCGCGATAAGCGGTCAATCGATCACTGGCTCTACAAGACGGAGGTTTATTTCTCAAATACCGAATTGCCCGAAAATAAAAAGGTGGCATTGGCCAGTACCCTCTTGAAAGATACTGCCTTCCTTTGGTGGCGACGCAAGATTTCAGATGGCAAGTCTACTCCAACGTGGGATAAATTCCGGCGTGCTCTTCACAAGGCTTTTGAGCCTGCAAATGCGAACTTTCATGCCAGGTCTTCTCTCCGCCGCCTGAGTCAAACTGGCTCCGTGGCCGCGTACATCTCAGAGTTTTAAAAATTGGCTCTCGAGATAGAGACACTTAGCCCCTCTGACCAGCTTTACAGCTTCATTGACGGGCTTGAACCCACGATCCAAGACGAAGTCCATAAGTACAATCCTGCCACCCTGGATGAAGCAATCTCGTATGTCGAGCGCATTAGTGATTACAGGCGTCCTCCCAGGAACTTTTCCTCCGGCGCCCGTTCTTACCAGCGGAATCGACCCAATGGGACTAGCCAACCCCAGTGTCCCAATCCTAGACAACCCAACTCTCGGCGACCATATTCTGGACAACAGTCCTTCCGGTCGCGCTTCTCCGGGCAAGCTCCCGTGTCAAACGCAGGATCCTCCCAGACCGAATCTTTTGGCAGCAGAAATCGAGATCGGTCCCGACAGGACCGTCGCAGCAATGATCGGCGCAACTTCAAGCGAGAAACCCCTTCAGGACAGCAAACCTCTTCATCGACTGCCACTTCATCCCAACCTAGTCGTCCAGGCCTCTTTATAATGTGTTCTGGCGATCACGGGTGGTATGAATGTCCTCAGCGCCCTTAACCCTCCAACACTCGGCGCAATTCTGCGGTGGACAGTTGCCACCATCCTGATCATGACCCGCCTCCTGTGAAAGACAAAAACAAACAAATAGCTTGTTCTGTTCGCGTTTCTGAAGTTGTCAGTACCCTGATGCTTTCTGGCCAAAGTACCAACCCTGTTCCGGTGAATCTTTCCAAGCAGGTCCTTAGTCTTCTGGGTTTCATTGGAGACCATCCCATCAATGTGCTGGTGGACAGTGGTTGTTCCACTAATTTTGTGGGCACTTCTTTGGTTCACAAGCTTCGCCTACAGACCCGACATTTTGTGGATGCTTTTCAAGTAGAGCTTGCTGATGGTTCCTTCCTTAATTGTAACAAAAAGGTGCAGCAGCTTCAGTTCTAGATTCAAGATTACCAAGATCACCTTAATTTTTCAGTGATGCCGTTGTCACATTATGACATGATACTGGGACAATCTTGGCTGTATCGATATGATCTAATGATCAGCTTTCGTTCTCATTCAATCGAGTTATACCATGATGGTCGAGAGCTGGAACTTCATGGCCTTTTCAGTGCCAAACCCATCACTGTTGTTTCTGCCCTGCAAGTCAAACGCCTCGTCCGCAAACGTGACTGTACAACATCCTTGGTCATGTTACGGGAGATTGAAGCAGAAACTAGTGAGCAATCTCAAGCCTCGTCATCAACAACTGCTTACTTGGAGCAACCCTTCTTCAGGCCTTTTCAGGATCTGTTTCCGAATGATCTTCCGACAACATTGCCTCCTCGTCGTCCTGTGGATCACCCGATTGATCTTATCCCAGGTCAACCTCCTCCAACCCGAGCTCCATACCGTGTTTCTTACTCTGAATCTCAGGAGATACAAAAGCAATTACAGGAGTTGCTGGACAAAGGTCACATCCGTCCCAGCAAAAGTCCCTTCGGAGCCCCGGTTTTGCTTGTCAAAAAGAAGGATGGATCAATGCGGCTTTGCATTGATTACCATGCTCTCAACAAGTTGACAATCAAGAACAAATTCCCTTTGCCTCGCATCGATGAGTTGTTCGACCAACTGCTTGGTGCAAAGGTATTTTCCAAGATTGATTTAAAGTTCGGCTATCATCAAATTCGTATCCGTAATGGTGATGAATACAAGACAGCCTTTTGGACAAAATATGGCCATTATGAATTCTTGGTCATACCTTTTGGGTTAACCAATGCCCCGGCCACTTTCATGACCCTGATAAATGAAATTTTTGGGCCGTACTTGGACAAGTTTGTGATCGTTTATCTCGATGATATTCTGGCTTTTAGCCGATCTATGGTCGATCACAAAGAGTATTTACAGATTGTCTTTGAAGTACTACGCACCAATATGCTATACATCAACAAGAAGAAGAGCAAATTTTTCAAGAACCATGTGGAATATCTTGGTCACATCATTTTTGCGAATGGGATTGCAGTAGATCCTAAGAAGATTCAGGCGATTGTGGATTGGCCTGTGCCTCTCACCATTTCAGATGTTCGATCTTTCTTGGGACTTGCTAACTTTTATCAGAGCAAGGTACATAGGTTTTCAGAGATTGCTGCCCCTTTGACAGAATTGACAAAGCTGGACAAACTTCAGTGGTCTTCTGAAGCTGAACAATTTTTCAATGATCTCAAGCATGCCTCGACGACAACCCCGGTATTGGCCATTGCAGATCCCACCCAGCTGTTTGATGTAATGATAGATGCCTCATATCGTGCTTCTGGTGGAGTTTTGATGCAGAATGATCGTGTCATTGCTTTTGACAGCAGGAAGTTTTCAGCTATTCAAAGCAGGTATCCTGTGTATGATAAGGATGCTTTGGGCCGCATGCCACGAGCCACTAATTTTGCCATCACAGATGTACAAATGGAAATCCCTGCTTGTTTCAAAAATGAGTATTTGACTGATAGAGATTTTGGAGGTGCGTTCCGTGCTCTCAAATCTTCTAATCCCAGTCCTGCTGAAATGAACATGTTTGCAGCCTACACCATCATGGATGAGTTGCTGTTCTTTTCTGATTGCATTTGTGTGCCTCACAATACTTCATTGCGGAAGATTCTCATTCAACTCGATTGGTTGCGACTCTTCGCCAAAGGATGTACCTCTTCATCGAATAGCCACATCCCTTCGACGAATGGTTGTATCCCTTGATGAATGGTTGTGCCTCTATATCGAATAGACACATCCCTTAGCCTAAAGTTGTATCCTTTCGTCTATGGTCATGTCCTTTCGTCAAAGGACATGCCTCTTCAAATGTGTCTCTTCATCTTCTATATAAGAGACCTATTGTACTCAGTTTAATCAATTCAATTCAAGTCAATTCAATCTTCTCTCAAGTGTTCTCCTGAAGGCTCTTGTTCTCTAAGTTAAGTACTTAAGTAGTAATTAGTACACAATATGAGGGATTAACAACATAATCCTCAATTCAAGTCAATTCAATCTTCTCTCAAGTGTTCTCCTGAAGGCTCTTGTTCTCTAAGTTAAGTACTTAAGTAGTAATTAGTACACAATATGAGGGATTAACAACATAATCCTCACAAATTTGATGACATGTCCTCGTGTGGTGCCTCCATGACATGAGACACTAAAGATACTCCACCCAATGTAAAGAGCAGGTGAGAAGAGTCCTCTAAACGACCCCAGAAACTGAAGAGATTGCCATTGAAGCGAAAGATTCTCCAATTGAGTGCGAACAGCAACTATGAAGACTCTCCCTTACAGACATGGCTGAAAATTCTCTGTTCATACTTGTGGCCTGATGCAATGAAGCACCTTGAGTGTGTGCTCAACCTAAGAAATGAAAAAAGTTGAGATGCGCACACAGGCATCTCCTTCACATTGCTCCTTCGGTTCTAAAGAAGTCTCCTCCTTGGACTGCTCCTCCGGTTATGAAGAAGCCTCCTCCTTAGATTGCTCCTCCAAAGTCTTCGGACAACCTTCGTGATGTGCTTGGTGGAATCACAATAAAAGCACTGTCCGACAACCATCTTGGTGGGATTCGCTCTTCATGGGTGAGGCAAGTCATCGAGGCTCCCCCACTTGCCATGTCCTCAGCAGGTAGATACTTGGCTACGGTTCTTGGATTGATAAAACAAGCTTAATGGCCTTTTATAGTAAGCTAGCTATTTATGGCATATAAGTGAGAGCTTGGGTTATTGTGAGACAGAGTTTTGCGGATGCACCATTGAAGGTCTGGCTTGGACCAAGAGAGTAGACATGCTCATGCCACGCACATGTCGAGTATGTAGGTTGGCGTGTTGAAGGTCTACAGGCAAGCTTGGTGGTATGGGACGTTGGAGTTAGACATGGGTCTATGGGATTGTTCAAGAAGCCCTAGCCTTGGCTTAGGGGAGATCGGTGGATGCCGGTCGGGGTTGGGAGGTGAGCCAGAGGTGAGCCAGCCTGCTACCTTATGATTTGGTTTAAGTCTAACCTTGGTTTTCAACTGTTTTTAGGATAGATTTTGGCAAGGACTTGACAGACAGTAGGGGAACTCATCAAAAGAGAACTAGAGTCGTCCTCCTATTCCTCCTCCTCCTCCTCCTCCTCCTTTAGGGAAGCTTGCTCTATTGTAGACATGAAAAAATCACGATGATCACTTTAGGAAGAGATATTTGGAGTTTCACTTCCTTCATGGCTTGATCTCCTAGATGTAGAATCTTCATATACACCGTGCATACCATTTGTCTTGCATGTTCAATCTTCTCTTTTTTAAAGCAAGAATACATAGCACCGAAAAACAAATCCAACACAACACACATACTTGCCATGCTATAATTACATGACCAGCCAAGCACAATATTGCATTCCAAGCATTGTCTTTGTCCATTACAGGATCCAAATCCTCTCTTGATACAGTTCTCTGCGTTATACATCTACCTGTACAGTGCTGGCCGACGAGCTTACCAAGTTTTTGTCACCAATTTGGTCCCCTTACTAGTCTTGAACAATGTTTCACACACTCTCTGAAACCAAGGGGTGAATGGGGGTTTTCCACAGAAGAAAGCTGAAGCATTTTGTAACACGTGGTGGAAGCTTTGGGGGTCTTCTTTCAGCCCTAAACACCACTGAGAACATGCTGATGCAAAATGCAGACATGAAGAAAGAGTAGAAAGAGAGAGGTATGCTGGAAATTCAGCATATTACTATGGTACAAAAAGGTACTCAGTCCACAGCCCTAGGCTGCCTTGAAGAAAAGGTGGTAAACACCCAAAAGTCTAGTCCCTACTTGGACCCTAATGATCCACCCCATAAAGGAATGAATGAATCAAACTATGAGCACACTTTGCTATTTATAGGGTTCTTGGACACTTGGTATACTGGCCGACTGTAGGTCGGCCAGTCAAATATGCATTAAATGCTCTTCAGCGCTGCCCGACTGGATCTCTTCCCTTGTTATGATACGCCTGTAGCCGCCCTATCCTCTGGTTCAGCCGACCACCTCTGTGACCAGCCGACAACCTTCTTCTCTTCTAACGCACTGACAGGACATCCTCTTCATGCCCTCCAGGCCTTGCTCCAAGTCCACATTGTCCACTTCTGTATCTTGTGCTCCAAATCCCTAGCTCTAATGGTCTTTTTCTGGTTACCTTTGCTGGAGAGTCTCTGAGAATGTCCATGGCATCTTCATGCACATGACATCCCCCTCAGCTAAACTTGATGACGGGATTCCAACCTGTTCTTGAATGTCTGTCATCATCCCACTCTATTCCCGGAGTCCCTCTGTCATCCATCCAACTCTGGCAACCCTTTTCACTGACGGCCCGGTCTCAAAAACCACTCTGACTATGAATAATATTCATGCATCTGTTCCCTCCAGCCCCCAATCCATTCTTGCCCTGACTCTGAACACCGTCTTGGTCTTCATTCCTGAGAAATGAGTCTGGCACTCTCGCATCACCCCTTGGAGGATAATCCTCCCTTGGGACCGTTGCCCGAGAACCTATCTGGCTCACAGGGTTGCCATCCCCCCTGGCTCTGTGGAACACCACCAACAAACATCCTGGGAGCTCTTCCTGATTCTGTGTTCCTTGCCTTGGGTTTCGTATCTGTGTACTTTCTTGTACCTTGGACCTGTACACCATCATATGGGACTGAATTAGTGTTTATCTTTGCTGAGTCTGATGCTCTGATACCAATGTAACACGCGGAAGCTCTGGGGGAACATGCTGATGCAAAACGCAGACATGAAGAGAGAGTAGAGAGAGAGAGATATGCTGGAAATTCATTATATTACTATGGTACAAAAAGGTACTCAGTCCACAGCCCTAGGCTGCCTTGAAAAAAAGGTGGTAAACACCCAAAAGTCTAGTCCCTACTTGGACCCTAATGATCCACCCCATAAAGGAATGAATGAATCAAACTATGAGCACACTTTGCTATTTATAGGGTTCTTGGACACTTGGTATACTGGCCGACTGCTGGTCGGCCAGTCAAATATGCATTAAATGCTCTTCAGCGCTGCCCGACTGGATCTCTTCCCTTGTTATGATACGCTTGCAGCCGGCGTGTCCTCTGGTTCAGCCGACCACCTCTGTGAGCAGCCGACAACCTTCTTCTCTTCTAACGCACTGACAGGACATCCTCTTCATGCCCTCCAAGCCTTGCTCCAAGTCCACATTGTCCACTTCTGTATCTTGTGCTCCAAATCCCTAGCTCTAATGGTCTTTTTCTGGTTACCGCTGCTGGAGAGTCTTTGAGAATGTCCATGGCACATGACACATTTGCTGGCAAAGTTTGGCTTGAAAGATGGCTATAGAACTTGAGCAATACGACATTTTTACCATATAAAATGACTTATAAGGTTTACGAGTCAATAGGTTCACACACCATTTAAGTGTGGCCGGGCTTATTATTAATTTGGGCATGTATATGTGGACAGGAGGAGGCGCCTATAGCAAACTTGGCCAACGAGTTAGGGAAAAAGCATAAAACTAGTTTTTTTGGGCACATCCACTATTTTTGGGCAGAGGAAGGAAAAAGCACCCCACAAATAGCTAGTTGATTTCATTCAATAAGGATGAGGGCTTCTCTTTTGAGCATGCGCATCCCTCCTTAGCAGATTTGGAGCTCTCTCTCTCTACAGGTCGACCTGTTCCAGTTTGCCCTCTTGCTATCTGTTTGCTGGCCATACAGCAGGTAGTAGGCGGTAGTTTTCCCTCTCTGCTGGTGCAACCGTACAAAAGGTGGTAGGCGGCAACTTTTCCACTCTCTCTCTTCCGTTCGTTGGCCGTACAGAAGGGGCAGCAGGCTTATCTTTTTGCTGGCCGTACAGTGGTATAGCAGGCCGGGTAGCTCCTCCTCTCCCTTGCGGTGGTTGTACAGTGGACAGCAGCCGGTTTTAGCTTTCTCTCTCTTCAGCAGGCCGTACAGTGGTACAGCAGCCAGGCAGATTCTTTTCTCTCTTCACCACTCCCTCCTGACCATTGATTCAGGGGCTGTGTTTGGAGGTATCAGGGACTGTTTTTGAGAGCTTTTCCCGGACTGTTTTTGGAGAGATCTGGTACTATTTTGAGAGCCATTTCAGGGCTGTTTTGGCACGGAGTTCGGCGTTAGATTTGACTCCGTACTGGGCTATTGTTTTCGAGGCTGATTTGCACAGGTTTATGGTGGTGATTGGTGCCTTGATATTTGAGCAAGCTTTTGCTAAGCTTTGTGGAAAATCTGGTGCAGTATTGCACCCACACCTTGGTTTGGTTGTAACCCTTGTATTTCTTGGAATAAAGTAGTTCCTATGGGGGGCCGGCTGTTCCGGCTTAGTGCTGTATTTTGATATTGTTTAGGGTTATTTCTGCTGTGTTTTCATATCTTTGTTGGCATCTGAAGTGTCTGTTTATTGCTCCGGGTTCCCGTCTGGTTTCAGTTCTGGGTATCATTTTAGGCGGCCAGAACAGCATTGGATAGGTGCCCGGTACTGTCAGGCTGGGCGGACATGCCAGGTGTCTAATGGGTGGCCACACATATGAACAGGATGGGATAAAGCAAGTCGAGTGCAATTGGACGCGTGGGGTTGGGGGGGGGGGGGGGGGCTTGTGTAAATTCCAAGCACCCGTGGAGTTCTTCTTCAAGGAGTGACTTTCAAGGAAGGAGGAGCTGGTCTGATCTGCAGCTAGTCAATGTTCCCTTTTCTCTTTGATAATTCTTGCACATAGCACAAGTAGGTCACGGTTAGCTTCATAGCTTAGTTCTAGCCAATTTTTTTCTTTTGAGGCAACTGATGTGTGTGTTGACTGTCTGTTAGGGATCCCTTAGAATCAGGAGTGCACAAATTGGGTTTGGGGGGTGTACACAGCAGCGAGCACAAGTCCACAATGGCCTGTGTAGCGATGGGGAGAGCAATGGGCGAAAGGCGCCCGCTCGTCTTCTCTACCCGTGCTATGCCTTACTACTGCTGCAAGGGCTAGTTTTCCTTGCTTTTCTGGCGAGGGGTCTTACCAGTTGGGAATTGTCAAGGCTCCAATGGGTTGAGCACAATTCTAGTGGTGGAGTACACCAAAGGCGAGGCCCATTTGCAAACTCGTTTAGGCCGTTTACAGGAGACTTGAGAACATGAAGGTGCACTGTTTGAAGAATTTCTCTGCTTGTCAGGCTGAGATGAGCTGCAAGAAAATGATCAGCATTTCATGAATTTGCAGTCTAACAAACAATAAGGGATTCGCTAACACCTGGCTGCCAATAGACAAGTGACAGCAGGCAACACTTAGCAAGCTTTCGGCTGACTGGTAGCCACCTGAAGAAGGTAAGCAAATTGCACAGATGGTGCAGCTCCTATTAAGCTTTGTGGCTCTGATGCCAAATGAAGAAACTACAAGGGATATACAAGCTCGAGAATACCGATAAAACCACTTAATGATCACAATTAGGGATTTAAGGACAAGTCTAATTCACGACCATATTACTTACATCAATCCAATACACACTTTTATAGGGTTTTACATAGCTAATATAGAAGGAGGTGGTGGAAGCACCGGTCGGTGACTTACAGAGGTACCTGAGCCTGCAGACCCACCCAGGAGGAGTTTCCCTACTGCACCCATCCACGACCCACCTCAATCACCTGGAGTTACCTTGGACTGTGCTCGCCAGCTATGGCGCACCCATTCCGTGGCAGCCTTTCACATGGCATCTCGAGGTTGAGGATATTCTCAAGCCATATAGGGACATTCCCCCACTCATGGTGGACATGGCGAGCCTCTTGGTCATATACTCCCCCGTGTTGGATGTTTTTATGGACGAGGATGATATCACAGACACATGAGCTCTTCTTTGTGCTGACACAGAGATGTATTTGCACATTTATCTACATGCTTGCTATGATGCCCACTATGATAATGTTGATGATGATGATTTGATTGACATTTCCAGGTTCACCTGGAGAATGAAGATGCTAACAGGAAGGAGAGGGGTTGCAATTTTGTATGCATATATGCTTCTTGGTTTGGGTTTCTTACGATCGATAACACCAAATTTTGGAAAGTTGACAAGTCACGAACAGCAACTTGAAGGATTGTTTCGGTATGATAATTGGGCACCCCTTTTTTGTATATTAATGGTTTTACAGACTATGTTTTACCTGGCTGTATTTTCCCGGCATTGTTCACATGCGTGAAAAAATCTGATTGTCTTATGGGCTGCAAGATATATGCATTCAAGGCTGCATACACATGCAGAGTCCATTGCCTTCTTCGGAGGTGGTTCACGTGAACAAGCCGTAAGATATCTTTTACTACTGTTAGCAACTTAAGCACTTTTTCATGTCAAGTGGGAATAACAGTTATGGGCTTTTTGTTACACTATTTTAACCACTCAAGACAAAGCGTATTTGTTGTGTAGATGATTGAAGCACGATTTACTGCTTTGCTTGAGCACTCCAAAAGGCTTTTGAGGAAGAGATGGATGTTTGGGATTGCTGATGAGTTCATTACTAAGCAGCTTCCGCACAATGTTACATGGGGTTTGAGCCTTTTGTATGCCATGGACCATCCAGGGGATCGTGCTTCTACCTTTGTACAAGGTTTATCCTCAGCTACCTTGTGGATCCACTTCATTTTTTTTATAAAGATAATAATTATTTGTTTTTTTTGTTTTTTAGTTTTTGAAAGATTTTACTTGACCAATTTTCCTTTTTGCAGGGGAATTGGCGCATGCCTTGCGGTTCTTAGCTTCAGTTGTATCCCAGAGCTTTTTGGCATTTGGGGATCTATTAGAACTCTACAGGAAGTTCCTCGAACTGTCAGGCGGTATAACCAGAATTTCTGAATTGGATGAGCTACTGCATGTGGCTCAACAAGGTATTGAGTTTTGTACCAGCAAGATATCATTACACCCCCTTCCCCCTTCTCTCTCTCTCTCATTCAGTACTTTTTCATTTTGTTGGGATGACAGAGGATAACCCCATACAGGTACTCCGATTTGTCTCATAGGCCGAGTTCGGTCTTTTGGAAGACGTTAATAAAATCTTTCTTTCTTTCTTTCTCTCTCTCTCTCTCTCTCTCTCTCTCTCTCTCTCTCTCTCTCCATGCCATGGACATAATTGTATCACTTTGGTCTCATAGGCCCATTGGGTCTTTAGTAGACTCTCTCTCTCTCTCTCTCTCTCTCTCTCTCTCTCACGCGCGCGCTTGCATTACGCGCACGGCATGCACCACGCGGGTTGGTTTTGAAATTCAGGAATGCATGCCAAATACTTCCTTACTAATAAGAGTGAGGCAAATCCTTGGCATCCTATGTGACACCTCACACAAATAGCTATATTGTGTTCCTAGTATTGAAGACTAATAAGCTGCTTCTCTGCAGACCCTTCACAAAATGCTGTTGCTCTAAGCAACTCTGAGAGGAGTGATAACATTGTTTTCTCAGAAGTAGACATCGTAACACCTGCACAGAAGCTACTTGCAAGGAAATTGACATTTGTCGTCTCACCCAACAAAAGTTTGTTGGTAACAGGTGAGTTTCTTCTATAGCTATGGACGATTGTAAATCATGGTAGGTAAGGCAAAGACCTGAATGTAAAGGCAGTAACATTGATCCATCTTTGTCAAGCTTAAGGTGGGTATTTATTTGCTTAAACACTCTTGCAGGTCCTAATGGTGCTGGGAAGAGCTCCTTGTTTCGGGTTCTTGGAGGACTATGGCCAATTGCAAGTGGTAGAATTGCAAAACCCAGCACCTCGGCAGACAATCAATACAAAATGGGGCTTAGTCGAGAAATTTTTTACGTACCCCAGCATCCTTATACAGCACTCGGGACACTTCGGGACCAGATTATATATCCATTAACGTTGGAAGAGGCTATTGCAAAGGTTTCACAAGCATACAGAGAAGGTGAAGTTTGTTTTTGGCTGGTCTGTACATGGCATGTTTGCAATCTGTGGGCAACAATGGTCCTCTAGCCAAATTGGTTCTCAGTCCTCTGGGTCAGAAATTTGCAATGTGCGCATTAAAGATGTTCTCTTTCCTTTGTTTTTTACAGGCGATAGAGAACAAGCCTTGCAGTTACTTGATAAGAGACTGCTAGTGACCTTGCAGGATGTCCGGCTTGTTTACTTGCTTGAGCGTGAAGGAGGGTGGGATACTGCTGTCAATTGGGAGGATATGCTTTCCTTAGGGGAGCAGCAACGGCTTGGCATGGTAAGCATTGTACTAATCTAGACATGCTATCAGGTTAAGTAGTCTACATCTTCTGTTCCTCAACTTGTAAATTACAATTTGTAACATTAAGGCCAGCTACACGATTAACCCCTGCCTATCAGTGGGGGCCCATCCAGGCCATCTGTGTTGAGAATGGATTGGCAATATTGATATTGCCTGTAGGCTGTCCAACTCCCAGGCCACTCGCATGTGTATTCAGCCTAATTGACATGCAACTTTTCTTATGCGAAATGACAGGCTCGGTTGTTTTTCCATCAGCCTAAGTATGGTATCTTGGATGAGTGCACCAAGTATGTATTCTGAAGCACAGCCTATTGCTCATATACAAGCCTTCTACTATTGTTCCTGCAATCAAGTTAGTATATTCATGGCTTTTTGACACTTTGTTTTGTTTTTAATGAAGTGCAACAAGTGTAGATGTGGAAGAACATCTGTACAAGCTTTCAAGTAATATGGGTATAACAGTGGTCACCATCTCCCAAGTAAGTCAAAGCTGAAAAATCGATGCAAAAAGCATGCTATTGTTTCTCTCTCTTTGCTTCTCTTACAATGAGCTGCTAACACATGTTTCAGAGGCCTGCACTTATCCCTTTCCATTCCATGGAGTTGAACTTGGTTGATGGGGAAGGTGGCTGGGAACTACGCTCAATAAAATCCGTTGAGAATTGAGTGCATCACTGTACATCAGAACAAAGAAGCCAGTATTGAAATCTCAGTAGCCCACCACTGGCAGTAAATTTGAAGGGGAAGGAAAGCTTCAACCTTGGACTCTTCATCAGCTTGTGTGAGGAAATGCCTTGAGACCTTTCCCATATTCTTGTCTTGTTTTGGGCTTCAACAGGAATTTAAGCTTGCAAAAATCAATCTTCTAGGACAACCTCCAAAAGAGGAGGTTAGAGTAGAAATATAATGTACAATTTTGACTTGTAAATTTTAAATGCAGCATTTTTTTTGAAAAAGTCACTGCATAATAATGAAAATTACCACAACTTTATGCCTCGTTGAAGCTCATTATTCAGAGCACAAATTAAGGAGATAAAACTCAATTTTGTTAAGAGTTTCACCCATCTGTTAGCTTTCACATATATACTGAGGTCTTAAAGATAAAGCTAGGATGACTTGAGCCCCTTGAGTACCATTGGATACAAGTATACAGGATTATAGAGGAGAGTGTTATGGCCCTAACAGCTAGTGTATATATTTGAGCCTAGGTTTATGCCTAGGGCAGCCCTAGTGTATATATTTGAGCCTAGGTTTATGCCTAGGGCAGCCCTAGTGTTGGGGCGCGTAGGTTGTAAGTGTCTTATGGGCACATATGGGTGTGGGATGGTGTGAAAACCTATATATGGTAATAAGTGAGCTTTTATGCTATTATTGGATCCTTGGCCTAAATGGGCATGGGATGGTGTGAAAGCCTATAAATGTGAGTAAGTGAGCTTTTATGCTATTATTGGATCCTTGCCTATATAATTGAGTTGAGGGCTCACTGTGAGGGATCACGACCCTAGTGTCTTAGCCGTCACCTCGTAGGGGTGACGGTTGCGATGCCTTAGTGAGGTGTAGGACATAGTTGCGGTGTTGGAGCCTCCTGGCGCAGGAGGGAGGGGGGGTGTGGGGTGCTGCTCGGGAGATTCATGTGGCAGTTTCAGTTGGTATCAGACCCACTCGGGCATCGTTGTGGGAGCAAGCATCATCTTGGTTAATCCTAGTATGTATGTTGTTTCTTACTTTTGTTGAGTTTGCAGAGGAGAACTCACTTTGAGCTGTTCGTAAATTTGTCCCACGCATGGGCATTTGCCTGTAGATGCCATGGGCTTTTGACTGCCCGCATCTGGACCTGCAAAAAGCAGGCAACGGCTTGCTATGCAGCTTCTTTGCCTTCAAAACAAAGCATCCTAGTGTTATTTTTTTTGGGACAATTAAAAGTAGGCTCTTTTAACAAGAAAAAAAAAACAAACTAAGATTTTGTGTGCGCGCTTTTCTTTGGTCCCATAAAAATAACAGTATACCCCTTACTTCTCCTCACAAGATTGAACAAGCTCTCCCTCTCTCCAACTTGCTTGTGATTAACCTTTCGTGGAGAAAGTGCGAGAGTTTTATTAGCTTTTGAGTGCTCTAGTTTGCCTCAAGGTACTACGGAGAATTCCATGCAAGCAATGCAATTTATGGAAGCTCAAGAGCATGTGGATGCCCAAAACTATTTGGATGTTGGGGTTGGGCCATTTTCTTTTTTCTTTTTTCTTTTTTTCCTGGGAAAAAGATCTTCAATTGGTTGAAGAAAAAACAGCCACAAAGGGCCAAATACAAACTTGCCTCATTTAAGGGCAGGAATCAAATGATCATAAGGAAGTGACGCTTCTCCTCCGGCTGGCAACTTTGTTGTGAGAAGGCTATCTCATATGGGGGGGGGGACAACCACACAGGTGGTTTGCAATGCCAAATTGGGGTCATCGCCTCTATCTATGAGGAAGGGGCCAGGCCTCCAAAGTCTCAAGAAAGCTTCTCGCCGCTTTTGCATGCGGTTAGAGCGTCCATGTAGCTTCCCCCACTGACCGCGAGGGTGTGAATGATATCAAGCCACTGGTGGAGTGTGGGTACCCTCGATGGCCTCGCTGCATCTAGCACGCCAAATGTGCCAAGCTGCTATGCTACTACAAATCTCCCATATGTGGCATGAACTTGGCCGCTAGTCACATGTAGGTGGTGTTGTGATTGTTGATACTACTGCAATACGATGGTGAGAGACGGGGTTGGGCCATCTTCTACACATGCTATACCAACTTTTTCACAATCCTTAGGAGGATCTCAAGGAGGGGCAATGGGAATGGCGATGATGTTAATCTCCACCTTACCCTCTCACATGACTTATATGATCTGGGAGGATCTCAAGGAGGGGCATTGGGAACAGCGATGATGTTAACCTCTACCTTACCCTCTCACATGACTTACATGATCTAGATTTGATTTTTGGTTGTGCAAATTAACTAGCTTTCCAACAAAATCCTATTGTGGCTATGGAGCCACCGTACCCTCCTTTTATGCCTAAAACTTTTCAGGGGAGAAAAAGAAGATGACTCTTGAGTTTAGGCATATGGATGAATAGACAAGTTGTTGGGTTTCAGATTCGTCACGTGTGTGTTCCTGTTTGTGTCTGCTTGTGAACAGCCCTGCTTGCCAAAAACGCTTGGAGGGCTTAACATTTTGAATATCCATTATCATGCTTAGGCACACAAAGCCACTCTGCTTCCATTATCATGCTTAGGCACACAAAGCCACTCTACTTCTGACTTTTCTCACACAGCAGCAACCTTGAACGCTTATGATTGCAGCTCTTTGCTTTAATGTGAACACAGATGTATTTGGCAAATGGCAGCTAACTCACTGAGAACTTTTATTTGGCTATGTGGAGGGTAAGTTTTCTAGATGCCCTTATGTCTCTCATCTCCTTGCAGACAGGAAGCTTGTTTTGCAATATATTCAATGGTCGGGTAGACCTCTTGAGATTGGTAATACTTTGAGACAAGAAAGTATCTTTTGGAGCCATGCATTCCCTGCTCCTTTGGTTCTCTGTTTCCTATGGCAAGCTTACTTTCTTTCTACAGAAGACATTCGGGTTTGCCAAGATGTTGATGCTAAAGGAAATGTTTTGTCCTTTCCTCGAGCTCAAAGTCATTGGCAGGTGGGTATGCACCATAGACCTCTATGGGGAACAATTGTAGCCTTTATGGGGTTTGTCGATCGAGTTAATAAGATTTGGCTCCTTGCTAAGATAGCCCGTTGGTAGAAACAAAACCTAAAGAAAATCTGGCATAGTAAATTGCCACTCAAATCTAGATTGTTTTTATGGAGATGCTTGTGGGAGTGCTAGAATTTCTTGAAAAAAGACACATAATGCCCTTCTTGTCGTTGCATAAGGGAAACAATGATGCATCTTCTTTGGTCTTGTCCACAGACTAAAAGTTTCCTTTGGCAAATTTCACATTCTCTTAAACTCAGATTCCTAGGGTATTCCTTCTCTAGATTTTTTTGGCTGTTTGGTAGGTGGCCTTCTAGATTGGTTCATGCACATCCCTCTCTAATCTGGACTAGATATTGGGCTTTGTGGACAATATGGCATGCAAGAAATCAATTGGTTTTTTATTCTGTAAGGATTGCACGCTATCACTACTTTTGTCAATCCTTGCGTCAATCTTTGTTTGACAGCATCCATTTGGATCAGATCGATGATACCTAGTTGGCTTTGTTTTTTCAGTGTTTTTAACTTGTGTGATTGTGGTGTCTCCTTCGTCCTTGTGACAAGTGGTGATGGCTACCTTACGATTGTGATCAAGCTAGTTGAGGCGGTGACTAGCAGCTTTACAGGGTTGCATAGTTGGCTGCGACTTGGTGGTGCTTCATACGATAGATGTGAAGAGGCAGCGCTACACAACAGTGCTACGCTACGTGCGACAACAATTGTACATGGCGCCACTTATACAATAGGTGGCACACACGCTCGACCCTGCACACGACAACGCTTTGTTGGGTGGTTATTAAGGCGGGTACCAAGTGGTATCTTGGCCGTTTACATTTCTATTTGGGCATACAGTTTAGGCAGCAAGATGGTGGCATAGTTATGTCTCAATCAAAGTATATTCATAGGCTTTTGAAAAGGTTTTGTATGGAGGATTGCAAGCCTATTGCCACACTAGTTGAGACATGAATAAAGCTCAGTAGGTTTGATGCATGAGAGCCTGTTTGATACTACCTTGTATAGCTAGGGTGTGGGATGCCTTATCTAATTATGTACGACACCGCCATACATTGCTTATGGTGTGTCCTTGTTAAGCAAATTTATGCACAACCCAGAGACCAAACATTGGCAAGTTGTCGAGAGCATCTTTTGATACCTCCAAGGCACACAGACTTATGGATTGCACACAGACTTATGGATTGCTCTATACTAGGGCGGGTGGCTTTCAACTTTGTGCTTACAATGATTCAGACTGGGTTGGCGACTTCGCTACGTGGCAATCAACTAGTGGCTTTTGCTTTTTGTTGGGAAATTCTTCCATATCATGGCTTAGCAAAAAGCAACCTATAGTGTTTGACTTCATGTGAAAATGAGTATAGAGCAGTCTTCACAGCCACGGTTGAGTGCATATGGCTAAGGAGATTACTTGATGATGTGTATGCATGCCATTGGGTGCTACTCCCCTTATAGATAGTCAGAGTGCTATGGTTGTTGAGAAATCCAGTTTTTCACGCACGACCCAAGCACATAGAGGTGCGTTATCACTATGTGCAGGAGAGCCTTCAAAGTTCATGCAGGTGACATTAGCCTCATCTATTGTCCATCACAAGACAACGTGGCAAATCTTTTCACCAAGGCGCTTCCTCAAGAGAAGTTTGGCTTGATTCCATTTGGGGATTGTACATGTACATTTCCACTACACAGGGGGGGATTTGTAGGACATATACGCATTTTGTAGTGCAGATGTATGTAGTAGTTAGGAATTTATCAGTGCTAGGCACTAGGCACTTAGTTTATTTGGGATTTTTTATACCTTAGTGTCACATGCATACTTTATGGTGACACATGGCACCTTTTACTTGGATCCCTCGGTCCTTAGATGTAGGTGGGCACATTTTACATTTATTGTTATGGGATTCTCTCACACTTGTTACATGAGAGCTTCCAGCGCCATCTTCTCTCCTGTTGTTGTATGACTGTATATGTGATTGCTGCTGCATAAGGTGAATGTTTTCCATTGCTTTCATTGCTCTCTTCCAACAAAGCTGAAACATTTTCTCAGGGGGTTGGATACAAACATTTGGGTTCTTGTATGAAATTTCAAGCCTTAGTCATATGACTGGGCTTTGACTGTGGCTCAGAATTTGGAGATGATACTGAATGGAGGCAAGCTCAAGCAAGTCGAGACAAGCCCCAAACCCCAACAACAGCAATAGTCATCATCCCAGTTGGGTAAGGGAGCACAAAACATCAAAGATAATAAGGATGATAAGGAGTCTCAAAGCAACTCCGGCGGAAAGAAAAACATAGAGGCAAAGTCTAAGAAGACGTGTGAGATGAAGACCATGGAGGGCATTACTCAAGGTTATCTCCAGCTAGACGAGTAAAAGCGGTACCAACAAGCAGAGAATTGAGCAGAGAATTGATATTTTTTCTGCCATCAAGTGGGCCATGGTAAGGACGGTACCGAGTGGAAGGCTAATAAAGTCAACAAGGCGTCATCCTCTATAGCGGGTGGGCCACCGCCGAAGCTACCCCTACCCCTCCACCCTCGATTTCAAATGCTGTTTAGTTGTTGCCCGCTTTGAATCTAGTGCCTCTAGTGGTATTTGATGATAAGGAGGGAGAGTCTGAAGGGCACACGAAAGCTTTCATCTGTGCTTATGGTGCAATGAAGGGACAACAATTCATTGTTGGTACGTCCACACTAGGCACCTAACGTAGGGTGGGTTAATCCCAGGTTAGAGGGGTGCTTGGCTAGGGGAAAACTTCACACTATTTGAAGGAAGGCTTTAAATAGGAGGCATGGTTATAAAAAGAACTATGGGAAAGCACTTATAAGAAAAGCAAGGCTAAGTTTAGGGACTAGGCTCCTATATATGTGAACCCAAGGCGTTAGGCCCAAGAGGATTCCTCATCACAAGAATGTAGGATTCGTAGGACACGATCGTTTAGTTTGATTTGTAGCGTAAGGCCCAAGAGGATTCCTCACCGCAAGAATGCACGGCGTGGCTTGGTGGCATGGGACGCTAAGTCTTATTGGGTGTGGCAGGGGAGCTCTGCCCAGGATGTAGTTACGACCTCCAGTTCGGGGGGTGAGTCTGGGTGGACTCTATAGTTGGGAGGTGAGCCTAAAGCCTTACTTCTGGGTATGGTCCAAGTCAGATGATCCTTGGTTAGCAGTCTTGGATGAGACTCAATAATTTTCCTTTTCGACACGAGCACCTTTGAGGATGCCATGTGTCCATTGTTTTGGGTTGCGTTGTACCTTAGTATCACACCATCTAGTTGTGGATGGGTTTACACTTGATCTCTGCACATACATTATTGACAAAGATCAATAGTGTGAGTTTCATGTTCAAAAGGCCACATTTCGGCGAGACTTCATTCTTTCACCACTTTTTGGGTGTGACATGATTCTTGGCATCCAGTGGTTTTGGGAGTTTGCACCCATTCTTGATTGGTGGTAGGACACCTTTACTATTGTTGATGGTTTACCTTAGTTCTGCAGGGATATGAGTATTCATGTAATTGCACTCATTTCGCATGTCTAGGCCCAACGAGCAATCAGTAAAGGACTTGAGTGTGCATTGATCTATATGCACAATCAACAATATATTGTTCAAACAACAACACCTTTAGAGCAACATTTGGTAGGTCTCCTTCCATGGTTCCAAGACATCATGTCGAGGGATGACCTCCCGCCTAAACTCCCATCCATTTGGCCTGAGGATCATTTGATTGAGTTGGTTCTCGGGATAGAACCCCTCCCAGTAAGTTTTCCATTGCTTGTCGAATGCATTGGAAGGAAAGCTTTAACAATAGTTATACTAGTTACTCCAGGTTGGATTTATTCGACCATCATCCTTGCTGTTTTCTACGCCCATCTTATTTGTGAAGAAGAAAGACAAGACCACACATTTATATGTGGACTAAATGACTTTTGTTGTGGGCGTGTGTGATTTAGCTATGTATTTGTCTATTTTTGCAAGTTATTATTACTATTATTATTATTTTTTTCTCAGGTGTCTCTATCAAGTTTTTTTTTAAATTTATAAAATTTTGTTTGTTTTTGGTGATTCTCTTCTTTCTTTTAAAATTATTCGTAAGTTCATATTCATCAGGCCTTATGACGGTATATATAAGCTCACCAACAAGAATAAGTTCCCAATGCAGAAGAAAGACAAGACTGCACATGACTACAAGACATTGAAAACGCTCACCATCAAGAATAAGTTCCCAATGCTAAGGATTGAGTACATTTTTTAGCATCTCAATGGTGCTAAGTTTTTTTCTAAAATAGATCTCAAGAGTGGCTACTACCACTAGGTCAGTGTCGCCAGGCGTTTTAGAAACGGCAGGTATGAAACGGGTTTCATACGTTTTGAAACGTTTCATAGAAGGTAAGAAACGGGTACAAAAAGGTTTCATACAAAATAGAAAAAACAAAATACAAAAAGGTTTCATACAAAAAGGTTTCATACAAAATAGAAAAAACATGTATATTTTTTACTTGAAATATACAAAAGAAAAAACTGTTGGCATAACTTATAAGAGACCACATTGAATTCATTTCAATAAAAACAAAATACATGTAAGATATGATGATATCACAAATCACGTGGGTGATCACTGATGACTAAATAGAAATCAAAAGGATCACCACGTGGGTGATGAGTCATGACTCAAAATCCAAGATCAAAATAAATAACATGTCCAAAGTTCAAACTAAATACCATGTCCAAATAAAATCTTACTGGCAGCTGCTAGCTACTATGTGCATCCTCATCTGCATCCTCATGCTCATCCTCATCTGCATCTTCTGCCTCACTCTCAAGGTCACTACCGGTAGCCGAGTCCTCAAATGCCTCATCCTCTAGAGGTGCAGGTGCACCACTAGTACTAGCCTCTCGAGAAGATCGTGTAGTGCGAGCTGGAGCCATGATCTCCTCATAGAGCATAGAATAGATGTCTCTCTCCTCTTGTTGAATTTCGAGAATCTCCTTGCACTTCATGATATCAATCTTATCTGGATTCACTTAGCGAGGCTCAATGGGATGACCCTTTTGTTCTAGCAATCGGAGATTGCAATGACAAAAGACAAGCCTCTCCAATTGTGCTGAGGAGAGTCTATTTCTCTTTTTCGTGTGAAAAAGAGCCCAAGGCCCTGAACTGCAATCCTGGGAGAGAACTCTTAATGCAATCCGTCTCTACATTGTACAAAAAAGAATGTTAAGTTAGAGTCAAAAAGAGAGTAGCATTTGAATGTAGATTTTGAAAGAATAGGACTCAGGAGACAAAGATACAAGATTCAAGAATCAAGAAACCTTACCAAGTTGGGTGTCCCAATACCGTATTTCTCCCACCAAGACACTGGCTCCAACTGTGTCTCCCTGAGCAATGCAGTAGCTCGCCCAAACATATGGCTACCGCAACGACTCTAGCTCCTCATTGAGGTATTGCTCCTCATTCCTCCAAAGGGGATGCAAAATGTGAGCAACAGCATGGATTTGCCTATGAAACCAATCCCAATGTCGATTCCAGATCTCCTTAATATCTTGAACTCTACATGTAACATGTGACATACATAAGAGATCAAGATTTATAAAATAACTTATAGGAAGACTCAAGAGAAAGACTCAAAGACTAAAGTTAAAGCCCAAGGGTGAGCAATACAAGTGAATAGGGTGTGTGCGGGAACAAGCCCTTGGTTAGAGGCTGTAAAAGAGAAGATGTAACTGTGAAAGAACCTGTGAAAAGGTGAGAAGAATCTACTGGGAGAGAATAAAGGGTAGCATGAGAGAATTTAGGAAGTGTGGAGATATTCTGGGAAGTGTGGAGTTATTCTGGGAGATATTCAGGGAAAAGAGAAGAGGTGGAGAGAATCAGGCAAGAGGTGGAGATATTCTGGGAGTGAATCATGGAGAAATCAATGGGATTTGATGCTTGATGTAAACTCTATAAATTGAGGCATAGCCCTAATGAGAATTTGTTGGTTTTTGAGTATCCATGCCTACATTAATCTATTTGCTAATTACCCACTAATTACGTCTTAATTATTTACTAATCACTTTGTTAATGATGTTGATTCTAGTGTTTGATCCACCATAGCTCATCATTATGCTCAAATTTCAACATGGTGTTAGAGCCATGCTTAGAATCCATCAGGTTTATGAGCCCATTAGTTAATTAATCAAGACTAGTAGATAATTAGTAAATAATCAAAATTTTAGTTAGTTTTCACTTCACCCCTTCACCCCCAGCCAGTGGAGGACTCCATTCAGCTTGCACACTCACAATTAGGGCAAAAGCTTCTAGCATGTGGTAGCCAACACACTTGGCTTTAAGCTCATCAAGACGGCGTAGCAAACCGCCAAGCAACGAAGGAGAATTCGCGATTTTTGCCGGTGCCTTTTTTCTGTGCAGTTCTTGACATTGCTACTTCATCAGATCAAATCTCTCTAATTTCTCCTAGTCCAAGGTGTATTCAAGCATGCTCTACAAGCTGGTGAAGATAGAATTCAATTTCATCAAGTCTACAGTGAGATCCAAGCTCTTCATCAAATCTGCAGGTGACTTTGGTAAAACAGAGATTAAGCTTTCAATATTTGGTCAAATCTTGTGTTTCTTGGCTTAATCCTCTACTAGACTCTTTGTTATTGATGCCTTTGAAAGCATTTGAGCTCATTTGAAGTGTAAGGCACCAGATCTGGACTCCTCGCATACTCTGTTTTTTGCACACAAAACAGAGCATTAATTTACTAATCAGTGATTAATCAGTGCTAATCACTATATTTTGGTACAACTGAGGGTTCAAATTAACCATTAGGTATCTGATACAGATCCCTATAACTTCAGATTGAAATTTGGAGTTGGTTTGATACTCCAACCATCCGATACAAATTGGTTACCCTTGATTTAATGTAGTTTCTGGTAAAATTGTGCTGATAAAATTGTGAAAATCATCATTTTGCATTTAACCCTTGGTTAATGCCTGCAAATTACACTCAAATTCAAGATTATTCACAGCCAGAGTTGCATTTGGGAATGTGCATGAGAATGAATGCTATACGCATTATGTATTGGGCACATTGCATCAGTGTAAAAATGGGAACAGACACTGTCCTTGACCAGAATAAGGCAAGAGGTAAGACCTCCCGCATAATTTTGGGTTTGCATTGCATAATGACAAAAGATAAACATAAAAAGCCCAAAGGAACTGTCAGCAAATCATTTGAACATGTTGCTCACATAGAGCAAAAAGACCTGACGGACAAGCTCATGGCCCCAGCCATGAAAGAAGAAGAATATCTCTTTCTAAGAAGAGGATCCACACCAAGAAGAAAAGCTGAAGGAAGACATGGACACGAGAAGAGAAGCTGCCACAAGAAGAGAAGCTGCCCCAAGAAGACTGAAAGAAGAGACGGACGCGTGGAGAGAAGCTGCCCACCACGACAAGAAGACTGAAGACAAGAGAAGATGTGAGGCTCCAAAGAGTGAGGAGCCATGTGAAAATCTCTGAGAGAGAGAGAGAGAGAGAGAGAGAGAGAGAGACCCCACAACCCAATGTAACCTGCCCCAACAAAGTAAAACCACCTCTGAGCCACCGATGATGTAGGCCACGTGGTAGATGTATGTGTGAGCACTTTAGTCAAGGTCGCGGGCACTTATAGTAGCCTTGGACACATAGAGAGAGAGAGTGTGTGTGTGTCAAGGACTATGGAGTTTAGGGACTTGAGGCACTAGTCGCGGACTGTCAAGTAAGAAAGAAACTTGATACAGAGTCCAGGTGTGCTAAGATAACTTGAGGGGAGGTGTAGACACTGGTCGCGGACTATCAAGTAAGGGGAGGCAAACTTGGTATAGGGTCTAGGTATGCTAGGATTATTTACTTGAGGGGAGGCAAACTTGGTATAGGGTCTAGGTATGCTAGGATTATTCACTTGAGGGGAGGTTTTGAAAATACAAGTGAATAGGGTGTGTGCGGGAACAAGCCCTTGGCTAGAGGCTATAAAAGAGAAGATGTAATTGTGAAAGAACCTGTGAAAAGGTGAGAAGAATCTACTGGGAGAGAATAAAGGGTAGCATGAGAGAATTTAGGAAGTGTGGAGATATTCTGGGAAGTGTGGAGTTATTCTGGGAGATATTCAGGGAAAAGAGAAGAGGTGGAGAGAATCAGGCAAGAGGTGGAGATATTCTGGGAGTGAATCATGGAGAAATCAATGGGATTTGATGCTTGATGTAAACTCTATAAATTGAGGCATAGCCCTAATGAGAATTTGCTGGTTTTTGAGTATCCATGCCTACATTAATCTATTTGCTAATTACCCACTAATTATGTCTTAATTATTTGCTAATCACTTTGTTAATGATGTTGATTCTAGTGTTTGATCCACCATAGCTCATCATTATGCTCAAATTTTAACACCTGTCACGCGACAAGGTAGTGAAATCATTGAGAGCTTCACCAATTCTGTCCACCATGAACTCATAAAGCAGCCCAATGGTACTCCCCTCCATGTCTGTGAGCCGAAGGACACTATACATGGGCTGAAGTGCCTTCACAAATCCCTCTGCATCCTGCCACCAAGTATCTCTCATGACCATACGAGAGAATGCTATAGACTTGGGCTCATCCTTGTCCTCCCATGCTGTCCATTCACGACACACAATAGTGCGTAATAAGCCATGTCACACTCTCACTAGTCTCTCCACCACAATAAACATATATGCAAACCGAGTTTTGGAGGGCTTTAGAAGCTCAAGATCATTATTGGCCCTGTACATGCTCAAAACCTTTGGCCTCTTTGTGACAAAGTTCACCATGGTAGATGCAGCTGAAAATACATGGCTCACCCAATCAAGCTTCCCCACATCCTCAATCATCAAGTCAAGGCTGTGTGCTGCACAAGGTGTCCACACAATCTTGGGGAACTCCTCCTCTAACATCCTGCCCATGGATACACAATTGGACCCATTGTCCGTGATCACCTGCACAATGTTATCAGGCCCCATTTCATTGATTGCCTGGTGCATGTGGGACATAATGAACTCCCCTGTAACCACTATCCCTGGCACCGATGCATCTATGGCACGAATGAACATTGTGCCTTTGTAGGAGGACACAAGAATGTTGTACACATTTCTCTTCCGCGCACATCTGTCCATCCATCACAAAGCAAAGTACAACCATACTTTGCCCAAGTGGCCTTGAGAGGCTCCATCTCCATCTCCACAGCCAGTTGCTCCTTGTGAAGCTCAGTAGTGCGCAATGTCTCGCAGGAGGGGCCATCCCACTCACACCCACCAATGCGGGAGATAGCTCTCATCGCCTTCTTCCATCGAGGAGTCTTGACAATGTGGAAGGATAATCCACATTGAATAAACAACTTCATCAACTCCCTCGTTGCCTCTTTCAGGCAGCCTTTTGCATCCCTGCCTGTACATGTCCTTTCTTGAACACTGAAAGACTAGTTCTTTTGGCTTGAGGTGCTGAGCTAGAACCACCTGCAACACCACCTGCAACCTCACCACCCACTGGTATCTTCCTCTCTGATACTGCGAGTCCTCTTGGAGACACTTTGACGTACTTCAGGCTCTCCCAAATTGGGGATATCCTCAAGGGGGATACCTAGCTGCATGGCCTTCCAAGCCTTGAGGCTATCATAGATTTCTTGTGGCACATGCTTACATGGCCCAATGCCAAAACCCTTTGTTTGTGACAAATGTGCCTTCAGCCTGGTGACACTGCCATGGTGCTTATCAACACAAAAGTTGCATTTCCACTTTCTGGAGCCCAAGCCACCATATCTAGACTCGAAGGTGATATTGTTCCAAAGAGAATCACCTGTTCGAGGCATCCTACAAGGCGGGGATAAATGCAGATTGTTGGCCTGCAAGTGCGACACAGAACATAAACTAATCTCATTATATGATTCATGATTTTAACTTTCATCTTGGCCAACAATAGAGCAAGGGGAAGAGAAGGTAGATAGCCTTAGAAGTCAGGCCTCAATAGAGCAAGGGTGGACCATCGAAGATATGCCATAAATATTGATGGAAGAGAAAAAAGTGTGCTGCTTTGTGAGTTGTGCACAGAAAACCAACTTAAAGCAAAACATGACATTACCCCTTTGGAAGACCTCCACAAGGCCCAAGGACACCAAGGAGCAGGTGGGCTGACACAAGCGATGGAAGGCTGGCACACAAATCGGTGAAGTCACAAGCGGCCGCCACTGGGAAGCGTGAACGAAGTGCGTCGTACAATTCACGAAAGGATTTGTTTTTTAAGGTTTTTAAAATATGCATGATAAAAAAAACGCGTTTCATATGTTTCGAAACGTTTCGTACGTTTCGAACCTGTATGAAACGCGTTTCTATTATGCAACTGTGCACTAGGTTAAGATCTTTGAGGCCGACATCCCTTAGAGGATCGAGCATGGCTATTATGAGTTTGTGATGATGCCGTTCGGACTCACCAATGCACTAGTGACGTTCAATAAGATGATGCCTTGGGTGGAGCTCATTGGAAGTGCGTATTCATCTTTTTCAATGACATGCTTTTTTTTCTTTCAATGCAGAGCAACATGAGCGTGATGTGAAGAAGGTCTTGCAACTTTTGTGGGACAATAAGCTCTACATCAATGGGAAGAACATCGCATTTGGACTATTAGAATTTCATTATCTGGGATATGTGATTAGTGCTTCTGGTATTTGCCTTGACCATGAAAAGGTGCAGGCTATATTGGACTGGGATATTCTCAAGACTGCGTGGGAAACTTGATCATTTCTAGGTCTTTGCCAAGCCCATAGAACTCGGATGGACAAGTTTTCTGACCTTTGTAGCACCTCTCACATAGATGCATCACCATAAAGTATCTATTACGGGCAAGGCTCTTGAGGTATTCCATGAATTGAAGAAGGTGGTCTCAGAAGCACCAATTCTTAAGATGGCATCATGGGATGACCTATTCGAGTTTATTATTGACACTAGCAATCTTGCCATTGGTGCTATTTTACAACAAGATAGTAAACCAGTGGCTTATTGTTGCTGCTGAAAGTTGAATGTTGTTCGAGAAGAACTATTCGGTATATATGACGACGAGGAGTTGTTAGGGGTGATCACAACACCATTGGAAACCTTTCTTTATGGGAGGAAATTCATAGTGAAGACTGATCACTAGGCACTTAAGCAATTGTAGACCATGCCTAGTGTCCAATGGAGTGATGGGCAAGCCACGTGGAGTCAACTTCTCCAATGGTTTGCAGGCATGATTATGTGCCTGGCAAAAATAACCGTGTTGCTAATGCTCTCGGTCTGAAAGTCATCATTCAGATATTGCAAGAGTCCATTGTGCTGGAGATTCAAGGCAAATATTTGGATAGTATAAAGGCACAGTAGGATTGTTGGTTGTTCTATAAAAATTGGCTGTGTGTACTAAAGGAGAAAAAAACACTTCTTCATGATGCCCACGATTCTCTTGTTGGGAGTCATCGTGGCCGAAAATGAAAAGGGATGTCTACCAGTATGTCGAGGCAGCATCAGAAGATAAAGGTTCCATACTCAAAGAAAGTTGGGTTGCTTCAGCCTTTGCCTGTTCCCGAGTTTGTAGGCTCTCTTTTAGCAACTATGGGAACCAAGAATACATAGTGTATGACCATTGTTGACCGGTTTAGTAAGGTTTGTATGCTTATTCCTTGCAAGCAGATGGCCACACAAAAGAAGATATTGCTCATCTCTTTATCCGACTTTGGTACACCATTTGTGGTTTACCATAGACAATTGCATTAGACAAAGATCCCATGTTCACTTCATATTTATGGAGAGCATTATTTGATAACTTTGGGACTAAGCTACAGTTGTCTAGTGCTTTTCCTCCACAGACAGATGGCTAGACATAAATTTATAATCAAGTGGCCTTTGATATTCTCAAATCATATTGCCATGACAAGGAGTCGAAATGGGAACAATATCTTCCATTGGTGTAGGCTATCCTGAACAACACTCATTCATCCAATATTGGCCAGACTCCACATGAGGCAGCATTTGGTCATTGTTTCTCATCTCTTCTTACGAGGATGGTGTCACCATCGTTGGAGGCCAACAAGATTACATAAGCATTTTTAGAGATTATTGAGTCCGTGAAGGGCGCCTAGCCAAAGCACAGAAGCCTACACCAAGTGAGCCAACGAGTCTAGACGAGACATTAACTACAAGGAGGGAGATTGGGTATTTCTCCAAATCATGAAGCAATGGTTGAAGCAAGTGGGCAAGCATTGTCCCAAGTTCTCTTTCCGAAGCTTTGGCCCATTTCCTATTGTGAAGAAGCTCAGTGAAACCTCCATGAAATTGAAGTTACCAGATAGTTGGACTTGTGTACTATCTTCCATGTCTAATGGTTAAAGCCTTATGCTGGACCATCTTTGCAAGAGATTCCGGTGAGTAATAACATGAAGTGGTCGATGAGGCAAAAGTTATCAAGCATGATCATCTTCTCCTCCACAAGTGGAAGCATGATCAGCTTCTCCTCCACAAGTGGAAGCATAGTTTTCGGCGGTCAAAGACTCAAACAGTTCTACACAAGTTAAAGGACCGAGGCACTCGTTTGGCTCGAGGAGTAGTTTTGTTAGGAGTACCCATAGATATTGGCAGTCTACTTGGAAGCCATGTAACTGCCTCCAAGCTAAGCAAGAGGGAATGTCACATGTATTCATACACTGAGGTGCTATGTGGCACACTAGCTCATCATCAATGCTATACTTGTACATGATTAGAACCTTTTTAGGGATTATTTGTCATATGCACGCCTTGACCCCATTGTGAACCCTAGTCCAAGGACATGTCGAGTACGAGCTACGTAGGTCTTTCCAAGCCTTAGGTGCAAGGGTTTGTCACTTAACCCATTTTGGAGAACAACACATGTAGGCCATCCTAGCTTAGGAACATATAATCAAGCAAATAGAAGCATGTAGAAGTCTTGCACATGGGCTGCATGGCCCACCAAAGAGGGCTAACCTAGGGCCACCCATAGCGGCCAAAAAGGGGCAAGCATTCGAGCATTAGGCATAGGGGCCATAATATCTTGATACAGAGTTCTACACCCACTATTGGGCACTGATGACATTAGTGGGGATGTCATAGTATCTAGTCCATACTATGCATAATGGAGTTGATAGTTATATAGTCTTGTGGGTTGACTACCATGAGTATATAACATGCACGTTCCTAAAAGGTTAATTTGCGCATGTTCTTGGATTCATCTAGGTATATAATTCAGCTGTATTAACGGACATGCAAATTTCACATTGTGAACTTTTCGTTCGAGTTGCGGCAATTGATATTGTGCTTATTCTTTCTATCTTTAGCGGTGCATTTGTCTTATCAACTACTTATTTACTGTACTATTTACTGTACTAATTCTTTCTATTTGCTACTTCCCTTAGTGCTAGGCTTCATTATGGCTGAGTCTGCCTTGCACCCCGGAGGTTTGACAGAAACTTAGTACGAAGGGCTTTGTGTGAATATATGCTCTTATGTGTGTGTGTGTGGAGTGCGTGTGTGAGAGCATATCTTGATACAGAGTTCTACACCACCCACTATTGGGCATTGATGACGTTAGTGGGGATGTGTAGTATCTAGTCCATACTATGCATAATGGAGTTGATAGTTATATAGTCTTGTGGGTTGACTACCATGAGTATATAACGTGCACGTTCCTAAAAGGTGAATTTGGGCATGTTCCTGGATTCATCTAGGTATATAATTCAGTCGTATTAGCGGACATGTAGATTTCACATTGTGAAGTTTTTGTCCGAGTGGCCAGTTGATATAGTCTTGTGGGTTGACTACTATCTTAAGAAAAAAGCTTCAAAATTGGAATGCCTTAAATTTTGTGATTTGTTGCTTGGAATGGCAAGATTACCTACAAAGTGCATGGGTCATGTGTTGATTGGATATATTGCATGTCATGTAAATATCTCAAGAACGAGTTGTATGGGCCAAGGTACTACTCAACTCGCTCAGCCATCCAGAGACCTGGCGAATAAATTTTGCATATGATTTGGGTCCGATGTCTAGTCCAACACTGCTCTATCTCGGTGGACATGACCATTGTTGCCTTGTTGATTTCAACCCTCTTGTCGGATTTTGCTACCCTATGTGCCTTCCCCCCCTCCCCCCATGATGTAGTATCCCTTCAAGTGCAGCCAACCATGGACAGGGCACTCCTCTATCTTGTTTTTTGAGCTTTTTACATCTTCTGAGGGTTGTAGTCCCCCAATATTTTTCTTGACTAATAGAAGGCTCATTTTATGGAAATGAAAAATAAAAAATGTCATATGCCTTGTCGGAAAGGAAAAATAAAAAATGGTACATGCCTTGAGCTCCTTTCACAAGCCCCACACACGTTTAGAATTTATTTAAAAACTCTTATTGCCAAGGTGGGCCTATTGGCTAGAGCCATAGCTAGAGTTACGGAGGGTGAATCCCAAATAGGCCCCATTTTAAAACTTTTTTTAGCGTGTCGTGTTGTCAAAGCAAGGTGGTCTTTATAGACACCCAACAATTTCATTGGGTGGGTTGGGAGATGGATGGGGGATAATGCTCATCCATGAAGAAGGGTAGGAAAGATCTCCCCCATTTCTTGGGATTCTTTTTTCCACATTTGTAGCATGTGTAAAGCACCTAATATCTATTCACAAGGTACTGACATGCAGTGCTCGAAAAAAACGACATTCAAGTGTATTTCCATACTGACCAAAATTAAGAAAAATCGACTGAGATTTTAAGTAGTCCCAATTTTAAGGAATGAGTTTTCATATATTTTAGTTATAAAATTGGCATAAATTGGATAGATTTAAGGGTTGTCCTTATTTTAAATAGTTGAAAAATATTTTTTTAAGGCATCGTTCACGTGCATGACTTGGACCGTGTGGGGTGAATATTTAGTGGATACATTTTTAACAAACAAATAAACCATTTTCCACCAAAACCTCACATTTTGTTCGTCTTTGGTATGTATGTAGCCACCTTAAAGGCCTTTTCCAATAGCCTAGCTAACTTAGCCTTCCAAGCATTTAGTATAACTTGGCTCGACATGCCTAGTTGTGCCAAAAAAAATAGCACAACTGGGTTTTTTCTTATGTAGATTGACCATTTCAATCCACATGACATAAGTGCCGATTCCTTACAATGCAACACCTTTGCTTTGAGCTTGCTTTTATCTCTCTTGCAACTTGCACAACATAGTTAACTAAGTTTTGGGAAAACTCTATAGTTGATCACCACATGAAGATGCGTAGGAAAGACATGTTTTCACATGCTATTTGATGTGGCTCGTAGGACAGCTATACTAGCTAGATATGAATTCCAAATTGTCTTAAACTAGAATGCTTGGATAGCCTTATCTGCCTGGCAAAGACATTGGTAAGTTGTAGCGCAGAATGTTCCTTATAGCATCCTGATCACTTGCTGTCTTATTTAATCTCTTGTATGTATCTATGTCACGCTATAATAGCATGTTGTTTGAACTGTTTGCAATCAATATTGCTTGCTTCAGTTGGTACATCATTAGCAGGTAGTACGGCTTGTATAATGTGAAGACTGAGAACAATATTCCAATCCTCATTCTAATATAGTCACTGAGAAATGGACATCTCCTTGGTAGTTCCCATGTCCGAAGGAGAAAAGAAAAGGGAAGACATCAGTTTCAATAGTGATATCAACAAATTCAGATCGGTTGTAAAAGTAGGCCATTATATTTAAATGTTGCAGTGCGCTTTGCTAGTGTTGCAGCATCATGCAATTGTATCGAAGCAAACTCGTGTTTGTCAGATGTATTGAATGCTCTTTGTTTTGAAGCTTCACTAAATTTTGCAGGAGTGAGAGTTTACTATGTGTCTCTGCTTCTGTCATTAGTTGAAATGGGTCATCTTATACATGGTTCTTAATGATATTGGTTACAATGTCTGGCGAAAGTACATAGGCCTAGCCTTGTGTGAGGATGTTCTGCGAGTTGTCTAAAACATCGAGTAACAGTGCACTTGCTAGCTTTATAATAGTTGTGTAGCTTTCAGTTTCAATACAATGCCGTCTTATCAGAAATGAACACATGCCGCATCTAGGACATAGCGCGACGTTACCAGCAACAATATCACACTCAGAAGGTCATTGCTCATATTACATCTCCACGTTATACCACGTGGAAGCATTTGGGATTAGTAGTTTTCTTTTCCTTGAAGTCCTAATTTCTACTACACGTCTTCTTCGTAGGCATGTCTTTCCCAAGTTTCGGTTTGCCATGTTGCCTATAGAAAATGTTTGGCAGTTTTGATTGACATATCTCGAAGGTAAAGTTAAAAATTAAGAAACCACACTTGGCATACATATCAAGCATAGTCCTGCTAGCAGCATATGATTTCCAAACAACCCTTGTCTAGCAATCTTATAATGAATTTGTTTCTCTTTGTCAGCTGCCCTTATGTTGCCACAAGCTTTCTGGATGCAAGCAAAGGTCATTGTATCCAGAGAATGGCCCTCATGGCATGCGCTTGTTTTTTTCACTGCATTGTGTGCTTGTGCTTTTTTTCTCTACCTTCACAGCTTCACTATCTAATAAAGTGTGTGCTTTATTTTGTGCTATATTCAATGCCACGTGGCTTATATATATGCACCTTGGTAGCTTGATGTAGTTGCTTACATTTTTGTAAGCAGCTTGGGCTACCCAAGGTAATAATTTGACCTCCAAACAAATAAATGCCGGTCGTAGAGGAAGTGGAGCTCATGAGAGAAGACTCGGAAAGGATTAGCAATCTCGATGAGGGAGACGAGGAGGTAACCCCGAGCTCCTTGAAAGTTGCTAGTGCCACCCACCACAATGGCCACCTTGGTCTTGTTGGAGACCTGAACTTGGCCCTGGATGTGAATGGTGCCATTGTAGAGGCCGTGTCAGACTCCAAAATGTGAAGGTGCCACGTGTACTTTTCTTAGCAAGAAGATAATCCCAAAGAGAGAGAGAGAGAGAGAGAGAGAGAGAGAGAGAGAGAGAGAGAGAGAGAGAGAGAGAGAGAGAGAGAGAGAGAGAGAGAGAGAGAGAGAACTTTGTATATTTCTTTTTTTACCTTGTTGTCTGACTTCTCTTAGCTTTATATCATGAGTTGACCCCAGCAACTGCCTCGAATCTTGCAAGCCATGGGAGCAACGCCCTTATCACTGTGCAACTTCAACGCACTTACAGGGGATGCTAAAGCGACACCCGCCATCAATGAGCCTAAAGTACCTCGCAATATAGAAAATTGCAAATTCATTACCATAATTGAATTTGACTTTTATTTCATTACTTGTCATATGACTGTTGTGCCTGTTTATGTGAGTGACAAAAATGTGACTAGGGAAAAAAACCATACATATAGTATGGGGGGGAGTTGGCACAGTTCTCCCCAAAAAAATAATAAACATAAGGAACGTGCCCTTCCCCCATTTCCAAAATAACACTGTTGTTATCGAAAGTGGCCCAAAGATACACCTTGAGTGTTGAAAGTAGCCGTTATTTTGTTCGAAAATAAAACACGGCTCTTAACAAAGGGAGAGGAAAACGGAAACACCTTCACCACTCTACGTTACTACAGTTAATGATGTCATGAGTCTCATTTCAATCTGCACTGTGCATTATCACCAGCCTTCCTTTTGTTTCAAGATCCGAGTGGTTATTGATAACTCCCAAAGAGGTAGACTACTACTAAGAACTAGCAAGACTTGAGCTAACATCCATCAATTTCAAATCCTAACATATAGCTCATAGAGAGCACGGTGTCCATAGTAGTAGCTCGATCCTCGATAATTACTAAGAACTTCAATGGCCATGCAATCATGCTACCATTTCTTGCTCAAGGGCACATAAATCCTATCTTCCAATTAGCCAGCCCATGAGGCTCATCAATCAACATGGCCATGCTCGTATTCTAGCAAATGGGTGTTTAAGGGACCTCATGGATTTGAGGTTTGTGGCCATACTGGATGGCTTGCCAACAACCACTGGAGCACGGGCGCCTGAATGATAACATGATAAGAGTTTGCAAAAGCCATAGAGGCGCTCTGAGGACCGTTAGGAAGACTAATCAAGGAGATAGTGGGCAGTGCTCGTGTTCCCATAACTTGTATTATAGCAGATTAGATGTAGCAGACAAGGTGGGTTTGCCAAGGGTGGCCTTATGTAGATCTCACGAGGGGGCTATGCAACAATCATCATAGATGATGCACACCCCAAGTTGGAAATTTTTTTAATATAGCCAGACTAGAGAAAGGAATTCCTAACAATTCCAAAATATAGCCATGTATATATGTGTGCGCCATCAACTCAACGAGTTGATCTCTTGTACATGCCACTAAAGAGGAGATGGACTCCTCTAGAATTCAAGAAGCCAAACAACAAGATTCGCATGTCTGTTATAACTTCCCAATCTTCATTCCAGCTATAATTACAGACATAAGGGAGTAAAGAAAATAGATGCTGACTTGGATACAGGCATGGTGCCGTATCCCGGACCCAGCAATAGTGGCCAGTGTTAGATTCTTAAAATTTCTCGTGGTCCTGATAGATCAACCCAAGGAACCATATGATGGATATGAAGCTGAGCAACTGCAATTTGACATGAATCAAGGTCCATCTGCTAGGGACATGATGATGTACTATCATCACCTAAGGTGTCTTCCTACCTACATGCATGTCACATTCGAGGACATGGTGGACACAGGGTTCTAGAGATCACACTCAGCATTCAGAAGAACCCTCAAAAGCTTCAATCACGAGCGATGAAACTTTTACCATCATGAGTTCGGTGACCAGGTCTTTCGACCTCGGTAATAACAGGTTCCGAGGACACAACCTACTTCAGGTAGGGGGGATGTTAATCCCATTTCGGATTAATAAGTATGCTCCTCCAATTGAGGACATTAATAAGTGTCATGAAAAGGCACTATAAAAGTTGTACATTATGAGATATTGGCCACCCAAGGCCTTAGTTAAGTAAGTTTTGGGCGCCTGAGTGTGAATAAGGGCCAAATGTATATAAGGCATTTTCTCATAAAATGAATAGACACAATCCCCCTTTGAGCTATGGAGGGCTCTTCTTTGTGTCTTGAGAGAGAGCATTCTAGCACTTGTGCCTCTTCTATGCTTGTATGTTTTATGCTTGTGTGAGAGAGTGAGAGAGAGTGATTGCCTTATGCGACGGTGCGAGCGACTCTATGGTGACAGCGTGGAGGTTTGGAGCTTAACCAGTGAGCTTGGAGGCCTCAAGGGACTCAAGTGAGCTTGGAGGCCTCAAGGGACTCAAGTTTGAAGCATTATTAAGTGCCCTCCTACAACAGTTGTGTTCTATTACTCTTTCTTTAGGTGAATGCATTGAGTTCCCTCTTGGAGGTGTGGGGTAGCCCATACCGGGGATTGATCAGCCACATGATCCCTGTACATAATCACATCATCACTAGACAAGGGATTTGTAGCATTTATATGGTAGTGATATGTGGACATAGGGTAATAATGGGCTAGGGAATTTTTTCCCTCTTTAGGAGGTGTTTTTCCTTGAGTGTATGTATATACTCTTTTGAGAGTTTAAGTGACATCATATCATTTCACTTGTACTTTTCTCATTCTCATCAATCTACTTTGAGTATTGTGGTTCCATCTCTCTCTCCTTGTTTGCTACATCTATGTGTGTGTTGCTACATTAATCTTTACTCCAATAGAATTATGTGGTGGTTATTACTTCTTTTGGAATTTGATTTCATGGTGTCAATTTGCAATAGTCTCACGAAGGAACATCTCACATTAGAGGTGATCACCTACTATCAAGAATTTCTAATTGCAGAGACTAACATGGGTCGAGGATGATGTTCCAAATGCGTTTCTATTTCATATTAGCTTAGTGCCAAGGTGAAGTTACAAGATTTAACTAATTACTCAAGTAATGGAATTCCCTTAGATGAGACCATGTCCCTAAGAAGAAAATGCTAGTTTAGTGAAGGCAGCAGCCCCGTACACCCGCATTTCAGGACAACTCTATAGTAGAGGGAAAGATGATGTCTTAAGACTCTACGTATACAAAGATGAGTACGTTGATATTCTAGAACAAGCTCATGTCGGAGTCATCTTTTTAGGTTTTGTCTGATCTAATGTGAAAGTTAGTCACTTGTATATATAAGTCATTTTTGGCATTGAGAAATAAAAATCCATTCCCTTGCACTAGAATACCTGTGAGCTCTCCTTCTCCTCCTAACCCTCTTACTTATGTTCTCCTGAATCTGGTCTGCTTGATGGATGCTTGAACGATAGGTTTATTCAAGTAGGCTTCTCTCCCTCATTAGCTTCTTCTCCACCCACCTTTTATGAGAGAGAACCACTAAAAAGGTTACCTCCTTCTTGCCTCAATCTAAGTAAAAGAATATCGACCTTCATCCCCTTAGCAAAAGAAGCATTTTGGTGTGTGTGACAACAATGGATTCAAGATGCGACGGATGATCTAGCTCACCCACACGGGTTGTTGCATTTTTTAAAGCTTTATGGTGGCAAAGTACCAAATGACACATGATTTAGTAAGGTTAAGGTAAGATCTTAACTTGAACATGTTGTTGGTGCACTGATGGGGAAAAGCCTAGGGCTTAGCTCTATTTGTCCATCCATCCCATTCCAAGATATTAGGATCACCCAATATTATTGGTGCACCGATGGGGAAAAGCCTAGGGCTTTGCTCTATTTATCCATCGAGTCCATTCCAAGTTATTAAGATCACCCAATTTTGATAAGATGCCATACTCTAAAAAATTTTGATAAGATGCCATACTCTAAAAAATATATGGTTTTGGATTATTGGATGTGTTTAGTTTGATGCTTTTTATTGTGAAGCTTATTTACATTAGGGCATTCTACTTGCATATCTTAAAAGGGAAAAACCTTGGGTTTTTGGTGATTTGCATGATTTTGAATTTCACAAGGCTTAGATTTCATTATATCAAAAGAAGAAATAGCTTAGCATTTGCAATTATGAGTGGAATCCACTCTAAAAGCATAAGCTTTACGCTCCATTAGGTGTGGGGATTAGAGTGGAAAGTTAATTTTTATTCATGTATTGATGGAATTGGTAGCCTAGAAGCATGCAAGATCAAATGAAAAATACTTGTTTTCTTGCATAAACATATTAGGAACCTTAATCACCCTCCATCAAGTCCAAAAAATCTCAAAAAATGCAAAAAACCAAGCCAAACCACCTCTTAGCTATAGGAGACGTGAGTCTACAATAAAAAATCAATGTGAGCGTGAGCTATAATAACTCTGAGAGGTGAGTGTGAGCTATAAGAGACATGAGCTATAATAACTTTGAGACATGAGTGTGAACTATAAGAGGCATGAGTGTGAGCTATAAGAGATGTGAGTGAACTATAAGAGAGTAGGCATGAGCTATAACATATGTTAGATATAAGTCAACCAAGATGCAAGTGTGAACCTAATATTGTACCAAGCTACTTAAACCTTCCTTAAAGACTCGTTTTAATAAGAGACACACCTACCCATGTCCTAGCAAGATTTTCTTGTTGTACGATATGTACCAACAGTAAAATCTTATCTTGTGTAATTATTAGAGAATTAAGTACTCACGATAATTGCTCACAAGTTACCATGAGTCCAACTAGACGTGAGACGTGAGATGTGAGATGTGAGTCCACAAAAAAACATGAGACAATGATTCCATGCTCCTAGTAGACTAATGTGAGCCATCGTGAGTCTAGCTCACCAGTAAACTAACGTGAGCTGCTCTACAAGTCTAGCTTGTCAAGAAACTAATGTGAGCCATTTCATAAAAATCCATGAGACGTAAGTCTAGTTATGAAACGTGTGACATGATCATGAGACATGAGCCTAGTTCACCAAATGTGACGTGAGGCATGAGTCACGACTAGCCGTGAGATGTGACCCACAACTTCACATGAGTCAAGTTGTTCCAAATTCACATGAGCCATGAGACGTGAGTTGTGAGCCAAGTTGCTCCAAATTCATGTGAGCCATGAGATATGAGATGTGAGATGTGAGCCAACTAGGCGTGACATAAAGTTAACCGATTTTTTTCCCAAAAAAACAAGAAAAAAAAACTTATTTTTTGTAACCTAGGTAAGATACATATTTATGAATACATTCAAACCAAGAGAGTATTTCACTAGAGTGAAAATTTTGACACAAAACTTGATCCAAACAAATCGTTAGAAATGATAACCTATTCAACGTTTGTGTATCAAACCATACCTCTCAAACCCCACCAAGCCTTCAGTCTCATTAAATGACCAGCACTCAACCAAGCTTGCGTTAAGATCTAATCTCCTTCTTTTTCTCTAGTTGGATCTTTTTCTCTATTTTGGTATGCTCATAGTAATTCATATACCATGAGATTGTGACTCCATTAAGCTTTCTTTTGTGATTTTTGAGTTGTTCATTTTTTGCGAGCACCAAATACACATACGTAGCCAAATAGCACCACACATACTATGGAATACAATAATTGACATGCAAGCATTGTGATAGAGAAATATGTACAATAAATTCAATGAGAGTAATCAATTGCATCTCATACCATAGTCAATTCCCTTCAAAAGTGATAGGGACTCCTTGTCTTGCATTGTGCATACATGAGAAGTCTCTCTCTAGAAACTGTGGAATACATAAAAAAATTACAACTAAATAGTCAATTCCCTTCAAAAGTGATAGGGACTCCTTGTCTTGCATTGTGCATACATGAGAAGTCTCTCTCTAGAAACTGTGGAATACATAAAAAAATTACAACTAAATATAATCCCTACTTTAATGCTATACATAGAAAATAGCTTTAATCCGTTCTCTATCACTTTTTAGATAGTGTCATCTAACTCAATCTCTTGGCCTACTTTTGTTTGTCCATTAGATTATAGGATGTAATATTGCTCCTCCCTTTAAAAGCATTCATGTCCTTGTGAATCCATGAACATTTTCCTTTCTCTCAACCACCAACCAAGTAGAATCCTATTCTTGATCCATACATTTAATTAGATCTCTAGAACACCTCCCTAAAGGTTTTTCTTGATGATCAAGAAACGTTTTATAAACATGTGGAAAGAAAGATAAATCTTCTACTATAATTCATTCATTCGACCACTTTTCAATGAAGTTGTATTGGGAGTTCTAGTTCATATGAAATTATTCTTATATATTGAAGGATGAGGAAAAATCCACAATAATGATGGGGTAACTTTGCATATCGTCTAATTATTTCTTTGGACACTTGCAAATATACCATTTCACCCACCCCAAATGTCTAAAGGGATCTTTTCATGTTAGCATATAATGGCGTGCATGATAATACACACTCTATGTGCTTTCTTAGCATTTATAACATTTCTTGTTATTCTTGCAAAATGTATATGGCCAACTATTTCCTTGTATTCATAAGTTTGAAGGTTAAAGGATATACATGCTAAAACCATTGGTAATAAGCATGAAGAAACCATAACCCATAGTTAGTTGCATTTTTTACAAGAAGAATTTTCCACTGTCACTCTTGTGCTTTCTTGCATATCTTCCATCAATTGATGCACTGGTTTAGTTTGCCTAGTAGATTGTGGATGATCAATTGAGTTCATGTTCATGGTGATCCCAAACTTTCCATATATTGCCCATCACTAGAAGTCAGAAACAAACATAAAATCCCAATCACTTTTACAATATTTTTGGGCAACTCTTAGCTTATAGACTTTAACCATAAATTCTTGTGCTAACTCACAATCACACTTATCCTAGTTGGGGTGATATGCACCATATGGCCCTTTCTCATTTTCCAAAACACAATTACAACCGCGGATATCATTAATGCTCAAGACTCTTTTAAGTATGTAACATACCTTCTTTGTTTAGGTGTCTAGACAATTGACTACATTTTTGCATAGAATCTAACATAGGATTTCATTTGTGTTGTGATGAAGATAAATCTCTTAACCAGAGATCATAGATTTTTATGTACTACGACTGCCAACACACTCGAAAAAACATGGAACTAAAAAAGAACCTTCTTCATGATATCCTCAAAATTGGGTATATAGACTTTCCCACCTCAAACAAAATATTGATTCCTTGCTACATTCTCATACAATTCCACTTATCATTGCCTCCCAACCAAAACCATACATTCGCTACCATCTTAAACCTCAACCTTCTACTATACATACCATAGATACATTATTTACACATGCAAACACATGTACACACACACGCACATACATATTCATATGCATGTACACATACATACATACATGCATACATGTGTATATTCAGACATTCATGCATATATGCATGCATGTATGTATGTATATAGTTATACACGTGTGTACATATATACACATATACATATACATATATGGTATGTGTATATGTACACACACACACACACACAGATATAGATATAGATGTGTGTGTGTGTGTGTGTACATATACATATATGTGTGTGTGTGTGGGTGTGTGTATGCACGCACACACACACGCACATATGTACACACACACACACATACATATATATATATATATATATATGTATGTATATATACATACATGTTTATATATGTATACATATATCTATATATGTATATATGTGTATACATACATACATACATACATACATACATACATACATACATACATACATATATATATATATATATATATATATACACACACACACACACACACATATATATCATACATACATACATACATACATACATACATATATATATATATATATATATATGTATGTATGTATGTATGTATGTATGTATGTATATATGTATGTATGTATGATATATATATATGTATATATATATATATATGTATGTATGTATGTATGTATGTGTGTATGTATATATACATGTTTATACATGTATACATATATCTATATATGTATTGATGTGTATACATATACATACATATATAGATATATATATATATGTACACACACACACACACACATATATATATTTATATGTATATATTTGTATACATACCCATATGTGTATAAATACATATATGTATATATATACCCATATGTTTATACATACATACATGCATACATACATGTATGCACACACACACACACACACACACACACACACACACACACATATACATGTGTATATACATACCCATATGTGTATACATACATATACATATAAATACATGTATGTATATACATATATACACAGCCCTAAGGGGGATGGAAGATATCCATCGTGAGAATGTATGCAAGCACTAAGAGATATAGGAAACAGAGAGAGAGTTAGAGAGACAAACTCAATGTACTAGAGAGAGATGACAGCTTGACTCAATGTAGATTGATTAGATTGATATGTTTGAAGTACACCAAGTACATGCTTTTATAGATTGCAAACATTTTTCGACTCACATAAATCACATACACTAATAAATTAATGCCACATAGCACACACTTATCTTATCTAGATATAAGAGGTATTCAGACCTAAACAAACAAGTATTCATACCTAAATAGGTATTTGCACACACATATATATGAATTACACACATATAAGGTGGAAAGGGGAACCTTAATTTCATAGGTCTTTTGTATGACTTTAAAGCCTACAAAGCTTTGATCTTGTTGTATTAAGCCAATAAATTAATTAGTAATAATGATACGGAGTAGCTTAGAAGAATGCAAAATCAATAAAAAACAATAAAGAACACTTAATTACTTGTAAATAACCATCATAAACTAGAATTAGGAACCTTAATCACTCCCTAATCAATTCTAAAAAACCTTTAAAAACTCCAAAAATCAGGCTAAACCATCTCTCGGGTTGTGATACATGAGCCCAACGTCTTGTGAAAAAAGATGTAAGTCAAAGACGTGATTCAACAAGATGTTAGCTGTGAGTCTGAAAGCACAGGCCATGAGTTTAGAGGTCCGTTGACTCGTGTATGTGAGTCAACATATGTGAGTCAATAGACGTAAGTCTAGAGGTAAGTAAACCTTATATTGTATCATGCAATTAAAATAGCCTTAGGGCTTGTAAAGGGCATACCTACTCATGTCCCTTAAGGATTTTCCCATCATACAATCTATACTAGCTACAATTTATAATGAAAATTCTTGCCCTTTGCAATTATTGGAAAATTAAGTATAAATAATACTCTAATTCCTAACCAATGTTGTTATATGCCTATTTCATAGAAATACGTGCCCAAGTAGGGCCCAATTCATAAAAATCAAATCCATGAGCCTAGTTCATAAAAAAGGCATAGGCCTCTAGACTTGAGTCTACAGGTGTGAGCCTACATCCATGAGTCTACAAATGTGTCTACAAGTGTGAGCCTACATCCATGAGTCTATAAGTGTGTCTACAAGTGTGAGTTACTAAACGTGAGGTGAGTCTAGCTCACCTGAGCTATGAGTCTATTTCATTCCAAAAAAAAGGCGTGAGCTATGTGAGTCTATTTCACGTTCATGTGAGTCACTAAACGTGAGGTGAGGTGAGTCTAGCTCACCTGAGCTATGTGAGTCTATTTCATACCAAAAAAAGGCGTGAGCCTACAAACATGAGTCTAGAGGTCACATACTTGAGCTTACATAAGCAAGCCTAGAGACGTGAGTCTACAAGAGTGAGCATAGCAAAAAAAAAGTTTTACAAAATAGAATAAAAACTCAAAATAAAAAAAAACCTATTTTTATAGCTTGAGTAGAATAGACGTGTCTAAATTTTGCTATAAACCCTTTTATACAAACCCAATCTAGACTAATTGTTGGTGGGAACAAAAATATAGTCGATTATAGTGCATCAAACTACACCTTCTTAAATCCACCAAGGCTTTGGTCAGAGCAAAAACGACCAATAGACGGGAGGCAAGACTCCCTTGGATCCACCTCAAGTGGGGAGTTTTGTGAGGAGATGAGCAACCTAAACGGGACAGGAGGGGAGGAAGAGCAAAACCCCTAGAAATGGAAGCACCACATTCTTTTGAGCCTCAACTCTATAAATAGCAACAATTTCACCAACTGGCTCTATAGCAATGCCACCATCAACTTCGTGACAAGGACATCAAACCGCTCTATCTAGTGCAAAATATAACATGGAATCACCCGTAATACCAATAACACTAACATGGTCCCAAATGTATGCGCATATACACACATACACACACATGTGCATATGATCATGTGTGTGTGTGCATGCATAAATATGTATATGTGTGTGTGTGCTCGTGTAATTCCACAAAAAAAAAAGTGTGTGTGCTCGTGTACACACATATATATAAGTGTGTGTGTGTGTGCACGCATGCGTATATGTATATATGTGTGTGTGTGTGTGTGTGTGTGTGTGTGTGTGCGTGTGTATATATGTATGTATGTATGTATGTATATATGTATGTATATTTGTATACGCATGCATGCATGTCTGTGTCTATGTATATATAAAAGTGTGTGCATGCATATATATATATATATATATATATATATATATATCACACACACACACACATGTATATCTATACGCATATACATATGTGTTTATACATATAATATATATGTATATGTATGCACAAATATATATACACTTACATATATAGGCATACATAAGAAATAGTGCATGTGACCTTGGTCATGCGACACTCACACGTGTGTTTGTGTGCGTACTTGCATGTACATATATATACATTTACATGTGTGTTTATATATATATAATATATGTACATGTATGCACAAATATATATACATTTACATATATAAGCATACATAAGAAATAGTGCATGTGACCTTGGTCATGCATTTTGCATTTGATTGTGTGCATACGTGTGCACGCTTGTGTGTGTGTGTGTGCGTGCTTGCATGTACATATATATATACATACATATACTATAAAAGTAAAAAAGCATGTATATGAATATATATGTATGTATGTATGCGCGTGCGTGTGTGTGCACGTACGCGCGATATCCCCTTTGAGGGGCTTTGGAAGAAAAAAGAAAAGAAAAAAAGAGCACAATCATTGACACATTCTTTTTTAATCATGTAGCCTAATGTGCATATATTTCCAATAGCTTGTTGACAAGTTCCGATTTATTACCCTCTAATTTATAGCTTCAACACATACTTCTCATTCCACACACACAAGTTATAAGCAGTTCTTAGGTTTCAAAAAAGCTTAAAGTCAGTTATATGTTGATTAAGAAGTGTTTCTGCATTATGCACTCTTCACTTGATGTTGCTTATTCCAAATTCCGTTTTCTAAGCCTCTAAAGTAACTCTTGTTTTAAGAAAAATGCATGTATATAATTGTGAAGCTCCAATAGTGCTTGCTTACAGACATCTTTGTGCCTATCATTTGGGGGACCCATCTTGGCCGCCCATACTTGACACCGCCTGCCCGCCCGCCACTGAAAAGGTGGCGGCCAGGTGTGTAACCAGCCCTATACAAGGGCATCCCCACAATTGGGGCACAAAGGGCTCTCCTTGGGGTCCATGAAGAAAGAAAGGCAATGGTGGCAAGCCAACACTCCCATGTCAACCTTGGCTTTTGACTCAGCCTCATATGAGGAATAGCTCATGTCACTCATCTCATTGTTCACTTTGTTAGGAGAGCTAATCTCAAAGCTAATCTCTGAGTGATTATCACTACTGAAGGACATCCAGCCCCTTAACTCCATTAAATTCCAATCCTCTTGTAACATGGGGGAAGTGACTAACTTACTGTCCACCTCCATGTCATCCTTCAGCTCCATGTTACAACCATCACTTGTAATCTCGGAGACCTCAGGGTCGGTTATCGCGGATTGAAAATCCTGCATTGCATTAAATTGGTGGTGGTGGTGGTGGTGCAACACAGAGCCTTTGATGTTGATGTTGTTGTGGTTTAATGGCAGCTTCCTAGGGTCCATGTATGACCTCCTGCAGCTCTTCCAATCAATATAGTACACTTGGCCAGTCTGCATAAATCAGAAGATGAAATTTTCATTATTCAACACCTAGTAAATATACACATATGTCAATTTCAAAAATTAAGCCTTCCCCTGTCCAAAAAACATATTTACTACACATAGTGGAAAAATTATTACACAAAGTGTAGAAAAAAGTGCCCAATTTGCTGGAAAATTCTGTAATTAACTGAGCCAGACTATTAATCAGCCTGCATTAGTGACCGAAGAGAGGTTAACGATAAACACCAAGTTTAAGAAAGGATTATACCTGGAGATCCAGAAACTGCTCCCATCCATGTGGAAGAGGCACTTGCGAGGAGTTGAGGTCCAAATCAGGTCCCATGTCGGTTTCACACTGGGCGGACAAACGCAGCCTCTTGGCCCCGTCCCCTTCCTCCTTTCCACGAGTGAGGCTTTTGGAGGCTGACTGCAGAAGCCACAGATGGGTCTCCATAGCCTGCAAAGCGTCACTGGACCACCGCTCGCCTTCCATCTCAAGCTTTTTCATCTACACAGGTCAATCAATTTCTCGTTGAAGCTCTGATAATTGGGTTCTTCGTTCTGGACATGGGCTGCTTTGTTGCTGCTTTTCAGTGGATGGGTTCTCACCACAGCAAGGTAGGTGCTGTGGAGAAAGAGGTGTAGGTATCAAGATGGGCACATCTTGTGAAAGAGGAAAGATGGGTTAGGAAAAAACAAAAAAAAACAAGGTAATTAAGAGATAGTTAAGGGAAAATGGCAGGATTAATGGATAATCAAGGAAAATGGAGAAGGTTTTCTGTGGGTGCAGTGCTGGGAAGGGTATACAAGGCAGAATTTGCCTCATAATACACGCAGAGAGTGAGGGGTGAGAGAGAACGTGTGGAGGCAAGGCAGTGTATTAAAGGGGAGACTGGAGAGCAAAAGAGTATCCGAGGCACCAAGTTATTTTGGAAGGCTATTAAATGCTGAATTTCCTGGGAAATTTATTTCACAGGAAAAATTGGAATAATAATAATAATTGAGAGAAAAAAACCCCCCAAAAAGCCATTTTCAATAATATAATTCTCATATTTATAAAAATGGGATTACATGGGAAACATCAATTTCTGCTTGGGCTTTTTTATACATGTTTTTTAAAAATCATTTCAGATCCTAATATAGTCCATTAAAAACAGAAAAATTGAAGCTAGAGTAGAAAAAATAAATTTAAAAAAATTTGGGAAAAAAAAGGGCCTATATGCCAGGACAAAGTCTCGTGCCTTTTTGACAAGATTTCTTTATCGAGTGTCAGTAATAGTAAATAATTAAATGACGAAAAAAACCTAACAAATAAATGAAAGACAACGACTTAAATTTACGAAGCGCGTACATCGACGGCCAGTTGTTCGCCCATGCAGAGGAATCGACGGCCACAATCGGCCCACGATGCTGGGGGAAAACTTGTACTGTTTGTGAACGTATCTGCACTTTGAAAACCGCTCTTGTTCGTGACGGCCCGTTTTGCGACACTTTGAAAACCGCTCTTGCGGCCGGTTTTAGACGGCCGGTTTTGCAGCATCCCATGTTATAATGATGATGATGATCGCCTCTTTTTAACGACCTTTCCTTCACCTACGTGGGAACGTGCCCACTACCTAACCTCCTTTTCTTCGCCCAAATTTGGTAACACTTTCACAACCTCAAACCCTTTGGTAACACTTTCACAACCTCAAACCCTTTGGAAATTTTTCCAATGCTTATCATTTTTGGTTTTCTCCATAATGTTCCCCCCCACCCCCAAGGCAAGTCCTTCCCTCGTCTCCCCATATTTCTTACAACATCTGGCCAACCTTGAATGGTGTGGCAGACCATGACAGCAATGAATGGTCGTTCTCATCGCCCGCTTCCTCTACAAATAAGCCCCCAAATGTCCTAATTCCCTACTTCATTACCCTATGCCAAATTCCTTCGTAAAATTGGTTCATAGTGCAAAGAAAGAAATACAAAATTGAGGATTCCAAAGTACAGTAAACAATCAAAGTGTTTAAATATGCAACAATCTATACCTTTTTCAACTTTACCAATTGAAGAGGCCTAAATAGAGAAAACAGCCCTAGAGCATGCACGGTGCAAATGAAGGAGTCATGAAACATCTATACTAAGTACTTTCAAGTTAAAAGATTTCCCTCTCAATCTAGTGAGAAGAACCTCTGCTAAGCCAAACCAACCCCTCATTGCTCTTATGGAGGGCTCCAATGTTTGCGGAAAGTGTTTGGATCTATAGCAAAAACTAGCTATTCCTCAAGGTTTGTGTCATCATGAATTGGGGAAATGGAGAACCTAGGGCACACTAGTGGACAGCGAGCTTGGTGGAAGAATAAACTTCATGATAAGCACAAAACTATCTTTGTAATAAAACTAGGCGCAAGTTTGTGTGCCCATGTATTACGCGTACAACCACACCACCCTATAGGACAAGGGACCACCATTTTCCCAAGATGCCATTGCTTTTAGTTGTTTTTCCTTATAAAGAAGCATGACATGCAATAGTAGACATTGGTGCATAGCAAAGCTAAATGCTTCTAACAAATTGGAAGAATAGCCGTTCCACATTGTTCAAAAGACTTACCATAATTTTCATAGGTTTAGAGATAGAACCAATATTTATCATAGCTCTTTCCATATTTTTATGCATGCCTTAGCCCTTTATTTCTACCACAAAGATATTAGCCTTATTGTAGGTTGCATGATTGTTTCATATCATACACAAAGATATTGGGGCCAAAAATTTGTTAGGACTCTTAAGAAGTAGAACTTGTGAGGCTAAAAATTTGCCAGGACTCTTAAGAAGTAGAGCTTGCAAGGCCAAAACAATTGCTATGACTCTTAAGAAGTAGAGCTTGCAAGGCCAAAAATTTTCTATGACTCTTAAGAAGTAGAGCTTGCATGGCCAAAAAATTGCTAGGACTCTTGTGGGCAGCTTGAGAAGAAGTAGAGCTTCCAAGGCCAAAAATCACTGCCATGGGTGGTTTTATGGCACACCACATTGGGGATATGGCCCTTCTAGTGGATGTGAATCATACATCCCCCCCTCCCCCCAAGATGGTATAATAGGCAAAGAATGGGTAATGTGGGTGTGCTAGTAAGCCTATGAAGTCTCTTTAGTTTGACTTTGATGTGGGGGAAGGTTGGATCTACTAAGTATGATCTTGAAAACCAATGACCAATCAAACCATTGAAAGGTTCACACAATCCTCATCACAGGAAACCAAAAAGACCAAGGGTGAAAATAATGCCAAATTCCTATAACCCAAAGGGGAAGGTTGTGCCTAGAGGAAATCACCACCCACGTAGCAAGGGAAACGCAAAGCTAAGGCCCAAGGGGCTCTACTAATCCAGTAAGGTAGCAAAATCAGTGTCAACAATGAATAATCGCCCCCCACAACCCCACTAGGCATTGTTGCTAGGTCATGGTGGGGATTTAGGAGAAGCAAAGTTAGAAGCTAATAAGTCACCTTAGCTCTCTAGAGAGAGTCTTGTGGTGCTCCAATGTAGAAACTTCCTTTGCATGCTCATATGAGATGAGTAATCTATGCTTACATGAGATATTCCCACATAGCATCCAAGATAACGAATTGTAGGGATCCATTGATAACTCAAATTTTGTCCTGAGATTATGAAGGTGTCATCCACCCGAATATAACACAGTTTGGTCTTAATTCACATGATTAAGGAGTTGTGGCAAAACTTAAGAGGTTACCCTCCATGCCTACCAAGCATGTCACTATGTCAACGTCAAGGAGCTCCTCTAGGGTCCATATAAGGAATGAGGTAGCCCTCTATGCCTACCAAGCATGTCATTGTGTCAACCATGAAACCTATCTCAAGGAACTCCTCTAGGGTCCATATAAGGAATATGAGGCCATGGAATCTAGTATCTTATGCCCAAAAAAAACTTCTCATTGCCTCTTCCCACAGAGAAGAAGAGGAAAGCGGAAAGGGGGTAGCCTTTAAACAGCGCAAAAAATAGATAAACACTCACCAAACTTTGTGGATGAGGACTTGAATGTGACAAAAGAAATCCAAGGTAACAACTCCTTGCACCCAAACAAACCCATCTACACCATGGTTCCCTCTAAGACACCCTACCACCATGGGCCTTCTTAGACTCCATGAGGGGTACTATAAAGTCATCATGCTATAAGGGTTACTATAAGAGATGGCTACTATAAGAAGGTGGGAGGTGTTAAATTTCATGGTGGTGAGTGGAGGAATGAGAATAAAACTATGAGAGAACTTGAATAAAATTGAAAGCCATTAGAAGAAACTCGCAAAATTAAAATTAGACAAGCGCTTAAAGATACGACAAAGTAAACTCAAATTTCTTACATAATTTCTTCATTAAAAGGTTATATATTTAGAGCCATAGAGAAGTCACCCATATAAAAAATCTTCTCAAATCACTACCTACAATCAAGTCCTAAAATATCTCCAATTCCACTAACTTATCCACCAACTTCTCGTACTCACACCAGCCACCACAATAATGACATTAGCTTCTTATCAATAGTGCCTACAACATTAAAAACATTAGCAACTTCTTGCTACCTTGCTAATTTGATTACTTCTTGCTAATTTGATTACTTCTTGCTACCTTGCTAATTTGATTACTTCTTGCTAGTGGTTTATCTTGATGGGTCATTCTTGGATTGATGAATTACTCCTAGAAGCAAAAAGATTGATTGTAGAAAAGGTGTGGGATAGTGAATTTGTGACTTCTGAGAATAAGAAGAAGACACGAAGAAGAGTTAGATCAAGCTTCAATTCCACAAGTACCGGAAGGGAAGAAAAAAAGGAAGTATAAGTGGGTTCTCTAGGTAGACTTGTGGGAAGTTGAACAACAATAATTACAAATAACCTCTTGGACGTCCAACTAGCTACCTATTGGAGGGTAATTTACAAAATACAATTTAGCGTAGTTCACTTTGACTCTTGCTTATGATATTGGAGAGGACAAAGACCATGAACTTCAATTCATTTTGCAAGATCAGTTTTGATAGCTTCATGAAGTACTTATCATTATATAGTGGGATGGAAGTAGGATTGGAAGATCTAGAGACCCTCTGGGATGGAAGTAGGATTGGAAGATCTAGAGACCCTATGGGATGAGATGGAACCTATGTGGTAGTAAGTATTAATAAGGAAGTCCTTCGGTAAGGTAATGAACCAATCGTAGATCAAGCCAGAGAAAGATTGTAAAGGTTTCTAAGACGACAAAGACAAAGACAAGCACAGGAAAGGCATGAAGGAGCAGACGAAGCCCTTGAAAATATGTAATTCATGTTCCCAGACATGGCATACCCATGAGCACCAATAGGTGCTATCCCAACCCAGATAACTATTGGGAATGTTAATGATCACCCTGTGTGTTGTCTTGATACCAATTTTTAAAGGAGAATATAATGAAGATCATGATCTTCAAGTCGTAGAGTTCTTGGTAGCAGAAAGGTTACCTTGCTACCTCTTTGGCAAATATCAAGAAAGAATTAATATGGATGCCATGATGATGGAACAAATAAAGTAAATAAGTGTTAACACTACCACCTCTTTGAGCCTGCAAAGACTAGGTTAAGACACCCTGAGGGGGGCAATAGGTGATGCAAGAAGTGCCATCAAGCACGACACTTAGCCACAGAGTATACCATGAAGCCCACCATCCCAGGGGCCTTCTATTTATATTGGTTAAGAAAGAATCATAATGAAGAAATTTTCTTCTTGAAGCAAGTGCATGAGAGAAGACAGAAGGAAGAAGATCTTAGGTTTGACCTATTAGAAGCCAAGATGTCAACCCAGGACATTGGTCAAGCCTCAAGAGTTTGGTGTCAATTTTAGCCCAAGGAGGTTCCCATCCAAGGTTATAGAGGAAGACCTCAAACCCCAAATCAAAGGAGCCAAGTGGAATGTTTCAAGTTTGGGGAGAGGGGCCACATAGCTCCAAATTATCCAAATCCTAGGAAGACAAATTAGTTTACAAGCCCTTATGTGGAAGCCACATTGCCAAAGACTACCCTAGTCCCTTGACCTCCACCATGGAACTTAAGGAACAAAATACCAAACAAGAGATAAGCTAGTGGAATTAATCGAAGTTGTAGCAAGAATGGGAAAAGTTTTGACCCCAAGGTGGGCGCCTTCCACTAAGAAGGTAAGGTTCTCTCAAACTTCCCCCAAAGGAAAAGAGAAGGCTACAAGTATACCCAAAGTACCATGGGAGAAGCATTGACCAAGGTGAAGGTACTCAAGTCCAAAACCAAGGTGAAGATACTCAACTCCAAATCCAAAGGAAGTCAACACCCAAGCTCGTGTCCAAGATAGAGGAACTTCTCCCAAAACATCTCTTCCTTCCAAGGAGGATCATGCCCTAGTTCCACCCTTGAAAAACCCTAAAGAGATCAAGGTGGGAGTGGCCCTTTTTCCAACAAGGTTGGATAAACCAATAGTGGTAGTCAAGGAGAAGAGGTTCAAGCCATGACCTCACCTCTAGAGAACCTTTCCAAGGTGACCCTTCAAAAGTGGACAAGGAAGTTCATGAAGTTGATGCCTTCATTGACACAGGCACTCCTAAAGTGGGAGTATAAATTAAAGGATGTTACATTCCAGATGCCTAGATGGAGGGTGGTCATCAACAATGAACATAATGATAGATGAGACAATGAAAGTGGGAGTATGGAATAAAGGATGTTACATTCTAGATGACTTGGCAGATGGAGGGTGGTCAACAGTCTCAGGGGGTTCACCAAGAGAAAACTCTATGTATCACGTGCATTCAAAGGGTATATAAAAAACCCCTTACCTAAAAAGAAATTCCCTATAAAATAGCCCCTCTTTACTTATAAACTAACAGATTTTTTTTAAAAGTTGAATTAAAAAACTCCTCCTATTGTGGTTAATGTAATCCTGCTAATTTTCTCAATGTATCTAATTAAAAAACCCCTCCTGTTGAACTCATGTGGTACACTAACATTCTGTGAGGTGAACCCCTCGAGTCAACAATGAAGATAAGGACAGACAGACGAGACAATGAAAGATTTAGGCTTGGAAGCATTGCAGCCAATTGGCCTATTTGAGGACCCATGTAAGCAAACAGTGTATGATTCATATGGGTATCATGAAGAGGCTTCACCCATAGACTATACCTCTTTATTTGAAGCCACGGTGCAACAAAGGGTGAGAGACCTTAACAATACGATAGGCCACCGATGTATTGCTTCTGATGCAAATTCCCACACTATATTGCAAAGTGTCCTCACAAAGACCATGTACCAAATCCCCCAAGTGCACCAAGCACTCCAAATCATGTGCCATACCCCAATGTAATTCCTTATAGAGGCACATGCTATAAGTATGGATTCAACCACACTGATAAGGATTGATAATCACCCCTATGGCGGTAGAAGCATCTACTACCACTTTGCCAAGCCTTAACTTGTTAAGCATATAAGGAGGACTTTATTCGAATAGTCCCCCCATGCCATCACACAAGACTAAGATAAGGACGGTAGCCAAAGGAACATCCAAGGCTACTAATAAGCAGAATGCTAAGGCTTCAACAGAAAGCAAGAAGCCAAAGAGCTAATGGTGCAAGCCAAAAAGGCTGCAATAGCCTCTAAAAAGGTTAATGAACTAGAATCAGAGATCCAAAAGAAGAAGATCTCGAAGACGTAATGCACGATTAGTTATCAAGGGCAACGAGGTCGTGACCATTGAAAGTGGTTCATTCATATGAGAATTTCGAAGTTCCTCCCTTGTAGAGACAACCAATGATCTCCTACTATTAAACCCGTTGTTCTTAATAAAAAGAAACCCGTAGACTATGGAAACCTTGCAAAGAAACTCAAGGAGTACCCCAACCTTGTGTTACACAAAGAGAGATTGAAACAAGCCCAAGAGCTTGTAAGGAAGTTATAGGCTAAACTAGAGCCATTGCTAGAGCAAGCGGTTGAGTATGAACCACTAACTCCACCTCTAACTGTATCTGATTATATCCCATACCCTCTTGAGTATGAACCACTAACTCCACCTTTGACTATATCCCATATCCTATCCGAGAGCCAATCTAGACCTAGGGAGAGAGCCTCACAAGTTGTGTGTGCTCTTGTCGCACGTGTCGGAGCTAGGGACTTGCCAAGCACCGTGTACGAGCCATGAATGGCTGCAAGCACACAACCACGAAACCAGCAAGCTCAAAATAGGGAGCAATGGTGTGTCACTCACCGCTCAGACCATCGTCGTGAAGGATTCTTGCACCGCAATGAAGAAGGAGCCGCCATCGCTGCTCTATCGCCTCGCCGCCGCCGTGCTGCCACACAATGCTCGATCGCTACTCTCTCTCTCTCTCTCTCTCTCTCTCTCTCTCTCTCTCACACACACACACACACACACACACACACACACACACACGCTGGAGAAGGAGATGGAAAAGATGAAGCAAGAGCACTCCTTGTATTCAACACTCAGAGAATGAGAGGTTTTAGGTTACATTTGACTTTTATATGTGACCTGGCCATTCACACTTAGTTTAAGAGGTCACATCATTAAGAAGCTAGCATAGCAAATTAACATGAGTTTAAAACTATTGAAAGTAATTCAAGAGTTAGCAAGCTATCGAAGGTTAATCAAGGTCTACAACTGGCCTAAGTCAAGTAAAATTACCAAGCTTAATAAATAAACAGATGACCACAATGTGTCTATTCTAAGAACAAGCTAATCCCAAGAGCCTAAGCACACAAGAAACATCAGAGTCAAGGTCTATAACTGGCCTAAGTCAAGGAAAATTACCAAGCTTAATAAATAAACAGATGACCACAATGTGTCTATTCTAAGAACAAGCTAGTCCCAAGAGCCTAAGGACACAAGAAACATCAAAGTTAGAGGAGTCTTTTGCCTTTATTTCTTTTATGCACGTGACAATTTTTACAAACAATGACAACCTCCCTAAAGCAAAACTAGCATCGACTCCGGTGCCATGTTTACCACAAGGCCTTCTCTAGGAATCTACTAGCTCACCTTAGGCAAGGCTACCCCCTACCAACCCAGGGCATCGGTCTCGAGTGGAATACTCCTCGCCTACCAAGTGTCAATAAGGTGATAGGCTGACATGAAAGCACATAACAGACATACATTGCCATTTTTTGTAGGCCTTTCTTTTTATTTTTCATTTCTCTTTGGATTTTTGCTCCTAAATTATCATGTGTTCTTACATCCTTTCGACAAAGGGGTAGAAGCTATGTCTTAGAGGTCAACACACACGGCCAGGTTGTTCAAGCATTAAGATGGTTTTAACCCTAGACCTAAGACAACCGTATTCCAAGGTTAACTAAAGACATCATGCATTCCCAAGAATTTCTAAAATAAGGTTAAACTCAATTAATGATTTACACTAACACTATGCAACTTCAAAAACTAAGTAGTGCTTGACAAATTCCATGTGGTCATGCATTATAGTTCATGCAATTAATTGAACAGTAAAAATGAAAGAGAGTGGGCATGGAAGAATTACACGTGTATTTTGGAGATCTCCTTGATTCGATGAGAAATGCCCGCAATTTGATATAGATATCCATGTATGAACATTGCGGCAGCCCAAGACTATGAAAGCGAACCCACCTCAAACTTTTCAACCTATACAATTAACTAACAAGCACTATACCTCGAGAGGCACATTAGTGGAAAAAAATAAGGACTCGTTTGAGGACACAAAACTAGAAACAACTTGAAAACACTAACCTACCTACCAATCACCACACTAATACTGAGGATCAAGGTAAGAGGATGTTGTAGAGTTCTGGCTGTAGCCCTAAGGCTAAGCCTCTATCCGCATCATCCAAATAAATAAAATCAGCCTCGGTAGTGCCATGAGTCTCATCCATCCATTCATCCTCGTCAGATATATCTTCTTCGTCCTCCCATCCACATAGACTCGTCAAGAATGTAACTATGCGAGGATAGTCATCCTGTGGAAAAGTAAAGACTTGGGCTATCGGGGATACGTCTTCTACGGAGTAGGGGTCAGTCGTGGTGGTCAATAGGCAAATTAGCCATTCTAATTCCTCAGCATTTCCCTCGTTGTGGCTAGTACATCTATATGACCCAATTCGGTTTTAATTACAGGATAGCACATGTGAAATATCTGAGAAATGTACAGATGGGGGAGTGGATGAAGTGTGTGATGCTCGTGCATCTGCCATATCTACAAACACAGATATAGCATCAGTAGGTTCATGAAGACAGGTCAATCTTGTTTCTAATTATGTGCGGATCACTCTCCCCTTAATGTGCTCTTGCTCTTTTTACTATTTTTTTTTCTTTCTTTATTTTTTGTGTATGAAGCTATATATATACATTCCCTCGAATTTGGAAGTTACATGGTCAAGGGAGAAGGTTAGGGAGGAAGCAACTTAATGTCGAACGTGAGTACATGCTCCCCCGTTCCTTGGGTAGATCATTTTTTTGCAATGATGTTGTAGTCCCTTGGAACCAATTTGTCCAGTGGGTTATAGGTGGTGATGTGGGCAGATAGCTTTTTATGACCCTTGTGGCCACATCAAGTTGCAGAGATGGTAGTGTACGCTCCCACGAACGAATGGAGGATATGGCTTCCGATGATACATTTACAAGGGGAGACGTAAACTCATTGGTTTCTTGGTGGGTATTGACAAGGGTAGGTGTAGAGCGTGCAGAAACTTCTATATCAACGTGTGAATGGCATGAGGAGCTAGAAGCTTCCTGTGACTCCCCCCTTCTTGAGCTAGGTGGTATCAATCGATATCGTTTGGCAATCCAAACTAGCTCTGGAACAAATGGAGTGGAGTACTCGGTTACCTTTCCCTTACCACCAGGGTCTTGAATTGTCGTTGGGGTGGCAACATTTGGCTTGCAAGATTTTACAGGCGATGCAGAGGAATTCAACTTATGTTTAGGGACCCAAATCTAGTCATTTTCTTCGTAGTACCCTTGGGCTACTAATAATATTTTAGGAATTCAACGTGATGTTACCTTGCCTTTTCTAGGGCGGGTAGCTGCTTTCCTACTACGAGGCTTCTTGTCTGGACGGGATTGAGCAGTAGAGGTAGCTGTTAACGAAGCTTTTGGGACCCATTTATATGTACTCTTCGGTAAAGTAAGCCGAGCCTTGGGGACCACACTGCATGTCTCCACTCTTGGCGTTGAAGCGTTAGAGGGGTGGCAAACAATCAAAGATGGTGTAGCCACTTGACTTTGTGATTTTTCCTTATCTAGCGTTTTGTCCAGAGTTGATGGCTTAGGTGCAGGACCCTGAGTGGTCAGGTTGAGAGCTGGTTCTTACGTTGTAACTCGCCTGGTTGCCCAATCAATATTGCACTTGGTGGCTAACATCCATTTGTGCCCTAAGTTTATAGTTCCCTCCATGGTACCAGCAGGCATAACCAAAAAGCTTTGAACCATAGTCCCCTTGTCATAGGCAACAGGAGTGTGTAGAATTCCCGAGACAGTGGTTTTCTTCTTATTGATACCCTTAACTTGGATGGTACTCTTGGATAAGGGTGGTTTTCCAAGTTGACACCACACTTCATATGACAGCAAATTGTGTTGAGCTCCTGTATATCCAATAATGCATTATATAGCACCTTCCCGTAAGGACTCTGTAGCTCAATTGGGTATTGTAGAGGAGGATCATATTCTAGTGAATCCTCCTCTGCCTCCTCAAAAAATGCTTGCGTAATCTTCAAGTTGGCCTCTCGTTGGCACCTAACATACTGCCGACGTTCTTTAGCTTCAACTCTCGCTTGTATACAGCCTGTTCTTTAGCTGCCTTCTTCTGATGGATTACATGTAATTCCTCTTGGCTTAGGGGAATCATAGTATCTTTTGAGTTTTCTCCCATTGAGGAATCCAACGGTTTCAACTCCGTCGAGAGTCTCCACTCAGATGGTACCTTGCGGGGTAATTTCACATACTCTGTAAGGTCCCTTACCAGCATATTTCTTTTCGTTACGCACTCCATACATGAGGACTTTATCCCCAACTTTGATGTCCTTATTTTTTAGGTGGCGATCAAACCATTTCTTCCTTCTATCCTTCTCTACAAGGGTATTGTACACCGCCAATTGTCTTTCTTCATCGTCAAACCGCTCAAGGATATACAAATGCTCTACTAAGGGATTACCATCCCAGCCCTCTTGAGTAGCAACACGAAGACTAAGAATGACAAATTCCCACGGCATGACTACTTCTTGGCCATATACCATCTTGAATGGTGTGCAATTAATAACCACTTTGTACGCAGGACGATAGGCCCATAAAGCTGACATAAGCTTTAGATTTCAATTCGTGCGATGAGCCTCAAAAACTGTCTTTGTCAGAATAGAGATTAAGGTCTTATTGGTACTCTCGGCTTGGCCATTCGCTTGTGGATAATAAGGAGTAGATTTATAATGGGATATCATGAAATTTGTTGTGAGCTCCTTAATCACTTCATTTATAAAATGCGTACCATTGTCGCTCACAAGTTCAAAAGGACAACCGAAGCATGTGATTATATTTTCAAAGAGGAACTTGGCTGTTGTCCTCGCATCTACCTTGTGTGTCACTTTCATTTCAGCCCATTTGGTCACATAGTCAATGGCCACAATAATATAGCGAGATTGTGTGTTACGGGCCGCAATAATATAGCGAGATTGTGTGTTACGGGCCGTTGGGCTAATTAGACCTACAAAGTCTAAACCCCACTTTTCAAACGGTTGGTTTACTTTAATTGGATGTAAGGGCATCTGATCTTTCCACTGGGGTTTCTTGTAGCGTTGGCATTCATCACAACCCTTCACAAAAAGTGATGCATCTTGGAACATAGTGGGCCACCAATACCCTGATTGTTGCAATATCTTTCGCGCAATTAAGTCTCCTGAAAAGTGACCCACCGGCTATGCCCATATGTGCCTCTTGCAAAATATATAGATACTCATCCTCTCGGGCACAACGCCTAAGAATGTCATCCTTTCCTCTTTTATAGAGTCCCAGCCACCATTAGGCAATAGGGTTCACATTCCTTGATCAGCTTTCACATTCCTTGATCAGCTTTCAAGCTAGATCTTTTCGAAGCTCTAGATGGAAAACCATTAACTAAGAAGTTAACAATCTTCTCACTCCATTCAGGCATTGTCTCCACCATAAACAAGGAAGAGTCAGGTAAGTCATCATCAACTCCTGTAGGAGCTTCACCATTAGGTATGCAAGACAAATGATAAGCCATGACATGTTTTTTGCTAGGTCTCACAAGAACAGTGAAATCAAACTCAAGAAGAATCAACAACCATCGTGTGATTCTTCCTGTGGAGCATGGTTTGTTCACTAGATGCAACAATGCTTGATGATCCACATAGAAAACAAACTTGGTGGCAAGAAGGTAATAACGAAATTTCTTTATTGCACATATCATTGCCAACCCTTCTCGCTCCGTAGTGGTGTAGTTCATTTCAGCATTGTTCAACTGGCGAGACTGGCAAAGCTAATGGGGTAGTCTAGTTTATGTTCTCCAGGTTGAGTTAATACACACCCAATAGCCAAAGTTTGATGCATCAATATGCATCAATATGCATATGGAAGATTAAATCCCAGTTAGGCATTCGCAAGATTGGAGCACTTGCTAGAGCCTTCTTTAATAACTCATATGCACGGTCACAATCTTTGGTCCAAATAAACTCGATGAGAAGCTTGTACAATGGTCGAGCTATCTCAGCAAAGAATAAAATAAACCTTTGATAATAACCAACATGGCCCATAAAGCGCTGGACTCCTTTATAGTTGGTGGGTGAGGGCAATTCCAGAATGACCTTGATTTTACTTTCGTCGGTGGAAATCCCATTTTTGCACTATATGCTCTAGAATAACTCCGTGTTTAGCCCAGAATTGGCATTTGAAAGGATTCAATGAGATGCAATATAATCTACACCTTTCAAATACTTTTCGTAAACACATCAAGTGCTCATCCCCAAGAGGAATGAACACAAAGATTATCTAAGAAGGCTTCATAAAAGTCCCTTAGATATTCCTTAAAAGCTGTGTTTCTCAATCGTTTGGAATGTTGTAGGTGCATTGGTTAAGCCAAAGGCCATGACGTGAAAGGCAAACACTACAAACTCCATTATAAAAGCTATTTTAGCTTGGTCCTCTACTGCAATTGTGATCTGATTATAACTAGAGTACCCGTCTAAAAAGCTATAAGCCTCCTTGCCTGCAACTCTTTCAAGCACATGTTCTGAATACGGCAAGGGGTAATGATCTCTTCTGGTGGTTGCATTAACCTTTTTGAGATCAACGCACACTCTGAGTTTCCCATTCTTCTTTGGTACAATGACTATCGGAGAAACCCATTCTGAGTGCTTAATAGGGTATATGAATCCACATTTTATAAGCTTTTCAATTTTCTCTTGTACAATCTTTTCATACTTAGGATTCATTGGGTAGGGACATTGTTGGACTGGTTTAGCGGTGCTAATCATTGGAATTGTGTGTTGCACCACAGAGGGTGGAACACCCTTCATATCATGGTATGTCCACGCAAATATGTCCTTGAATTCTTTAAGAAGCATCTTAAGTGTAGCTTCTTCCGTCTTGGTGAGGTCTTGAGCAATAAAAACTGGTTTAGACTCCTCACTTGGATCTGCTAGTCCCATTGGTAGGCGTTCGTTGGGCTTTTGTGTAGACGACTTTACGTTTCCCCGTGGTAAAATATTCACCAGGATATTCAAAGGTTCGTTCAGTCCCCGTCGAATGAACCTGGCCATCAGCTATTCTTCATCCAGTGGAGGCAAGTATCTGAGAGGAGGAGGGCGAATGCTTGGTGATATGCTTCAATAGTTCTACTCCCCTGGGTTAACTCTAAGAATTCGTTCATCTTTGTTTCTAAAAATCTGGGAGGACAGAACCTCGTCCTTAGGTAAATTTTGAGATCAGTCCAAGTTTGGGTATTTCGGTGGAGACGGTTTGTCTCGCAGTGATGCCTCCATGCCACCTTGGCCTGGATGGATATATGAATGATGTGGATTGATGTATGAATGATGTGGATTGATGTATGGATGATGTGGATTGATGTGGATGATGTGGATTGATTGAGTGGATGATATAAATTTACATGGATTGATGTGAATGGATGTGTGGATAATGTGGATTGACGTGAATGGATGTATGAAAAATGTGGATTGATGTAGATGGATGTATGGATGATGTGGATTGATGTGGATGGATGTATGGATGGTGTGGATAATGTGGATTGATGTAGATGGATGTATGGATGATGTGGATTGATGTGTGGATAATGTGGATTGATGTGAATGGATGTGCGGTTCTTGTTGTGCCATGCTTTTTTCTTTAAATTCCGCTTCCTTTTGTTGCTGAGCTAACTCTCGGTTTTGACGCCTTCTCGTAGTACGACTTAGTTTCGGCTTCTCTTTGATTTCTAATTGGGCAATGTCATGAGGTTGTGGACTACACCACATGACACTTTGGAGGTATTCTCCCCAATTATCCACTAACTTCCGATGAGCGTCATATGCTCCTACATAACTAAGCCATTCTGCAGTGGATGTCTCTTTGTTTATTCTAGCTCGTACATTAGCTCGATAGCGTTGTCGCTTATGTCTCGTCTTCTTCTTACCTAGTTTCTGATTTTTGTTTATATTAGATTTAGACTCACTTGATTGATCTTCACTTGTGTCCCCCTCACTCTCGGATGAGCTACAAGAGCTTACTGTCATAGGCCTTGAGCACGTGACTGCCACACTTGGGTGAATATTCAATTCATACCCCCTATCAGGCTCAGAGTGAGTTTCTTCTTGAGATTCAGACTCGGAGTCGCATTGGTCAGATAGTGGCATATCTTGCCCCTCAGGTGTTACCCTCAGGTGTTACCCAACTTATGCCTCTATTTCCCCATGTGTCTATGGTTGCCGCTAGGTGTACCCAATCTACGTTATCTAACTCAGACGTGCCCAGTAGGACATCCATATAAGGAGAATCTTTCCCATCATCGGTCTCTTTTTTGCATGTATAGCAATACTTTAATGGGGCTGAGTGAATACTGGTATCTAATCGATTATGAATGATAACCTTGCTTCCTAAAGGATGCGCGCGACCATTCTCAAGATCAACTCAAATGACAGAGTCTTGGAATTATAAGTAGACATGGTTTTTCGACCAGCCATGCACCATTTGTGCTTCCCTCATGAAAGGACGACATAGGATGCTCAGAGAAATCCATTACAATGAAGGTATACCTTACCTTGTATCCCAAAACCTTGATCTTAAGGTCCCTTAGCATTCCAATAGGTTTAGCTATAGTTCCGTTTGCCATCTTAAGCACTATGTTTGTGACTTCTAGGTGAGGTCTTTCCCATAGATTCCCAGTAGTTTTTAGTCACAATGCTCACTCCAGCACCACCATCAAGGATTCCCTTTAGAGTTAATCCCTTGGTAGTAATGGGGAGGATTGCATTAGATTCGTCACTTTCAAAGTACTGTCCCAACTTGTTAGCAGGTATTTCAACGATCGAGTCTTCATCTAGGTTGGGCTATAGATCCAAATGTTTCTCCACATCTTGAAGCGTGTCGGGTCTATCCATATTTGCAAATTGTGGTAACCCCACCTTCAGTTCTCCATTGAGAAATGCCCGAAGAGCTAAGAATAGCTCAGGATCTCCGTATAACTTGGATATGATCGTGATTCTGATTTCAGAGGATATGAAATCCATTAGTTTGGACACATTCAATGGTACTTTTTGAGACATTGGCCCTTGACTAGGGATTGGTGAAGATGGAATCACTTCCTCTTCGATGGGGTCAGGCATTCCCTCACTAAACATTCTTTTAAAAACAAGAAGGGTGTCTGCCCACTTCCTGATGTCCTATCCTCACTTTCTTCCCGAATGATACTAGGTATAGCTAACAGCTTATGGTTCCTGTGAGGCTGAACTTGTGTAGGAAACACTGTGTCTGGGATCTTGATTTTTCTAGGTTCTGGCTCCAGTTCTCTTTGTGTTTCTTCCACCAAACCCCTTAAGTGTTGCACTCGTTCAATCTCCTCTACTAGCTTTGGGTAAGTCCCAATCTTTTTCTTGAGGGTTTTTGGCCCACGTGGCTTGTCTTTGAGAGTCTCAGTCAGTCTGGGTAGCCAAGAGGGCATTAGTAGTTGACTTGGTTGTGGGGTAGGAGGAGTTTCCTTTTGTTTCCCCCGATTTATGTCTTTGCTTGATTCTCCTTCCTTGCGCTCCCGAGTGGGTTCCTCCCTTAAAGTAATGGCTTTGGTCTCCATGGTTTCTATTGAATCAAAATCATCTTTAGGATCATTCATATACACAGGGTCGTCTCCTGTCCCTATATTAGTCTTTGAACTAGGTTTGGAGCTTGTGGCATTAAGTGATCTCTTCCATCGCATTTTCTTTTTCTTTGCTCGAGCAATTGATGCAATATCCCTCTCTTCTCAAGAATGTAGTTTTGATTTTGAAGCCTTGACCGTGTGACTACATTTGCGGGTACAACAGGTGTGGTTCCTAGTGCCTCATTGGTCACCTCTCAATGGCATAATCTTGGGTGCACTTAGATTATGTGGACATTGAGCAATCAAATTATCTATGCCACAACGATTATATGTAAGTACCGGCATTCCCGACGTGCTCCCTTGATTTGGTTGCATTTGAGTAGCGATCTTCTGTAGCCTATTAGGACACTCCGCTACACGATGCGGTCCACCACAATCATAGCATTGAAGAGGTGGTCTCCTGGCAAAGGTATTAAGGTTTTGCCCTCTTGTGGGCGAGAGCAGCAGCTTGATATACAGGCTTGACTTACCCGAAATGATCCTCCATGTAGTACTACGGAGTCATTTCAAACGTATCAATCCCATATGGAACAGTGGGGTCTATATCCTCTTCATAATCCCCATATGCACTATGTGACTCACAACCCATCTGGTTTATACGGGTAACCCTCGGATGCGGAGGTTGTGGTTCTAGCATTGACGGTGGTAACGGCACAGACTGGACTAAATTTGGGTTCCTTGGAACTATGTGTTGTGATGGTTGCTCGACAGGTGGTGCAAGCATCAGTGCAGGTACTTGAGGTGTGTTTGACCAGGCAGGTGGTGCCTGATTTGCTAACATACGCTTAAGTACTAGGCAATCCTTAGATTGATGGCCATACTTACCACATGTATTGCAAGTCCCATTGAATTTAACTCTGAATGTGGGACATTCACTCATGCTATGTGGTCCTAAGCAAACCGAACACCATTGTTGTTCTCTTCTTGGGTACATATGGCTATTTTGAGGAGCTCGATTACCCCCCTAAAGTATTCTTGGAGAGCCATAGACATTTCGGATATCTTGGGCTCCTTGGCAATAGGTTTTATAGTCATTGGCTCATGCCCAAATACTTGTGAACTAACAAACTTTGTCTCCGAAGATACCTTTTTACCTGCAATCATCAAGTTGTCTTCTAATTGGATTGCATTGGCAGAGTGATTGCTTCCCACGTCATAAGACCTCTAATGACTAGGCCATTGTATATGTCCTCGTGGCATAATCCTCGAATGAATCTATCAAGAAGTAGTTGTTATTGAAGCGCTCATCGGGAGTACAACGAGAATTTAGATGCTTTAGTTGACTAATAAAGTCTCTCACTGACTCTCCTTCCTCGCGTTCAGCTTTTTGGAGTTGAGATGCTACACCCCAAAGCACACCCTCACGTATGTATTCTTTCAAGAACAATCTCTTGAGAGTGGGATAGTGAGTATGCTCTTCAACCCTTAAAGCTCGATACCAATCTCCGGCTTCTCCACTCAAGGTTAAGCCCAAGGCTTTACACTTATGCAGCTCATTGTGCTCTTCCAAGGAATCACACACGTGTTCAAAAACTTCAATGTGCTTTTCCTAACATCTTCGTTACCCCACTGAAGTTCTGAGTGAGCTTGGCAACTTGAACTGCTTTGCTTCTAGGCTCTCTCTCAGGTATGCCACGCATGTTTTTCGTAACAATAGATCGTCCGATCGTTTGAGCAAACGCTGCTAGATCACCTGAGTAGGCATAGCTGGTGGAGGCACTTTTGGGATGGCCTGTGTTAACCCATGGCGGACATTGCGACGTACTATATTTTACGTCATTAATTTAAATATTCTGAGTCATGGGCCGGGCTTGTCGGCACCATATGTTAAGGATGAAGGGATTGGGTGATCGCCGATGAAAGGCGCACCTTGGAGGATAAGGGTTAGGGTCGGCCGGCCATGTATGGGCGCCCAAGTGTGAACGGCCAAGTCACCTATAAGAGTCAAATGTAACCCTAAAATCCTTATTCTCATGTGTTGTGAATACAAGAGTGCTCTTGCCTTATCTCTTTGGTTTCCTTCTCCTGCGAGTGTGAGAGAGAGAGAGAGAGAGTGAGAGAGCGATCGAGCACTGTGTAGCGGCACAGCGGCGGAGAGGCGGTAGAGCGGCGACGGCGGCTCCTCCTTCACGGCTGCGACGCGGGAATCCTTCAAGGCAGCGGTTGAGCGGTGAGTGACACACCCTTTGGCATTCTGTTTGAGCTTCCTTCCCTGGTTGTATGCTTGCAGCCATTCGTGGCTCGCATACGGTGTCCGGCAAGTCCCCAGCTACGACCTGTGCGGCAAAAGCGCACATTTTTGGCGCCGCTGCCGGGGAGTTGCCCTGCACCAAGCTCTAGTTTGCAGCTCGGCTGCTGCGTGAAGTTTAATCTACACTGTAGGAAAGGCGTCTGTGTTGCTGTTGAGGTGTTTCTGTGGTTTTCAATCTCTGTTTCTGCAATTTGTCTTCTGTATTCCTGTTTCTTTTGTTATATTTTCGCTCCGCGTGTGGGCGTACGTTCTGTTATCTGGTTTCTGCATGTGAGAGGGATTTTTGAATCCCCAGATCTGTGCTGTGTGTGCGAACTGCACCGCGGCCAAGGCTGAACCCTAAGGAAACCCTAGAAAACTTATCTCACAAAAAAAACAGAAAATAAAAAATAAAAAAATTATAAAAAATAAAAGAGAAAATTTTTTTGAAAAGAAAGAACCCCAATTGACCCACGACCCCAGCCCCGGTCTCGGTCTCGGTCTCGGTCTCGGTCTTTGATATATATATATATATAGGAGAGTGAGCCTCCATAGCTTTCTTTCAAGTGAGAGCTTATGGGAAGTTGTGCCCTATATGTAGCCCACTCCCCAAGGAGTAAAGTGAGCATGTGGGATAAAGCCCTCACCCTTTCCTCCACAAGCAAATAGGCTTTTGCCCCTTTCCCCCAAAGGAAACGGACTGTTTTGAGGACTACAGGAGCTCTGGATAGGCGAACACGGTGCTGTAAAGCACACTAGGACCCTTTGAACGATACGCTCGTTTCGAGCTATCACACGCCCTAGTCCAAGTTCGACCGTAGGTAAGGGGGTCAAAAACGGGTTAAAAACAACACAAAAACAAGTAAAAACGGGGTGCAAAACACCTAAGAAACCACTTGTGTGAGTTTCAAGGGTAGTTACCAACGCACGTAGGGTACCCACGTCACATGCATCTACGCTCTGGTCGGGTGCTAGAGCCTGAACCACTAGAAAGCGTTTCAGTCTACGCAGGCTCACACCATCCCTCCACGTTGGCATCTTGGCCTTCGGCTGGAACCCAAGGGAGTGCAACCCAAGATCCACGAATAGTGGATAGTGACTCATCCTCTGACTCAGAAGCCATGGAAGAGCACCCTACCAAGAACCCTGAGGAGACAAGCCAAAACATGCCAGTGTGGGCCCCACAACCCGGATCTAGCATGTTTAGTCGTCTAATAGAGACCTTTAGTAGAGCTACACGCTCTGAACATGCGACAAGCGAAGTAAATGAGGAAGGAGGGGTAGTAGATTCGCCATTCACATCTTATGTAGACCCTACCCTCCCAAAGAGTGTCCATGTGGATATTCTACCCACTTCGTTTAATGAGGGCCCTACTGAGCTACCACCTTCCGATACTCTTCCTAAAGTAGAGGTCCCTAGAAGCCAATCCATAAGAAGTGACATTGCGTCCACTTCAAGAGAACCGTTTGGCACACCAAGTCTAGATGGGATATTTCTCAATGAAAATTGGAAATATGATCTACACACAGAGACTCTAACGGACCTATACACGGGTTACACATACCATGTAGGTTGGTTGGAAGTCCTACGATCCACATCTAGCGCCACTAATCTAGAGGAGCAACAGCAAATGATATGTGATGTTATTCATAGAATTATCCAAATTGAGAGGCAAAATAGGGGAGTGGACCTAGTTTCCACTGGCCCTATGAGGTTTTTGGATACGGGCAAGGCCAAACAACCAACCCTATCACAATTGTCGGTGAGTCCCATAGACCCTTCATATGTTGTTTCACCTGGAGTCTCAATGCAGGTTGAGCCCACGAGCAGTAACTTTACCTTTCCAACCTTGGCTCAACTTTCCATTAGGGAATCCACAATGCCTACCCCAATGATGAGCATGACAGAAAGTGCACCTGTTACCACTGTAGTTAGTACGACACCACTACCTAGTGGAACAGTACCTACAACAGTGCATGGTAGTGCCTATCGGCCTTATGTACCTATTGCTACTCATGCCCATGTAGCTCCTACGCCTCCTAGTATGCCAATGGCGTATGCTCCAAGACTGCCTTATCACAACCCTTATCCAAGAGGAGCTAGGCCTAGCTACATATCATATCCTACGTCATTTGCCAACCTACTCAGACCAACGCCAACTCCTATCAGCCAGGCTATCCCAGAAGTGCCTCCACCAGCTATGCCTGCTTACCTAGGTGATCTCGCAGCGTTTGCTCAGACGATCGGACGATCCATTGCGGAAAACATGCGGGGCATGCCTGAGAGAGAACCTAGAAGCAAGGCAGTACAAGTGGCTAAGCTCACTCAAAACTTCAGTGGTAACGAGGACGTTAGGAAGCACATTGAAGTCTTTGAACACGTGTGTGATTCCTTGGAAGAGCACAATGAGCTGCATAAGTGTAAAGCCCTAGGCTTAACCTTGAGTGGGAAGGCTGGAGATTGGTATCGAACCTTAAGGGTTGAAGAGCGCACTCACTACCCCACTCTCAAGAGATTGTTCTTGAAAGAATACATACGTGAGGGTGTGCTTTGGGGAGTAGCATCTCAACTCCAAAAAGCTGAACGCGAGGAAGGGGAGTCAGTGAGAGACTTTATAAGTCGATTGAAGCATCTAAATTCTCGCTGCACTCCCGATGAACGCTTCAATAACAACCAACTCCTCGATAGATTCATCCGAGGATTGTGCCACGAGGACATTTACAATGGCCTAGTCATTAGAGGTCTTACAACGTGGGAAGCAGTGCCAATGCAATCCAGTTAGAAGACAACTTGATGATTGCAGGTAAAAAGGTGTCTTCAGAAACAAAATCCGTTAGTTCGCAAGTATCTGGGCACGAGCCAATGACGGTAAAACCTATTGCCAAGGAGCCCAAGATATCTGAAATGTCTGTGAGATCGACCTTACTAAGGCTCTCCAAGAATACTTTAGGGATAATCGAGCTCCTCAGAATAGCCATATGTACCCAAGGAGAGAGCAACAATGGTGTTCGGTGTGCTTAGGACCACATAGCACGAGTGAATGTCCCACATTTAGAGTCAAATTCAATGGAAATTGCAATGCATGTGGTAAGTATGGCCATCAATCTAAAGATTGCCTAACACTTAAGCGAATGTTGGCAACCCAGGCACCACTAGCTTGGTCAAACACACCTCAAGTACCCGCGCTAATGCCTGCACAACCTATCGAGCAACCGTCACAGCACATAGTTCCAAGGAATCCGAATGTAGTCCAGTCTGTGCCGTTACCACCGCCAGTGCTAGGACCACAACCTCCACATCCAAGGATTACCCCTGTAAACCAGATGGGTTGTGAGTCACATAGTGCATGTGGGGATTATGAAGAGGAGATAGACCCCACTGTTCCATACGGGATTGATACGTTTGAAATGATTCCCCAGTACTACATGGAGGATCATTTCGGGCAAGTTAAGCCTGTATATCAAGCGGCTGCTCTCGCCACAAGGGGGCAAAACCTTAATACCATGGCAAGGAGACCACCTCTTCAATGCTACGAGTGTGGTGGACCGCATCGTGTAGCGGAGTGCCCTAATAGGCTACAGAAGATCGCCACTCAAATGCAACCAAATCAAAGGAGCACATCGGGAATGCCGGTACTTACATGTAATCGTTGTGGCATAGATCATTTGATCGCTCAATGTCCACATAATCCTAATGCACCCAAGATTACGCCATTGAATTTGGTTGAGGTCACCAACCAAGCACGAGGAACCACACCTGTTGTACCCGCGAATGTAGTTACACGGTCAATGCTTCAAAATCAAAACTACATTCTTGAAGAGAGGGATACTGCATCAATCGCTCAGGCAAAGAAAAAGAAAACACGACGAAAGAGATCGCTTAATGCCACGAGCTCCAAGCCCAGTTCAAAGACCAACATAGGGACAGGAGACGACCCCGTGTATATGAATGATCCTGAAGATGATTCTGATTCAATAGAAACCATGGGGACCAAAGCCACTACCTTAAGGGAGGAACCCACTCGGGAGCTCAATGAAGGAGAATCAAGCGAGTACAAAAATAAGGGGAAACAGAAGGAAACTTCCTCGGCCCCACAACCAAGTCAGTTAATGCCCTCTCGATCACCCAAACTGACTGAGACTACCCAAGACAAGGCACGTGGGCCAAAAACCCTCAAGAAAAAGATTGGAACTTACCCAAACCCAGTTGAGGAGATTGAACAAGTGCAACACTTAAGGGATTTGGTGGAAGAAACACAAAGAGAACTGGAGTCAAACCTGAGAAAAATCAAAATTCCAGACACAGTGTTTCCTACACAAGTTCAGCCTCACAGGAACCATAAACCGTTAGCTATACCTAGTATCATTCGGGAAGAAAGTGAGGATAGGACATCCGAAAGTGGGCAAACACCCTTCTTGCTGGAAAGAATGTTTAGTGAGGGAATGCCTGACCCCATCGAAGAGGAAGTGATTCCATCTTCACCAGTCCCTAGTCAAGGGGCGATGTCTCGAAAAGTACCGTTGAATGTGTCTAAGCTAATGGATTTCATGTCCTCTGAAATCAGAACCACGATCATATCCAAATTATATGGAGATCCTGAGCTATTCTTAGCTCTTCGGGCATTTCTCAATGGAGAACTAAAGGCGGGGCTACCACAATTTGCAAATATGGATAGACCCGACACGCTTCAAGATGAAGGGGAGCATTGGGATCTACAACCCAACCTAGATGAAGATTCGGTCGTTGAAATACCTGTGAACAAGTTGGGACAGTACTTTGAAGGTGACGAATCTAATGCCACCCTCCCCATTACTACCAAGGGATTAACTCTAAAGGGAATCCTTGATGGTGGTGGTGGAGTGAGCATTGTGACTAAAAACTGTTGGGAATCTATGGGAAGGCCTCACCTCGAAGTCACAAACATAGTGGTTAAGATGGCAAACAGAACCATAGCTAAACCTATTGGAATGTTAAGGGACCTTAAGATCAAGGTCCTGGGATACAAGGTAAAACATACCTTCATTGTAATGGATTTCTCCAAGCATCCTATGTCATATCAAATGATCTTAGGACGTCCTTTCATGAGGGAAGCACAAATGGTACATGACTGGTCGAAAAACCATGTCTACCTACAATTCCAGGACTCTGTCATTCGAGTTGATCTTGAGAATGGTCGTGCACATCCTTTAGGAAGCAAGGTTATCATCGATAATCGATCGGATACCACTGTTCATTCCGCCCCATTAAGGTATTGCTATACATGCAAAAAAGAGACTGATGATGGGAAAGATTCTCCTTACATGGATGTCCTACCGGGTATGACTGAGTCCGATAACGTGGATTGGGTACACCTAGCGGCAACCATAGACACATGGGGAAATAGAGGCACAAGTTGGGTAACACCTGCTGAGGGGCAAGATATGCCACCGTTAGTGCCAATAAACATGATAGGTGTTATGCACATGACTCCTGATGGCGAGAACGTGGCAAACTCCACCGACACTGAAAGTAGCAAAGACTCTGACCAATGCAACTCTGAGTATGAATCTCAAGAAGAAACTGACCCTGAGCCTGATGGGAAAAATGAATCAAATATTCACACAAATGTGGAAGCAAGGTGCTCAAGGCCTGGGACAGTGGCCTCCTGCAGTTCATCCGAAAGTGAAGATCGACCAAGTGAGTCCGAATCTGATAGAAACAAAAATCAAAAACTTGGTAAGAAGAAAACGAGACATAAGCGCCAACGCTATCGAGCTAATGTACGCACTGCAATAAACAAGGAAAGATCCACTGCAGAATGGCTTAGTTATGTAGGAGCCATTGACGCTCATCGGCGGAAGATAGCGGATAATTGGGGACAATACCTCCAAAGTGTCATGTGGTGTATTCCGCAACCTCATGACGTCGCCCAATTAGAAATCGAAGAGAAGCCAAAACTAAGTCGTACTGCAAGAAGGCGGCAAAACCAAGAGTTGGCTCAACAACAAAAGGAGGCGGAATTAAAAAAAAAAAACCGGGCACAACAAGAACCAGTAGACTTACACCCCGCACCCGAGCATTTCAAATCATTCACCACAGGGGAACGTAAAGTAGTCTACACAAAAGCCCAACGAACGCCTACCAATGGGAGTAGCGGTGTCTACGATGGCCATGCGGTAGTTAAGGAGATAGACTTAGCAGATCCGGGTGAGGAGTCTAAACCAATTTTTATTGCTCAAGACCTCACCAAGGCGGAAGAAGCTGCACTTACGAAGCTTCTTAAAAAATTCAAGGATATATTTGCTTGGACATATCATGATATGAAGGGTGTTCCACCTTCGGTGGTGCAACACACGATTCCAATGATTAGCACTGCTAAACCAGTCCAGCAACGTCCCTACCCAATGAATCCTAAGTACGCAAAGATTGTACAAGAGGAAATTGAAAAGCTGGTAAAATGTGGATTCATATACCCAATTGAGCACTCAGAATGGGTTTCTCCGATAGTCATCGTGCCAAAGAAGAATGGGAAACTCAGAGTGTGCGTTGATCTCAAAAAGGTTAATGCGGCCACCAGAAGGGATCATTACCCCTTGCCATATTCTGAACATGTGCTTGAAAGAGTGGCAGGCAAGGAGGCATATAGCTTTTTAGATGGGTACTCGGGTTACAATCAGATCACAATTGCAGACGAGGACCAAGCTAAAACAGCATTTATCATGGAGTTTGGAGTGTTTGCCTTTCGCGTCATGGCTTTTGGCCTGACCAATGCACCTGCAACATTCCAACGAGGATAAACACGGCCTTTAAGGAATATCTAAGGGACTTCTGTGAAGCTTTCTTAGACGATCTTTGTGTTCATTCCTCTTGGGATGAGCACTTGATGTGTTTACGAAAAATATTTGAAAGGTGTAGATTATATCGCATCTCCTTGAATCCTTTCAAATGCCAATTCTGGGTTAAACACGGAGTTATCTTAGGGCATATAGTGTCCAAAAATGGGATTTCCACTGACGAGAGTAAAATCAAGGTCATTCTGGAATTACCCCCACCCACCAACTACAAGGGAGTCCAACGCTTTATGGACCACATTGGTTATTATCGAAGGTTTATTCTCTTCTTCGCCGAGATAGCTTGACCATTGTATAAGCTTCTCATCGAGTTTATTTGGACCGAAGAATGTGACTGTGCCTATGAGCTATTAAAGAAGGCCTTGGCGAGTGCTCCAATCTTGAGAATGCCTAACTGGGATTTACTCTTCCATGTGCATATTGATGCATCAAACTTTGCTATTGGGTGTGTGTTGACTCAACCTGGAGAACACAAGCTAGACTACCCCATTAGCTTTGCCAGTCGCCAGTTGAACGATGCTGAGATGAACTACACCACTACGGAGCGAGAAGGGTTGGCAATGATATATGCAGTAAGGAAATTTCGTTATTACCTCCTTGCCACCAAGTTTGTTTTCTATGTGGATCATCAAGCATTGTTGTATCTGGTAAACAAACCATGCTCCACAGGAAGAATCACACGATGGCTATTGATTCTTCTTGAGTTTGATTTCACTGTTGTTGTGAGACCTGGCAAAAAACATGTTATGGCTGATCATTTATCTCGCATACCTAATGGTGAGGCTCCCACGGGGGTTGATGATGACTTACCGGACACTTCCCTGTTCATGGTGGAGACAATGCCTGAATGGAGTGAGAAGATTGTTAACTTTTTGGTTAATGGCTTTCCACCCAAGGAGCTTCGTAAAGATCTAGCTCGAAAGCTAATCAAAGAATGCGAACCCTATTGCCTGATAGCAGGGACTCTTTATAAAAGAGCAAAGGATGACGTTCTTAGGCGTTGTGCCCGAGAGGATGAGTATCTTTACATTTTGCAAGAGGCACATATGGGCGTAGCCGGTGGTCACTTCTCAGGAGACTTAACTGCGCGAAAGATCTTACAATCAGGGTATTGGTGGCCCACTATGTTCCAAGACGCATCACTCTTTGTGAAGGGTTGCGATGAATGCCAACGATATAAGAAACCCCAGAGGAAAGATCAGATGCCCCTACATCCAATCAAAGTAAACCAACCATTTAAAAAGTGGGGTTTAGACTTTGTAGGTCCAATTAGCCCAGCGGCCCGAAACACACAATCTCGCTATATTATTGTGGCCACTGACTATATGACCAAAAGGGCTGAAGCGAAAGCGACACATAAGGCAGATGCGAGGACAACAACCAAGTTCCTCTTTGAAAATATAATCACACGCTTCGGTTTTCCTTTTGAACTTGTGAGCGACAATGGTACGCATTTTATAAATGAAGTGATTAAGGAGCTCACAACAAATTTCATGATATCCCATCATAAATCTACTCCTTACTATCCGCAAGCGAATGGCCAAGCCGAGAGTACCAACAAGACTTTAATCTCTATTTTGACAAAGACAGTTGAAGCTCATCACACAGATTGGGATCTAAAGCTTACGACAGCTTTATGGGCCTATCGTACTGCGTACAAAGTGGCTATTAATTGCACACCATTCAAAATGGTATATGGCCAAGAAGCAGTCATGCCGTGGGAATTTGTCATTCCTAGTCTTCGTGTTGCTACTCAAGAGGGTTGGGATGGTAATCCCTTAGCAGAGCGTCTGTATATCCTTGAGCGACTAAATGAAGAAAGACAATTGGCTGTATACAATGCCCTTGTGGAGAAGGATAGAAGGAAAAAATGGTTTGATCGCCATCTAAAGGACAAGGACATCAAGGTTGAGGATAAAGTCCTAATGTATGGAGTCCGAAACGAAAAGAAGAAGCTCAAATATGCTGGCAAGGGACCATATAGAGTATGTGAAATTACCCCGCAAGGTACCATCAGAGTGGAGACTCTCGACGGAGTTGAAACCATTGGATTCCTTAATGGGAGTAAATTCAAACGATACTATGACCCCCTGAGCCAGGAGGAGTTACATGCAATCCATCAAAAGAAGGCAGCTAAGGAACAATCTGAGCTTAAAAAGATACAAGCGAGAGTCGAAGCCAAAGAACGTCAACAGCGTGCTAGGAGACAACGAGAAGCCAACTTGGGAATTACGCAAGTATTTTTCGAGGAAGCAGAGGAGGATGCACTGGAATCTGACCCACCTCTAAGATACCCAATTGAGTTACAGAGTCCTGTGCGCTTTTGCCGCACAGGTCGTAGCTGGGGACTTGCCGGACACCGTATACGAGCCACGAATGGCTGCAAGCATACAACCAGGAAGGCAAGCTCAAAACAGAATGCAAAAGGTGTGTCACTCACCGCTTAACTGCCGCCTTGAAGGATTCCCGCGTCGCAGCCGTGAAGGAGGAGCCGCCGTCGCCGCTCTACCGCCTCTCCGCCGCCGCCGTGCCGCTACACAGTGCTCGATCGCTCTCTCACTCACTCTCTCTCTCTCTCACAAACGCAGGAGAAGGAAACCAAAGAGATAAGGCAAGAGCACTCTTGTATTCACAACACATGAGAATGAGGATTTTAGGGTTACATTTGACTCATATAGGTGACTTGGCCGTTCACACTTGGGCGCCCATACATGGCCGGCCGACCCTAACCCTTATCCTACTGATATCCAAGGTGCGCCTCTCATCGGCGAGATCACCCAATCCCTTCATCCTTAACATATGGTGCCGACAAGCCCGGCCCATGACTCAGAATATTTAAATTAATGACGTAAAATATAGTATGTCGCAATGTCCGCCATGGGTTAACATGCCCCCCTTCCTGATGTAGATTCCGTCCTCGGAAGCTATGGTATGGTAAGCTCGAGAGGGTTGTTGTGGTAGACCGTCTGCAAAACAGGGAAGTAGAGTGAAGGTATGCTGGAATTCAAAAGATATAAAGTGTATAAATTCAAGCGTGTGAGATCACAATGGATGTTGCTATTAGAACTTAGTTTAAGGGTACATGAGTGAGCTAGTGTAGCAAATTAATAGGAGTTTAAAATTATTGAAAGGAATTCAAGAGTTAGCAAGGTGTCAAAGGTTAATCAAGGTTTATAACTGGCCTAAGTCAAGGAAAATAACCAAGCTTAATAAATAAACAGATGACCATACTGTGTCTACTCTAAGAACAAGTAGTTACCACGAGCCTAGGGACACAAGAAACATCAGAGTTACAGGAGCCTTTTGCCTTTTTTTTTTTTTTTTTTGCACATGACAATTTTTATACACAATGGCGACCTTCCTAAGGCAAAACTAACATCGATCCTGGTACCATGTTTAACACAAGGCATTATCCAGGAATCTATTAGCTCACTTTAGGCAAGGCTACCCCCTACCAACCAAGGCATCGGTCTGGAGTAGAATACTCCTCGCCTACCAAGTATCAATAAGGCGATAGGCCAACATTAAAGCACATCATAGACTTGTATTGCCATTTATTGTAGGCTTTTTTTTTTAAAAAGTTTGTTTTGATCTTCGCTCCTGAACTAAAATGTGTTCTTACATCTTTTCGACAAGGGGTAAAATCTATGTCCTAGAGGTCAACACACACACAGCCAGGTGTTCAAACATTAAGATGGTTTGACCCTAGACCTAAGACAATCGTATTCCAAGGTTAACTAAAGACGTCATGCTGCCTAGGAATATTTCCAATAAAGTTAAGCTCATTAATGATTTACACTAGCATGCAAGCAACTTCAAAAACTAAGTAGTACATTGATAATTTCCATGTGGTCATGCATTATAGTTTATGCAATTGATTGAACAGTAAAAACGAAAGAGAGTGGGTATGGAAGAATTACACCTGTAATTGGAGATCTCCTTGATTTGACGAGACAGCTTGCAATTGGATGTAGATATATTTTGATGAACGTTGCGGCAGTCTCTGGACTTGGAAGCGAACCCACCTCAAACTTTTTAACCTGTACAATCAACTAACAAGCACTATACCTCGAGAGGCACATGAGTGTGAAAATTCAAGACTCGTTTAAAGAATCTAAACTAGAAAAAACTTGAAAACACTAACCTACCTACCAGTCACCACACTACTACTGAGGATACGGTAAGAGGATGTTGTAGAGTCCTGGCTCTAGCCCTAAGGCTAAGCCTCTATCCGCATCATCCAAATAAATAAAATCAACCTCAGTAGTGCCATGAGTTTCATCCGTCCATTCATCATTGTCAGATATTTCCTTTTCATTTTCCCATCCACATAGACTCATCAAGAATGTAACGATGCGAGGATAGTCATCTTGTGGAAAAGGAAAGCATTGGGCTATCGGGGATATGTCCTCTACGGAGTAGGGGTCAGTCATGGTTAATAGGCGAATTAGCCATTCTAATTCCTCAACATTTTCCTCTCTGGCTAATACATCTATATGATCCCATTCAGTTTCAATTACAGGATAGCACATGTGAAATATCTGAGAAAGGTACAGATGATACCTCTCATCAAAGGCGGGAGTGGATGAAGTGTATGATGATCGTGCATCTGCCATATCTGCAAACACAGATATAGCATCAGTAGGTTTGTGAGACAGGTCAATCTAGTTCTTGATTGTATACGGATATTTATCCTCTTTTTGTGCTCTTGCTCTTTTTACTATTTTTTGTTTTTCTTTTCTTTGTTTTGTTTTTTTTTGTTTTTTATAATGTATGAAGCTATATATATACATCCCCTTGAATTTGGCAATTACATGGTCAGGGGAGAAGGTTAAGGAGGAAGCATTAGAATGTCGAGCGTGAGTACATGCTCCCCCTTTCCTTGGGTAGATCATATTATTTGCAATGATGTTGCAGCCTCTTGGAACCAATTTGTCCAGCGGGTCATAGGTTGTGATGTGGGCAGATAGCTTTTTATGACCCTTGTGGCCACATCCAATTGCAAGGATGGTAGTGTACGCTCCCATTGACGAATGGAGGAAATGGTTTCCATCGATACTATTATAAGGGGAGATGTAGGCTCATCGGTTTTTTGTTGGGTGTTGACAAGAGTAGGTGTAGAGCATGTAGAAACTTCTATAGGAGTGTGTGCCTGGCATGAGGAGCTAGAAGCTTCATGTGGCTCCCCCCTTCCTGAGCTAGGTGGTAATGATCGATATCGTTTGGGAATCCAAACTAACTCTGGAAGTGGTGCGGAGCACTCTGTTACCTTTCCCTTACCACGGTCTTGAATTGTCATTGGGGTGGCAACAATTGGTTTGCAAGGTTTTACAGGTGATGTAGAGGGATTCACCTTATGTTTAGGGACCCAAATCTGGTCATTCCCCTCGTAGTACCCTTGGGCTACTAATAATTTTTTAGGGATCCATCGCGATGTTACATTGCCCTTTCTCGGGTGGGTAGCTGCTTTCCTTTTACGAGGCTTCTTGGTGGCTGAACGAGATTGAGCAGGGGAAGTAGCTGTTAACGAAGCTTTGGGGACCCATTTGTATGTACTCTTTGGCATAGTAAGTCAAGCTTTAGGGACCACCTTGCCTGTTTCCACTCTTGGCATTGAAGCGTTAGAGGGGTGGCCAACAATCGAAGATGGTTTTGCCACTGGACTTTGTGATTTTTCGTTATCTAATATTTGAGTGGATGACTTAGGTGCGGGATTTTGAGCGGTCAGACCTAGTGTTGGTTCTTGCGTTGTGACTTGTCTGGTTGCCCAATCGATATTGCACTTGGTGGCCATCATCCATTTGCGCCCTAAGATTACAGTCCCTTCCATGGTACCAGCAGGCATAACCAAAAAGCTTTGAATTATGGTTCCCTTGTCATAGGCAACCGGAGTGTGCAGAATTCCTGATACAGGGGTTTTCTTCTTGTTGATTCCTTGAACTTGGATAGAACTCTTGGTTAAAGGTGGTTTTCCCAGTTGACACCACACGCCATATGATAGCAAATTATGTTGAGCTCCTGTATCCAATAATGCATTATACAGCACCTCCCCGTAAGGACTCTGTAACTCAATTGGGTATCTTAGAGGTGGGTCAGATTCCAGTGCATCCTCCTCTGCTTCCTCGAAAAATACTTGCGTAATTCCCAAGTTGGCTTCTCGTTGTCGCCTAGCACGCTGTTGACGTTCTTTGGCTTCGACTCTCGCTTGTATCTTTTTAAGCTCAGCTTGTTCTTTAGCTGCCTTCTTTTGATGGATTGCATGTAACTCCTCCTGGCTTAGGGGGTCATAGTATCTTTTGAATTTACTCCCATTAAGGAATCCAATGGTTTCAACTCCGTCGAGAGTCTCCACTCTGATGGTACCTTGCGGGGTAATTTCACATACTCTATATGGTCCCTTACCAGCATATTTGAGCTTCTTCTTTTCGTTTCGCACTCCATACATCAGGACTTTATCCCCAACCTTGATGTCCTTGTCCTTTAGATGGCGATCAAACCATTTTTTCCTCCTATCCTTCTCCACAAGGGCATTGTATACAGCCAATTGTCTTTCTTCATTTAGCCGCTCAAGGATATACAGACGTTCTGCTAAGGGATTACCATCCCAACCCTCTTGAGTAGCAACACGAAGACTTGGAATGACAAATTCCCACGGCATGACTGCTTCTTGGCCATATACCATTTTGAATGGTGTACAATTAATAGCCACTTTGTACGCAGTACGATAGGCCCATAAAGCTGTCGTAAGCTTTAGATCCCAATCTGTGCGATGAGCTTCAATTGTCTTTGTCAAAACAGAGATTAAAGTCTTGTTGGTACTCTCGGCTTGGCCATTCGCTTGCGGATAGTAAGGAGTAGATTTATGATGGGATATCATGAAATTTGTTTTGAGCTCCTTAATCACTTCATTTATAAAATGCGTACCATTGTCGCTCACAAGTTCAAAAGGACAACCGAATCGTGTGATTATATTTTCAAAGAGGAACTTGGCTGTTGTCCTTGCATCTGCCTTACGTGTCGCTTTCGCTTCAGCCCATTTGGTCATATAGTCAGTGGGCCACAATAATATAGCGAGATTGTGTGTTTCGGGCCGCTGGACTAATTGGACCTACAAAGTCTAAACCCCACTTTTCAAATGGTTGGTTTACTTTGATCGGATGTAGGGGCATCTGATCTTTCCTCTGCGGTTTCTTGTATCGTTGGCATTCATCGCAACCCTTCACAAAGAGTGATGCATCTTGGAACATAGTGGGCCACCAATACCCTGATTGTAAGATCTTTCGCGCAGTTAAGTCTCCTGAGAAGTGACCACCGGCTACGCCCATATGTGCCTCTTGTAAAATGTATAGATACTCATCCTCTCGGGCACAACGCCTAAGAACGTCATCCTTTCCTCTTTTATAAAGAGTCCCGGCTATCAGGCAATAGGGTTCGCATTCTTTGATCAGCTTTCGAGCTAGATCTTTACGAAGCTCCTTGGGTGGAAAGCCATTAACCAAAAAGTTAACAATCTTCTCACTCCATTCAGGCATTGTCTCCACCATGAACAGGGAAGTGTCAGGTAAGTCATCATCAATCCCTGTAGGAGCCTCACCATTGGGTATGCGAGACAAATGATCAGCCATAACATGTTTCTTGCCAAGTCTCACAACAACCGTGAAATCAAACTCAAGAAGAATCAATAGCCATCGTGTGATTCTTCCTGTGGAGCATGGTTTGTTTACCAGATACAACAATGCTTGATGATCCACATAGAAAACAAACTTGGTGGCAAGGAGGTAATAACGAAATTTCCTTACTGCATATATCATTGCCAACCCTTCTCGCTCCGTAGTGGTGTAGTTCATCTCAGCATCGTTCAATTGGCGACTGGCAAAGCTAATGGGGTAGTCTAGCTTGTGTTCTCCAGGTTGAGTTAACACACACCCAATAGCAAAGTTTGATGCATCAATATGCACATGGAAGAGTAAATCCCAGTTAGGCATTCTCAAGATTGGAGCACTCGCCAAGGCCTTCTTTAATAGCTCATAGGCACGGTCACATTCTTCGGTCCAAATAAACTCGATGAGAAGCTTATGCAATGGTCGAGCTATCTCGGCGAAGAAGAGAATAAACCTTTGATAATAACCAACGTGGCCCATAAAGCGTTGAACTCCCTTGTAGTTGTTGGTGGGTGGAGGTAATTCCAGAATGACCTTGATTTTACTCTCATCAGTGGAAATCCCATTTTTGGACACTATATGCCCTAAGATAACTCCGTGTTTAACCCAGAATTGGCATTTGAAAGGATTCAAGGAGATGCGATATAATCTACACCTTTCAAATATTTTTCGTAAACACATCAAGTGCTCGTCCCAAGAGGAATGAACACAAAGATCATCTAAGAAAGCTTCACAGAAGTCCCTTAGATATTCCTTAAAGGCCGTGTTTATCAATCGTTGGAATGTTGCAGGTGCATTGGTCAGGCCAAAAGCCATGACGCGAAAGGCAAACACTCCAAACTCCGTGATAAATGCTGTTTTAGCTTGGTCCTCGTCTGCAATTGTGATCTGATTGTAACCCGAGTACCCATCTAAAAAGCTATATGCCTCCTTGCCTGCCACTCTTTCAAGCACATGTTCAGAATATGGCAAGGGGTAATGATCCCTTCTGGTGGCTGCATTAACCTTTTTGAGATCTACGCACACTCTGAGTTTCCCATTCTTCTTTGGCACGATGACTATCGGAGAAACCCATTCTGAGTGCTCAATTGGGTATATGAATCCACATTTTACCAGCTTTTCAATTTCCTCTTGTACAATCTTTGCGTACTTAGGATTCATTGGGTAGGGACGTTGCTGGACTGGTTTAGCAGTGCTAATCATTGGAATCGTGTGTTGCACCACCGAGGGTGGAACACCCTTCATATCATGATATGTCCAAGCAAATATGTCCTTGAATTCTTTAAGAAGCTTCGTAAGTGCAGCTTCTTCCGCCTTGGTGAGGTCTTGAGCAATATAAACTGGTTTAGACTCCTCACCCGGATCTGCTAAGTCTATCTCCTTAACTACCGCAGGGCCATCGTAGACACCGCTACTCCCATTGGTAGGCGTTCGTTGGGCTTTTGTGTAGACTACTTTACGTTCCCCTGTGGTGAATGATTTGAAATGCCCGGGTGCGGGGTGTAAGTCTACTGGTTCTTGTTGTGCCAGACTTTTTTCTTTCAATTCCGCTTCCTTTTGTTGTTGAGCCAACTCTTGGTTTTGCCGCCTTCTTGCAGTACGACTTAGTTTTGGCTTCTCTTCGATTTCTAATTGGGCGACGTCATGAGGTTGCGGAATACACCACATGACACTTTGGAGGTATTGTCCCCAATTATCCGCTATCTTCCGATGAGCATCAATGGCTCCTACATAACTAAGCCATTCTGCAGTGGATCTTTCCTTGTTTATTGCAGTTCGTACATTAGCTCGATAGCGTTGGCGCTTATGTCTCGTTTTCTTCTTACCAAGTTTTTGATTTTTGTTTCTATCCGATTCGGACTCACTTGGTCGATCTTCACTTTCGGATGAACTGCAGGAGGCCACTGTCCTAGGCCTTGAGCACCTTTCTTCCACATTTGGGTGAATATTTGATTCATTTTCTCCATCAGGCTCAGGGTTAGTTTCTTCTTGAGATTCATACTCAGAGTTGCATTGGTCAGAGTCTTCGCTACTTTCAGTGTCGGTGGAGTTTGCCACGTTCTCGCCATCAGGAGTCATGTGCATAACACCTATCATGTTTATTGGCACTAACGGTGGCATATCTTGCCCCTCAGGTGTTACCCAACTTGTGCCTCTATTTCCCCATGTGTCTATGGTTGCCGCTAGGTGTACCCAATCCACGTTATCCGACTCAGTCATACCCGGTAGGACATCCATGTAAGGAGAATCTTTTCCATCATCAGTCTCTTTTTTGCATGTATAGCAATACCTTAATGGGGCGGAGTGAATAGTGGTATCTGATCGATTATCAATGATAACCTTGCTTCCTAAAGGATGCGCACGACCATTCTCAAGATCAACTCGAATGACAGAGTCCTGGAATTGTAGATAGACATGGTTTTTCGACCAGTCATGCACCATTTGTGCTTCCCTCATGAAAGGACATCCTAAGATCATTTGATATGACATAGGATGCTTGGAGAAATCCATTACAATGAAGGTATGTTTTACCTTGTATCCCAGGACCTTGATCTTGAGGTCCCTTAACATTCCAATAGGTTTGGCTATGGTTCCGTTTGCCATCTTAACCACTATGTTTGTGACTTCGAGGTGAGGCCTTCCCATAGATTCCCAACAGTTTTTAGTCACAATGCTCACTCCAGCACCACCATCAAGGATTCCCTTTAGAGTTAATCCCTTGGTAGTAATGGGGAGGGTGGCATTAGATTCGTCACCTTCAAAGTACTGTCCCAACTTGTTCACAGGTATTTCAACGACCGAATCTTCATCTAGGTTGGGTTGTAGGTCCCAATGCTCCCCTTCATCTTGAAGCGTGTCGGGTCTATCCATATTTGCAAATTGTGGTAGCCCCTCCATTGAGAAATGCCCGAAGAGCTAAGAATAGCTCAGGATCTCCGTATAATTTGGATATGATCGTGGTTCTGATCTCAGAGGACATGAAATCCATTAGCTTAGACACATTCAACGGTACTTTTCGAGACATCGCCCCTTGACTAGGGACTGGTGAAGATGGAATCACTTCCTCTTCGATGGGGTCAGGCATTCCCTCACTAAACATTCTTTCCAGCAAGAAGGGTGTTTGCCCACTTCTGGATGTTCTATCCTCACTTTCTTCTCGAATGATACTCGGTATAGCTAACGGTTTATGGTTCCTGTGAGGCTGAACTTGCGTAGGAAACACTGTGTCTGGAATTTTGATTTTTCTCGGGTTTGGCTCCAGTTCTCTTTGTGTTTCTTCCACCAAACCCCTTAAGTGTTGCACTCGTTCAATCTCCTCAACTGGGTTTGGGTAAGTTCCAATCTTTTTCTTGAGGGTTTTTGGCCCACGTGGCTTATCTTGGGGAGTCTCAGTCAGTTTGGGTGGTCGAGAGGGCATTAACTGACTTGGTTGTGGGGCCGAGGAAGTTTCCTTCTGTTTCCCCTTATTTTTGTACTCGCTTGATTCTCCTTCATTGAGCTCCCGAGTGGGTTCCTCCCTTAAGGTAGTGGCTTTGGTCCCCATGGTTTCTATTGAATCGGAATCATCTTCAGGATCATTCATATACACGGGGTCGTCTCCCGTCCCTATGTTAGTCTTTGAACTGGGCTTGGAGCTCGTGGCATTAAGTGATCTCTTTCGCCGTGTTTTCTTTTTCTTTGCCTGAGCGATTGATGCAGTATCCCTCTCTTCAAGAATGTAGTTTTGATTTTGAAGCATTGACCGTGTAACTACATTCACGGGTACAATGGGCGTGGTTCCTCGTGCTTGGTTGGTGACCTCAACCAAATTCAATGGCGTAATCTTGGGTGCATTAGGATTATGTGGACATTGAGCGATCAAATGATCTATGCCACAACGATTACATGTAAGTACCGGCATTCCCGATGTGCTCCCTTGATTTGGTTGCATTTGAGTAGCGATCTTCTGTAGCCTATTAGGGCACTCCGCTACACGATGCGGTCCACCACACTCATAGCATTGAAGAGGTGGTCTCCTCGCCAAGGTATTAAGGTTTTGCCCTCTTGTGGCGAGAGCAGCCGCTTGATATACAGGCTTAACTTGCCCGAAATGATCCTCCATGTAGTACTGGGGAATCATTTCAAACGTATCAATCCCGTATGGAGCAGTGGGGTCTATCTCCTCTTCATAATCTCCACATGCACTATGTGACTCACAACCCATCTGGTTTACAGGGGTAATCCTTGGATGTGGAGGTTGTGGTCCTAGCACTGGCGGTGGTAACGGCACAGACTGGACTACATTCGGATTCCTTGGAACTATGTGCTGTGACGGTTGCTCGATAGGTTGTGCAGGCATTAGCGCGGGTACTTGAGGTGTGTTTGACCAAGCTAGTGGTGCCTGGTTTGCCAACATTCGCTTAAGTGTTAGGCAATCTTTAGATTGATGGCCATACTTACCACATGCATTGCAATTCCCATTGAATTTTACTCTAAATGTGGGACATTCACTCGTGCTATGTGGTCCTAAGCACACCGAACACCATTGTTGCTCTCTCCTTGGGTACATATGGCTATTCTGAGGAGCTCGATTACCCCTAAAGTATTCTTGGAGAGCCTTAGTAAGGTCGGTCTCACAGACATTTCAGATATCTTGGGCTCCTTGGCAATAGGTTTTACCGTCATTGGCTCGTGCCCAGATACTTGCGAACTAACAGATTTTGTTTCTGAAGACACCTTTTTACCTGCAATCATCAAGTTGTCTTCTAACTGGATTGCATTGACAGTGACTGCTTCCCACGTTGTAAGACCTCTAATGACTAGGCCATTGTAAATGTCCTCGTGGCGCAATCCTCGGATGAATCTATCGAGGAGTTGGTTGTTATTGAAGCGTTCATCGGGAGTGCAGCGAGAATTTAGATGTTTCAATCGACTTATAAAGTCTCTCACTGACTCCCCTTCCTCGCGTTCAGCTTTTTGGAGTTGAGATGCTACCCCCCAAAGCACACCCTCGCGTATGTATTCTTTCAAGAACAATCTCTTGAGAGTGGGGTAGTGAGTGCGCTCTTCAACCCTTAAGGTTCGATACCAATCTCTGGCCTTCCCACTCAAGGTTAAGCCTAAGGCTTTACACTTGTGCAGCTCATTGTGCTCTTCCAAGGAATCACACACGTGTTCAAAGACTTCAATGTGCTTCCTAACATCCTCATTACCACTGAAGTTTTGAGTGAGCTTAGCCACTTGTACTGCCTTGCTTCTAGGTTCTCTCTCAGGCATACCCCGCATGTTTTCTGCAATGGATCGTCCGATCGTCTGAGCAAATGCTGCGAGATCACCTAAGTGAGCAGGCATAGTTGGTGGAGGCACTTCTGGGATAGCCTGGCTGATAGGAGTTGGCGTTGGTCTGAGTAAGTTGGCAAATGACGTAGGATATGATATGTGGCTAGGCCTAGCTCCCCTTGGATAATGGTTATGATAAGGCAGTCTTGGAGCATACGCCATTGGCATACTAGGAGGCGTAGGAGCTACATGAGCATGAGTAGCAATAGGTACATAAGGCCGATAGGCACTGCCACGCACTGTTGTAGGTACTGTTCCACTAGGTAGTGGTGTCGTACTAACTACAGTGGTAAACAGGTGCGCTTTCTGTCATGCTCATCATTGGGGTAGGCATTGCGGATTCCTTAATGGAAAGTTGAGCCAAGGTTGGAAAACTAAAGTTACTACTCGTGGGCTCAACCTGCATTGAGACTCCAGGCGAAACAACATATGAAGGGTCTATGGGACTCACCGAGGGAGTCTCCAATTGTGATAGGGTTGGTTGTTTGGCCTTGCCCGTATCCAAAAACCTCATAGGGCCAGTGGAAACTAGGTCCACTCCCCTATTTTGCCTCTCAATTTGGATAATTCTATGAATCACCTCACATATCATGTGTTGTTGCTCCTCTAGATTAGTGGCGCTAGATGTAGATCGTAGGACTTCTAACCAACCTACATGGTATGTGTAACCCGTGTATAGGTCCGTTAGAGTCTCTGTGTGTAGATCATATTCCCAATTTTCATTGAGAAATATCCCATCTAGACTTGGTGTGCCAAACGGTTCTCTTGAAGTGGACGCAATGTCACTTCTTATGGATTGGCTTCTGGGGACCTCTACTTTAGGAAGAGCATCGGAATGTGGTAGCTCAGTAGGGCCCTCATTAAACGAAGTGGGTAGAATATCCACATGGACACTCTTTGGGAGGGTAGGGTCCACATAAGATGTGAATGGCGAATCTACTACCCCTCCTTCCTCATTTACTTCGCTTGTCGCATGCTCAGAGCGTGTAGCTCTACTAAAGGTCTCTATTAAACGACTAAACATGCTAGATCCGGGCTATGGGGCCCACACTGGCATGTTTTGGCTTGTCTCCTCAGGGTTCTTGGTAGGGTGCCCTTCCATGGCTTCTGAGTCGGAGGATGAGTCACTATCCACTATTCGGGGATCTTGGGTTGCACTCCCTTGGGTTCCAGCCGAAGGCCAAGATGCCAACGTGGAGGGATGGTGTGAGCTTGCGTAGACTGAAACGCTTTCTAGTGGCTCAGACTCCAGCACCTGACCAGAGCATAGATGCATGTGACGTGGGTACCCTACGTGCGTTGGTAACTACCCTTGAAACTCACACAAGTGGTTTCTTAGGTGTTTCGCACCCCGTTTTTACTTGTTTTTGTGTTGTTTTTAACCCGTTTTTGACCCCCTTACCTACGGTCGAACTTGGACTAGGGCGTGTGATAGCTCGAAACGAGCGTATCGTTTAAAGGGTCCTAGTGTGCTTTACAGCACCGTGTTCGCCTATCTAGAGCTCCTGTAGTCCTCAAAACAGTCCGTTTCCTTTGGGGGAAAAGGGCAAAAGCCTATTTGCTTGTGGAGGAAAGGGTGAGGGCTTTATCCCACATGCTCACTTTACTCCTTGGGGAGTGGGCTACATATAGGGCACAACTTCCCATAAGCTCTCACTTGAGAGAAAGCTATGGAGGCTCACTCTCCTATATATATATATCAAAAGACCGAGGCCGGGGCCGGGGTCGTGGGGTTCTTTCTTTTCAAATTTTTTTTCTCCAATTAGAAAATCTTTCCTCTCCACATGTTCGGTTCTTTCTTTGAAAATAAATTTTAATTTTTTGTTTTTTATTTTTTATAATTTTTTTTATTTTTTATTTTCTGTTTTTTTTTGTGAGATAAGTTTTCTAGGGTTTCCTTAGGGTTCAGCCTTGGCCGCGGTGCAGTTCGCACACACAGCACAGATCTAGGGATTCAGAAATCCCTCTCACACGCGGAAACCAGATAGCAGAATGCACGCCCACACGCGGAGCGGAAAAATAACAAAAAGAAACAGAAATGCAGAAGACAACTTGCAGAAACAGAGATTGAAAACCACAGAAACACCACAACAGCAACACAGACGCCTTTCCTGCAGTAGTGTAAATTAAACTTCACGCAGCAGCAGCCGAGCTGCAAACTGGAGCTTGGTGCAGGGCAACTCCCCGGCAGCGGCGCCAAAAATGTGCGCTTTTGCCGCACAGGTCGTAGCTGGGGACTTGCCGGACACCGTATACGAGCCACGAATGGCTGCAAGCATACAACCAGGAAGGCAAGCTCAAAACAGAATGCAAAAGGTGTGTCACTCACCGCTTAACTGCCGCCTTGAAGGATTCCCGCGTCGCAGCCGTGAAGGAGGAGCCGCCGTCGTCGCTGCTCTACCGCCTCTCCGCCGCCGCCGTGCCGCTACACAGTGCTCGATCGCTCTCTCACTCACTCTCTCTCTCTCTCACAAACGCAGGAGAAGGAAACCAAAGAGATAAGGCAAGAGCACTCTTGTATTCACAACACATGAGAATGAGGATTTTAGGGTTACATTTGACTCATATAGGTGACTTGGCCGTTCACACTTGGGCGCCCATACATGGCCGGCCGACCCTAACCCTTATCCTACTGATATCCAAGGTGCGCCTCTCATCGGCGATCACCCAATCCCTTCATCCTTAACATATGGTGCCGACAAGCCCGGCCCATGACTCAGAATATTTAAATTAATGACGTAAAATATAGTATGTCGCAATGTCCGCCATGGGTTAACAAGTCCTTACGGGGAGGTGCTGTATAATGCATTATTGGATACAGGAGCTCAACACAATTTGCTATCATATGGCGTGTGGTGTCAACTGGGAAAACCACCTTTAACCAAGAGTTCTATCCAAGTTCAAGGAATCAACAAGAAGAAAACCCCTGTCTCAGGAATTCTGCACACTCCGGTTGCCTATGACAAGGGAACCATAATTCAAAGCTTTTTGGTTATGCCTGCTGGTACCATGGAAGGGACTGTAATCTTAGGGCGCAAATGGATGATGGCCACCAAGTGCAATATCGATTGGGCAACCAGACAAGTCACAACGCAAGAACCAACACTAGGTCTGACCGCTCAAAATCCCGCACCTAAGTCATCCACTCAAATATTAGATAACGAAAAATCACAAAGTCCAGTGGCAAAACCATCTTCGATTGTTGGCCACCCCTCTAACGCTTCAAGGCCAAGAGTGGAAACAGGCAAGGTGGTCCCTAAAGCTTCACTTACTATGCCAAAGAGTACATACAAATGGGTCCCCAAAGCTTCGTTAACAGCTACTTCCCCTGCTCAATCTCGTTCAGCCACCAAGAAGCCTCGTAAAAGGAAAGCTGCTACCTACCCGAGAAAGGGCAATGTAACATCGCGATGGATCCCTAAAAAATTATTAGTAGCCCAAGGGTACTACGAGGGGAATGACCAGATTTGGGTCCCTAAACATAAGCTGAATCCCTCTACATCAACTGTAAAACCTTGCAAACCAATTGTTGCCACCCCAATGATAATTCAAGATCGTGGTAAGGGAAAGGTAACAGAGTGCCCCACACCACTTCTTCCAGAGTTAGTTTGGATTCCCAAACGATATCGATCATTACCACCTAGCTCAGGAAGGGGGGAGCCACATGAAGCTTCTAGCTCCTCATGCCAGGCACACGCTGATATAGAAGTTTCTACATGCTCTACACCTACTCTTGCCAACACCCAACAAAAAACCGATGAGTCTACGTCTCCCCTTGTAATAGTATCATCGGAAACCATTTCCTCCATTCGTCAATGGGAGCGTACACTACCATCTCTGCAATTGGATGTGGCCACAAGGGTCATAAAAAGCTATCTGCCCACATCACAACCTATGACCCGCTGGACAAATTGGTTCCAAGAGGCTGCAACATCATTGCAAATAATATGATCTACCCAAGGAAAGGGGGAACATGTACTCACGCTCGACATTCTAATGCTTCCTCCTTATAACCTTCTCCCCTGACCATGTAATTGCCAAATTCAAGGGGATGTATATATATAGCTTCATACATTTAAAAAAAAGCAAACAAACAAAGAAAAGAAAAACCAAAAATAGTAAAAAGAGCAAGAGCACCAAAACAAGAGAAATATCCGTATACAATCAAGAACTAGATTGTCCTGTCATATAAACCTACTGATGCTATATCTGTGTTTGCAGATATGGCAGATGCCCGATCATCATACACTTCATCCACTCCTACCTTTGGTGAGAGGTATTATTTGTACCTTTCTCAGATATTCCACATGTGCTATCCTGTAATTGAAACTGAATGGGATCATATAGATATACTAGCCAGAGAGGAAAATGTTGAGGAATTAGAATGGCTAATTCGCCTATTGACCATGACTGACCCCTACTCCGTAGAGGACATATCCCCGATAGCCCAATACTTTCCTTTTCCACAAGATGACTATCCTCGCATGGTTACATTTTTTATGAGTTTATGTGGATGGGAAAATGAAAAGGAAATATCTGACAATGTTGAATGGACGGATGAAACTCATGGCACTACTGAGGTTGACTTTATTTGTTTGGATGATGCAGATAGAGGCTTAGCCTTAGGGCTAGAGCCAGGACTCTACAACATCCTCTTACCGTATCCTCAGTAGTAGTGTGGTGACTGGTAGGTAGGTTAGCGTTTTCAAGTTTTTTCTAGTTTAGATTCCTTAAACAAGTCTTGGAATTTTCACACTGATGTGCCTCTCGAGGTATAGTGCTTGTTAGTTGATTGAACAGGTTGAAAAGTTTGAGGTGGGTTCGCTTTCAAGTCCTGAGACTGCCGCAACATTCATCAAAATATATCTGCATCAAATTGCAAGCTGTCTCGTCAAATCAAGGAGATCTCCAATTACAGGTGTAATTCTTCCATACCCACTCTCTTTCGTTTTTACTATTCAATTAATTCATAAACTATAAGGCATGACCACATGGAAATTGTCAATGTACTACTTAGTTTTTGAAGTTGCTTGCATGCTAGTGTAAATCATTAATGAGCTTAACTTTATTGGAAATATTCCTAGGCAGCATGATATCTTTAGTTAACCTTGGAATACGATTGTCTTAGGTCTAGGGTCAAACCATCTTAATGTTTGACACCTGGCCATGTGTGTGTTGACCTCTAGGACATAGCTATTACCCCTTTGTCGAAAGGATGCAAGACAAATTATAATTCAGGAGCAAAGATCAAAAGAAATAGATTTTAAAAAAAAAAGCCTACAATAAATGGCAATACAAGTCTATGATGTGCTTTAATGTTGGCCTATCGCCTTATTGATACTTGGTAGGCGAGGAGTATTCTACTCCAGACCGATGCCTTGGTTGGTAGGGGGTAGCCTTGCCTAAAGTGAGCTAATAGATTCCTGGATAATGCCTTGTGTTAAACATGGTACCAGGATCGATGTTAGTCTTGCCTTAGGAAGGTCGCCATTGTGTGTAAAAATTGTCACGTGCATTAAAAAAAAAAAAGGCAAAAGGCTCCTGTAACTCTGATGTTTCTTGTGTCCCTAGACGCGTGGTATTAACTTGTTCTTAGAGTAAACACAGTGTGGTCATCTGTTTATTTATTAAGCTTGGTTATTTTCCTAGACTTAGGCCAGTTATAAACCTTGATTAACCTTTGACACCTTGCTAACTCTTGAATTCCTTTCAATAATTTTAAACTCCTATTAATTTGCTACACTAGCTCACTCATGTGACCCTTAAACTAAGTTCTCATAGCAACATCCATTGTGGTCTCACATGCTTGAATTTATCACTTTATATCTTTTGAATTCCAGCATACATTCACTCTACTTCCCTGTTTTGCAGACGGTCTACCACAACAACCCTCTCGAGCTTACCATACCATAGCTTCCGAGGACGGAATCTACATCAGGAAGGGGAGCATGTTAACCCATGGTGGCGGACATTGCGACATACTATATTTTACGTCATTAATTTAAATATTCTGAGTCATGGGCCGGGCTTGTCGGCACCATATGTTAAGGATGAAGGGATTGGGTGATCGCCGATGAGAGGCGCACCTTGGATATCAGTAGGATAAGGGTTAGGGTCGGCCGGCCATGTATGGGCGCCCAAGTGTGAACGGCCAAGTCACCTATAAGAGTCAAATGTAACCCTAAAATCCTTATTCTCATGTGTTGTGAATACAAGAGTGCTCTTGCCTTATCTCTTTGGTTTCCTTCTCCTGCGAGTGTGAGAGAGAGAGAGAGAGTGAGAGAGCGACCGAGCACTGTGTAGCGGCACAGCGGAGAGGCGGTAGAGCGGCGACGGCGGCTCCTCCTTCACGGCTGCGACGCGGGAATCCTTCAAGGCAGCGGTTGAGCGGTGAGTGACACACCCTTTGGCATTCTGTTTGAGCTTCCTTCCCTGGTTGTATGCTTGCAGCCATTCGTGGCTCGCATACGGTGTCCGGCAAGTCCCCAGCTACGACCTGTGCGGCAAAAGCGCACAGCCTGGTTGACAGGAGTTGGCATTGGTCTTGGTATGTATGCAGCTGACGTAGGATATGATATGTGACTAGGCATAGCTCCTCTTGGATAAGGGTTCTGATAAGGTATTCATGGAGCATATGCCATTGGCATAACAGGAGGCGTAGGAGCTATATGAGCATGAGTAGCGATAGCTACATATGGTCGATATGCACTGGTACTACACACTGTTGTAGGTACTGTACCACTAGGTAGCAGTGTTGTACTAACTACAGTGGTAAAACGAGTGCACTTTTCGTCATGCTCATCATCGGAGTAGGCATTGTGGATTCCCTAATGGAAAGTTGAGCCAAAGTTGGAAAGCTAAAGTTACTGCTCGTGGGCTCAACCTGCATTGAGACTCCAGGCGAAACAATATACGAAGGATCTACGGGACTCACCAAGGGAGTCTCCAATTACGACAAGGCTGGTTGTTTAGCCTTGCTCGTATCCAAAAATCTCATAGGGCCAGTTGAAACTAGGTTCACTCCCCTATTCTGCCTCTCGAATTGGATAATTCTATGGATAACTTCACATATCATTTGTTGTTGTTCATCTAGATTGGTGGCACTAGATGTAGATCGTATGACTTCTAACCAACCTACATGGTATGTGTAACCTGTGTATAGGCCGTGTATAGGTCAGTTAGAGTCTCCGTGTGTAGGCCATATTCCCAATTTTCATTGTTGAGAAATATCCCATCTAAGCTTAGCGTGCCAAAAGGTTCTCTCGAAGTGGACGCAATGTCACTTCTTGTGGTTTGACTTCTAGGGGCCTCTACTTTAGGAAGAGCGTCAAAAGGTGGTAGCTCGATAGGGCCTTCATTAAATGAAGTGCGTAGAATATCCACATGGAAGCTCTTTGGGAGGGCAGGGTCTACATGAGATGTGAATGGCGAATCTACTTCCCCACCTCCTTCATTTACTTCACTTGTCGCGTAGGTTCAGAGCACGTAGCTCTACTAAAAGTCTCTATTAGATGACTAAACATGCTAGATCCAGGTTGTGGGGCCCAAGCTGACACGTTTTGGCATGCTTCCTCAGAGTTCTGGATAGGATGCCCTTCCATGACTTCAGAGTTAGAGGATGAGTCACTAGCCGCTATTCGTGGATCTTGGGTTGTACTTCCTTGGGTTCCAACTAAAGGCCAAGATACTAACGTGGAGGGATGGTGTGAGCCTATGTAAACTGAAATGCTTTCTAGTTGCTCAGACTCTAGCACCCGACCAAAGCGTAGATGCATGTGAGTGGGTATCCTACGGGCGTTGGTAACTACCCTTGAAGCCCACGCAAGTGGTTTCTCAGGTGTTTCGCACCCTATTTTTGTCTTGTTTTCAACCCGTTTTTACCCCCTTACTTATGGTCAAAATTGGACTAAGGCGTGTGATAGCTCAAAATGAGTGTATCATTCAAGGGGTCCTGGCGTGCTTTACAGCACAGTGTTCGCCTATCCGGAGCTCCCGTGGCCCTCAAAACACTCTATTTGTGCCTAGGTGAGAGGCTTAAATTAGAAAGTCCAAGGGTGCCTGTGGGGGGAAAGGTGAAGGCTTTGTCCCACATGCCCACTCCACTCCTTGGGGGGGTAGACTATATATAGAGCTTCACTCCCCTTAAGCTTTCACTTGGAGAAAGCTATGGAGGCTCACTCTTCTCTCTCTCTCTCTCTCTCTCTCTCTCTCTCTCTATATATATATATATATATATATATATATATATATATATATATATATACATATATATCAAAAGATCAAGGCCGGGGTCGAGGTCGATCGGGAGTTTTTTCTTTTTTAATTTTTTTTTCAATAAAAAAATTCTTTCCATGCGGGTTGGGTTGATTTAATTTTTTATTTTTTATGTTATTTTTTTTCTTAAAAAATATTTTTAGAAAAAAAAATTTAAGGATAATGTTTTAGCTCATGTGCACCTAGGGCTTGCCACTTATCGCCGCGGCGCTCTCTGTGGTGGCTGCCACCACAGCAGCACAGCGCGTAGCAGCTCTTCTACTCTATCTGCATGCATGCGCACACACACACTAACAGCTAACAGACAGAACTGAGATGTGTAGAAAATGAAGAAAACAGAACTGAAAAATGACTGAAGAACAGCAGTAGCAAACACACACACAGCTCCACAAACACACAACAGCATACACACAAACATGCCTCTCTTTGCCTTTCTTGCAAGATAAAATAGACTTCAAACAGCAGCCTGAGCTGCATCTGGAGCTTGGTGTAGGGCAATTCCCCCGCACAGCGACACCAAAAATGTGCGCTCTTGCCACACGTGTCGGAGCTAGGGACTTGCCAAGCACCATGTGTGAGCCATGAATGGCTGCAAAGCACACAAGCAGGAACCAGCAAGCTCAAAATAGGGAGCAATGGTGTGTCACTCACTGCTCAGACCGCCATCGTCTCGTGAAAGGATTCTCGCGCCGCGATGAAGAAGGAGTCGTCGCCGCTGCTCTACCGCCTCGCCGTCACCGTGCCACCACGCAATGCTCGATCGCTACTCTCTCTCTCTCTCTCTCTCTCTCTCTCTCTCTCTCTCTCTCACACACACACACACACACACACACACACACACACTGTTATATGTACATTATGTGTGCTATGTTATATACACATTATGTGTGCATATACTAGGAGGCTATCCCACATTAGGCTTGTGAGCATGGGAGCATGGGAACAAGCTCTAGTGGAGCATGGGTTAGGACTAACCTTAAGGGTTAAGGTTAGGGTCAAGCATCCAAGGGTCACACATGGGAAATGGAGAGTCAAGAGTCACTTGAGGGCCCTCCTGTATAATAGGGGCATGGGGCACACTCAAGGGGGCTTGGAGTTTTGGGCTCCATGAGGCCAAGGCTATGTTATGCTCTCTTGTGTAGAGGTTCATATCTACTCTTCTACCATTTCACATTATAGCTACATCCTATTGGATTGGAGTTATACCTCTTGATGGTATGGGACATCAAGGTAGAGGTATGCTGTATTTCATTATTATTCATGTGTGCATCCCTTGGGCTCGGGGGTGGTTGGGTGGTTGAGTTTATGCCTGATTTATGCATGTTTATGCATAACAATTATCTAGAGAGATCCAGTCCTTCATATCAATAGATTGAAAGGGAAACTGGGAGAGGTAAACAGAGTTACTCCTCAAGAACTCGTTGAAGTCGAAAATTTATCCTATGTTCCACATGAACCTGATATGATACATGAATTCATGAAAAGGAAACTTTGTAGTTGACTTATCCTTGAGGTTAAAATTAGGTGGAAAGATAGAAAAATTGAGGATTCGACTTGGGAGTCGGTTGAGATTGTTCAGCGCAGTTCTCCTTCTTTTCATTGCAAGAGTGCAATGTTTTGAGAGAGGGGAAGTATGTTATACGTACATTATGTGTGCTATGTTATATACACATTATGTGTGCATATACTAGGAGGCTAACCCACATTAGTAGGCTTGTGAGCATGGGAGCATGGGAACAAGCTCTAGTGGAGCATGGGTTAGGACTAACCTTAAGGGTTAAGATTAGGGTCAGGCATCCAAGGGTCACACATGGGAAATGGAGAGTCAAGAGTCACTTGAGGTCCCTCCTATATAATAGGGACATGGGGCACACTCAAGGGGGCTTGGAGGTTTGGGCTCCATGAGGCCAAGGCTATGTTATGCTCTCTTGTGTAGAGGTTCATATCTACTCTTCTACCATTTCACATTATAGCTACATGCTATTGGATTGGAGTTATACCTCTTGATGGTATGGGACATCAAGGTAGAGGTATGATGTATTTCATTTATTATTCATGTGTGCATCCCTTGGGCTCGGGGGTGGTTGTGTGGTTGAGTTTATGCGTGATTTATGCATGTTTATGCATAACAATTATCTAGAGAGATCTTAGGGTTTTAACACACACACATACACACACACACACACACTGGAGAAGGAGATGGAGAAGATGAAGCAAGAATACTCCTTGTATTCAACACTTAGAGAATGAGAGGTTTTAGGTTACATTTGACTTTTATATGTGACTTGGCCATTCACACATGGGCGCCCTCAATGTCCGCCACCATATGTTAACAAGTTGCCATGGAACTCAAACAAACTCATATCCATTCTTAAGAGGCCAAAATCAGAACCAGCTTTGGTGCCTCTTTCTCTGGAGCCAATCTAACCAAGCCCCACATTGCTAGATGCAATGAGAGAGGACTTAGTGAGAGGTGAAAGTTGGCCTTCCATGGGTCATCATAGACAATGTAACATTTTCTCTAAGGTGATTGACAATAACTTAATCTCGTCCCCTTTAGAGGCATCGCCTCCTAGGAAAGGATCAATGCTTATCCCTTACACATTGGCAGGCCCTATCCCACCTCAAAGTTATTATGAGCCTAGTGAGTGCGAGTATTTCCCAATGGGATATACAAGGCCTCATCATAGCCTTCTTTTGATCAAAAGTCTGAGTTCAAATAAGTTTTCTCTTGCAAATGGCAATTTAAACTTTGGAGAGACTTATATGACTGGATGAATGGAAATTTAAGATCCCACACAGTGGAACCTGAACCTCTTAGGAGAGGAGGAGGATGAACCATGCGCCATTAAGCATCATGCCTCCATAACAAAAACCAAAAGAGAATCTAAAGTTCTTTTGAACAAACTAGGACCCTACTTTGAAGTGCCAAAATGAACGTCGTGTTACTTGTCATGTAAAATGGACTTACAATCTCCATGATCTTGGATGGTGGTTCTAGTGTCAACATAAATAATCACCAAGGATTGCAGAGAGACTTGGGGTAGCCCGCCACACTCGTAGCATAGTGAAGCTTTTCGGATGGGAACACAACCAAATCCGTAGGTTTCCGGATGGGAACACAACCAAATCCGTAGGTATCCCCAATAAGATGCAAAAGACCTTTGTGCTAAGCTTCCACCACACATTTGTGGTGGTGATGGGTTTTCAGAGGAAAGGGTCATACACAATGATCCTTGGAAGGCCTTATATGAGAGAATCAAGGCTTGTTCATGATTGGGAACCAATCATCTATATACACAAAGGTAATCAATCCTTGAACATAAACCTAAAGATAGGGAAGACTAATCCCATGTGCCTATAAGTCTAACCACAACTATCCAAACTGCTTCAGCCAACATGTGTACATGTTGCAACAAGTTGTCAGATAGTGAAGATAGGAGCCATGACTACAAACCTCTCCGAGCCCAACTTATTAGCAACCATGGACACTCTTTCACAGAATCTTGGAACAAGGTTTGTATGAGTGGACGGGACAAAAATCACCTCCATGTTTTTACTCAGTGCAGCATCCCTTTTATGAGTGAACAATGATTTGAGCTAGAATTAGCTATTGATGTGACTAGTGAGGACTCCTCCTCCGTAGAAGGATCAACTTCTATGTGGCCCACGGTCACTTGGCCAAGAAGGAAAAAACTACATAGGGAGTCGGATCTTCACTCACTTTGCTATCTTGAGCTTGTAGATTCACATGAAACCTACATCCAATAGTGGGAACTAACCTAAACAAGGTCACCCCCATTGAGACCAAGACAATGGTCTATAAAAGTGATGAGGAGCCCACAAGGTTTAAGAAAGGCAAGCTCTGTGTCGAGCTTCTGCCACCACAGATGTAAGCTTAATAAGGTCAAGGCTAAGGTAGAAAAGGAAGCAAAACTCAAAGAGCTTGTCGAGCCTTAAGAGGAAGGTAGGTAAAGTGCCCGAGTACTTTCTGTCCTACAACATTGGGGATAGAGTGGTACACATCAAGAAGAAGGCTCAAAGAAGCCTGGACAAAGAGCCACATACTACATATGATGGCCCTACCAAGGTCAAAGAAATAAACCAACCTAGTAGCTCATGTTCATTGCTAAAGACCTCACCCTTGAGAAAGAAAGAGAATTGATAGCCTTGCTCAAGGAATTCCGTGATGTGTTTGCTTGGAAACACACTGACATGAAGGGAATTCCTCCATAAGTGGTGAAACACACCCTCTCTCCATGAAGGTGCAAAACCATCTAAATAGAGAGCCTATCACATGAACCCCAACAAGTACTCAGAACAAAAATCTTAGAGTGTGTGTTAACCTCAAAAGGTTTAATGCTACCATAATTTGCGATCACTACCCCTTGCCTTACATCGACCACATGTTGGAAAGAGTCACCAGAGTAGAAGCTTACAGCTTCTTGGATGGCTTCTATAGCTAAAACCAAGTGACAATCAACCCTTGCTATAAGGAATGGGAAACCCACATGTATCATATCATGTCATTTGGCCAATGCCTCTGTCACCTTCCAACACTTGATGTGTATAGCTCCGTCAAAATACTATTGGAGATATTCATTGACGACCTATGTGTAAACTCCAAGTAGGAGGAGCATCTTGCTCATCTTCAACTAGTCTTTGAGAGATGTAGACTTTATCACATCATGTTAAACTCACTCAATATCAATTATGGGTGTGAAACACGGTGTCATCCTCGGACACATTGTCTCCAAGAATAGTATCTCCACAGATGAGAAAGATCCACATGATCTTAGAGTTACCACCACCTATCAACTACAAGGAGGTGCAAAAATTCATGGGGCTTGTAGGGTATTATTGATGAAGATTCATCTTCTTGTATGCCATATATGTCATACCCTTGTATAAGTTGCTTATTACCTTCAAATGGATAGACAAATGAAAGTGGGCATACAAGAAACTGAAGAAATCCCAATTGGATCTAATTTTCCATGTACATATTGGCATTTGCTATTGGATGCATGTTAGCACAGCATAACATAGACTTTCATGTGACCTTTACTAGCCATTAACTTAATGACGATGAGTGTAACTACACAACCACTGAGAGAGAGAATATGCCATGAAGAAGTACATGCATTACCATTTTGCTACCAAATTTATTTTCTTTGTAACCATCAAGCATTGTTGTCTTTAGTGGTGAATAAGCCTTGCACCACCATGGGACTCATCACCAAATGGTTGCTTATTCTTTTCGAGTTTGATTTCACTATATCACTGCGGGGCATGTGCATGTCCGTGCCAACTACCTTTCCAAAATTTCAAATGGAGGGATAGAAGATGATCTTCCTCGATGCTCCATTATTCCACATTGATCATGTACCAGAACGAAGTGAAGACATTACCCAATTCTTGGCCAATGGATTTCCATTGACCAGCCCAGCAAAAAGGATAGAGCCAGATGCATCATTAGGAAGGTGGCCCCTTATCAATTGATAGTGGGAATACTTTACAAGAAAGGTCAAGATGGCCTCATGAGGAAATACATTTATGAAGATAACTTTGTCACCAATCTTGAGCAAGCCCATTATTCTGGAATAGGTGAGGACACTTTGCTAGGGACACATCTGCCGCCCGCAAGGTTTTTCGCGTCAAACTTTGGTAGCTTACACTCTTTGGAGATACACTGAGTTTACATGAGTGCAAAAGGTTTGCCATAGTCTAGGATCAAATGCCCCGGACTCCAATAATTTTGGAACAACCGTTTTAAATCACCATAATCCAAGAGAGGACCAAATTCCCCTTACTCCAGTCGTTTTGAAATGAAATCACCATAGAAGAAGAGTATTGGAACATGGCAATCTCTACTATTTTTATAACTTTCAAAGGAATAAAAAAAACTTTTTTGAGCACTAGAATTCTTACTTCAAGCATAAGAATAACTACTTTAAGCACAATTGTTATTATTTTAATGGCTTGATGAAACACACTCTCTCTCTCTCTCTCTCTCTCTCTCTCTCTCTCTCTCTCTCTCTCTCTCTCTCTCTCTCTCTCTCTCTCTCTCTCTCTCTCGTGTTGTTGAGATCTCACACCAATCTCTCTCAAAAAACAATTGGAAGAAGTAAAAACAAAACCATTGACATGATATGAGTGAATAACAATATTTCTAAAACCAATATATTTCGGGCATTACAAGCTACCGAAATACATCAGTACGGAGGCTGCATGTGTGGGTGGAATAAGGAAGGTGGTATGGGGTAGGGAGCTCTACTAAATGGTGTAGGTGTGGATGCAAAAAGTGGCCTCGCAAGATCAAGCCATGGTGCCACCCATGAGGAAACTTCAAAAGAACCTACGGGCATGACATGTCGATATTGGGGCTCCATTGGAACACTAGGTGGCCAATGATGAATCACTAGACTGTGTTGGGCTCATGGGTACTGGGAGGATGTGGAGGATGTGGTTCCCCCCCATCCATCTGCTACTCTCATCGAACATACTCACTGACCTCACCCCCCTAAAAAATTGGTTGCCCAAATCATTGTGCACAACGACAAGTGGTCCATAGACATGAATTACGGCACACCTCGTCACTCTCTGCACTGATGCAATGTCGTTGTAGTGCCTTTCATGTTTTAGCCATGGTCCTAGTATCGGCAAAGTAATCTAGGACTACACCCTCGCGAGATCGGTGAATGTCCCGAGCCAAAGTACAAGCTCACAATTACCATATGTACAAATGGACGACAATGTTTAAGACAATGATTATATAATGATTTCACTACTCGAATCATGTTGTAATTACCTTGCAAAAGTCTCGCTACATTCAACAGTATATCGAATGGGTTCGACTCCAAGAAGATATCGTCGCCCACCTTAAAACTTGAACAGCTACCTCGCCTCCCCACCTGTCATACTTTGGATGACTGGATGTACTCTCACTGGGGTGCGTGAAGATAGCGATGACCAAAATAGAGACCTACATGCACACACCAATAAGTGCATTAGGGAGGGAAATCATTGAGCTTCACTTTGATAAAAACCAAAGATTTTTGCACTCACCTCTTCTTGGTGGCCATCTTCTGACATGACATACAGATATCGCGGGACACGCAAGAACAAAGTCCTTTGCAAATGTGAAGTTCTAAGTTCTTGCTTCCTGTCTCTCACTCACGATTGCGACATGTGAAATGAAAGAGGAGGATATGGAGGCCCAATGTCTATTCTGGGAATGCATTAATGAAGTGATGATCAACCATGTTTGTGAGGGCAAATTTCTATGGTTTCATATTTCTAGGTGGCAGATGAGGCTCAGGCGAACTAAAATGCAATTCGGCATGTGTTTAATGGTGGAAAAAATAACGTCTTAACACAGATAGGGAGAGGCCTTGCTTATTTCATTGGAACCACAGCATGGTTGCCCACACAACAAAGTATGTGTGTGTTACATCTCAAGTAGAGCACAAAGCAATGTGCGAGAAGTGGCGCATGGCTCCTACTAGTGAAGCTACATCAGCTACATCAGTGGAGGCTCGATTGATACGTCAACGGTGGTGCAATGGTCATGTGATTGATAGGAATTTGTCAACAATGGAGTCTTCGTTGAGGTAGTGGGAGGTGTGTATAGCACATTGGGGTTCAGTCTCATGACAACGATAGAGAGAAGTAATGATGGTCCAAATACCCCAAGAACAAACCTAGCAGAAAGCAAGCATGGAAGTTGGCTGGCAAGGGAAGGATATAGACACAAGATTTCTTTTTACGATGCATGTACTACCGATATAGTGAATGCAATTTTTGAAAGCACAAAGATAGTCTCTTACTCTCAAGGCAAGCACAAAGATAGTCTCTTACTCTCAAGGCAAGCACATAGGAAGAAGCCCAAGCTTAGAGAAACTAAAAGAACGGTGCTCTACAAGCCTAACCCAAGTGGTCTGAATAGTTAAACAAGTAACTGAAGGAACACCCATGTATAGCGCGCCTACCCCTCTCACCGGTAACAAAGAGAGTGCACGTTACAAGAGACCGTTGATTATGGTAATTGATATTGATGATGAGGCCATGCATTGACCAAAGTACAACACACATGTAAGAGACCGCAAGTATGTTGGGAGGCCATGGAAGATCAATTTCAAGGAACATGATACAAGCAATACTCTAGAAAGAACAACAAAAGTCACATTGAGAAATGTCATTACACGCAAGGTGAATGAAGCAATGTGGGCAATCCGAAGGACATGCATTGGCAGCAAGGTCACATGCAGCAGAATGCCTGTGGGGGTAAGAGGTGTGGGCAACACATAGTCGGATTTGCTAGGGGGGGGGTGCTTGCACCTTCCTTTGAAGGCTATCACAAAAATCACCCTAATGGTCTCATTAGACAATGGATGTAGTTTTGCCTTGAGCATGTGCTTCATTGCTATATTGTGGACAATAACATAGACCCAAATCCCAATCCACCACCCAAGATATGGCCAGTTGCTATAGGAACCAACCTTACACACGAGGAGGTATATTCATTGTGGGAAGGTGGATACCAATGGATACCAAGTGGAGAGCAAGAATGTAGAAGGTGTTATGCCACCCCATCGTGTAGCAATGGGGCTTCAAGTTTTTTTACAACTACAACTTCAAAATATTTGCCATATGGGTCCACTACTAACATAGATGCTGGTGGCTCTCAGGCATGGGAAATGGCATAAGAAACAAGTACCGCACGTTGATATGAGAGGAAGCAACCAAAGACATCAAGGCCACTTTGAAAATGAAAGCTATGATGGTAGAAGAAGTGCAGAGAGTGGAACACAAGTATGAAGTTTTCAAGATCGAATCGCACGGGGATCATGCACACATGGGAAAATATGATGCTCATGTGAAAGACGAACCATGTTGTACATATCTGGATTTTGAAGATAGAGAATCCAAGAAGAAGCCGTATCTTACATGCAAGCACTTGTATTTCATTTATTTATGTGTGTTAGGCTTAAGCCAGAGTAAGAAGATATTCATCCACCAACCACTCCTATCCAACCTTGAGCTTTACAACTTTACAATGCCTTATCTCATAGGAGAACGTACCCTAATTGATTACATGATTAATCAGTTGACCTTCAGTATTTTGGGACCTATGTAACCTTTGTGGAAGTAATGTCATTGTAGAGGGTTCAATTGCATAATGTCTATCTCCTTCAAATACATACTCGCTCTTTCCCAAACAAGTTCAAAAGATCCCTTTATCATTGTGGTGTAGAAATTTGAGGAAAGATACCTTTATTATTAACATTAAAAAAAGATAAATATTGTTTTTTATTTTGTATTGGTGAAAAAGAGGAGTTCACCTCTCCCACTGAGGTAAGCTCCAAAGCACTTTATTATACACCATTGCCACTAAGCCTTGTTACTAGAGTACACCACCCTAAACCCTCCTTAGTTTTATTTGTGATGGCCTAATCAAATGTTAGCATTGAAATTTTTGCTACACGTATCCAAAGGGAAGCCACCAATATGGAGGTAATTATGATGGCAAAATGTGTTTTACCCTCTTGGCTTAGCTAGCTTGATGATTACTATTCGGAGGATAAATTCTCTGAGCAAGATAAAATCAAGACTCGTGTTACTAATCATCTAGTGGAGAGTGCTGCTTTATGGTGGAATATCTCCAAGAATAGTTTAAGCCCCAAACTTGAAAATCTTTCAAAAAGTTGATCAAAAAGATGTTTCTACCATCACAATACAAGACTAAGGCTACACAACAATGGGACATCTTACACAATTAGAGAAAGATGTCCACCTATGTTGATGGATTTTGGTAGACTCCTCTTCAATTATAAGCTTTAATTTCAAGCTATAGACAAGGTCCATGAGAATGAGCAAATCGTAGGACTTAGCTCCACCATTAGACCCAGAGTATATTTGTTTCACCCATATGCCCTTAGCTCTGTCATTTCCTTAGCCATGAATTGGGAGAGGAAAAATGGATTTCCAAAAGAGGAAAATAATTCCAAATAACCCTAGAAATTGAGATTCTTTCTAAAGAAGTTCAACAAACCCAAGAGCAACAAGAGCAACAAGAATGAAAATAATGCCAAGAGTAATAAATCCAAGAGAAACAAGAATTATAATAATGCCAAGAAGTTGATCAAAAAGATGTTTCTACCATCACAATACAAGGGTAGGGCTACACAACAATGGGACATCTTACAATTAGAGAAAGAGTTTATGTCCACTATGTTGATGGATTTTGGCAAACTCCTCTTCAATTTCAAGCTATAGACAAGGACCATGAGAAGAACCAAAAGCAAGAATTTACAACAGGACTTAGAGCCACCATCTTAGAGCTGAAGTAAATTTGTTTCATCCATATTCCCTTAGCTCTCTCATTTCTTTATCCATGAATTGTGATAGGAAAAATGGATTTCCAAAGAGGCACCAAAAAATAGAGATTCTTTCTAAAGAAGTTCAACAAACCTAAGAGCAAAAAGAGCAATAAGAATGATAATAATGCCAAGAGCAATAAACCCAAGAGCAAAAAGAATTACAATAATGCCAAGAGGGTTAAAACTATTAGCAAGCCTAACAAAGGGGACTCCGAACTTCATGTCATTCAATGTTATATGTGCAACAAAGAAGGCCATATTGCAAAAGATTATCCAAAGAAGAAGAAGAGCACTGTAGCGAAGGTGCACATGATCAAGGATGATGAAGTGAATGGTTCATTCAAGCAATAGGTAACAATGATCATGAGTATTTTGACTATGAATGTTAAAGCAAATCTTTTATCCTTTGATAAGGAAAATAACTATTAATGGTAAGGCTGTTTGCGTGATGATGGTAGCACACATGACTTCATTCCATGAGTATGAGATTTATTAACCTAGAGTCTATTCTCTCACATTATTAAGTTAAAGATGATGGTAGCACACATGATGATGTTTGCATGATGATGGTAGCACACATGACTTCATTCCATAAAACTATGAGATTTCTTAACCTAGCGTCTATTCTCTCACATTATTAAGTTAAAAATGCCTTCACTAGCACAAAGTGTAATTGCACTAAGGTAGTGAAATATGTAGGACTTTGCATCAAGCCTTATTTGGAGAAAAGAGATTTCCTAGTAGCACATTTGTAGGGGTAGACATCATATTAGGTATGCTTTGAAGACATTAATATAACCCATGGATTAACTATGATACACATGGATTATCAAATATGGTAATGGTTTATGTCTAGGGGGTCAAATGAAAGAAGAGATTAGCCCTTTTCTTAGCCACATGTATGCTAAGAGAGATTTGCATAAGAGAGAAAAAAGGTTATATGATGTTGGTTAACAAGGTTACAACCATGGAAACTACACCTATTAGTCCCTCACAACAAGAATTCCTCTCTAAGTTCAAGTATTGTTTCTTAGATGAATTACCTCCTAGACTACCATATTCTAGACCAAAAGACTATAATATTAAGGTACTCCCAAGTAATACACCTCCCTTGTAAAGAACCTTATAGAGTTAATATACTAGAGCAAAAAGAAATCTAGTGTCAAGTAGAAGAACTTTTAAAGAGAGGTTTGATTAAGCTTAGTAACTCACCTTACACTACTCTTGTACTTTTGCTCAAAAAGAAAAAGAATGGCACTTATTATACATGTAGATACTATAGATCCCTAAACAAGAGTAGGTAAAGAATAGGTACCCCATCTCAAGGGTTGATCACTTTATGGATAAATTGGGAAGGGCTAGTTATTTAGCAAAATTGACCTTAAGTCTAGCTATCATCAAGTAAGAAAGTTGAGGAGCATGTGTATAAGACTACACATTTAGGACTCACTTTGGTCATTATGAGATTTTAGTAATTCCCTTTGGACTTACCAATGCTCCTACAACTTATAGTCATGTGGTGATGAATCGCATATTCCTCAAATATCAAGATTTCATGGTCGTATTCTTTGATGACATACTAGTGTTCAATAAAAATATTAAAATAATAAGAAAAATTTGGAGCTAGTATTCTCTCTCTTGAAAAAAAAACCAGTTCTATCTTAACCCTTAAGAAGATTTCCTATTCATGCACTATGTAGGGATGAGTATGTGATATTTCTAGTTTGCAACATGTGTTTTATCCAAAGACCTTACATATAAGCACAATAGTAGCATGAAAATTCTCCCTTATAATTTTCCCTGTAGTCACATTTTAAAAAGTAATAAACGTTATAAAAGAAGAAATACATGGGGATAAGTTTATTGTCCCATAGGATAACCCTATCCACATCTTGTTTTTTGATCTCCGAGAATAGTTGGGTTACTTTCCTTTCTTTAGTTGAGTAGCTAGATTAGGACCTATGAAAAACGTTTACCCTAGGGAAATTAGCAACATTAGTAACACATTGTAGCTTCTCCTCATTTACCTCTAGTTTTCACGCTTCATTAATTATGTCTTTGCAATACCATGTCTTCATCATTCTCCCCCTTACCATGCCCAGAGCTAAAAATATTCCATGTCATTTGTAATTTGTGATCCCAACATATCTTGAAACAAATTACAAAGAAGTCCTAGATTTGAGTTGCAATGTTATGTTCCATCTAGTGATGCATAGCCATTCATGATGTAGCATGATACTATGTTAACAAAAAGAGTGTGCACCTTTCCATCTAACACGGAGAGATAAATTATTTTGTGGACCTCGTTTTAAGCATGGAAATATGATATGTGTACAAAAATAGTGACTTGACTCAAATGCCAACACATTGATTATATCTTATTACTCCTTAAATGTAGTACAGTTTTTTGTGAAGTCCATAATTAACACTACCACACCTATAGGGAACAAAATAAAATGTAATTTAATTATTTTTGTTGACAAATGTAAACAAAATTCTATTGAATAAAATAAGGAGAGCCTTGAATAAGTGTGATAGATCATCGTAGCCTATCTCCTTAAAGTGGCTTGTAGCCTTTCTCTTTGTATTAACCTTGAATGTATGTATCTTGGCTCTTCAGCTTTTGTTATTGCCGAAGGATGACACTTGGAGGTTTCTGTGACATGGCCGATACGCTTGACCCTAAATGATGAGTCGACATTGGAAGTACAAGGGGAGCTGCAAAATCATGGGCTGGTTCTTGTGGAAAGAGATGGTCCGTGAGAGACAAATCTATAGCATTCTTTAGGGTGTCACAAAGGTGGGTAGGGGATGCTCCGAAGGGCACAAGGCCGACCAAAGTTTGGCTGCGGTTAGGCTGGAAAGCAACTTGGTGAGGTGGTAAAGGCTTTGTTGGCTTTGGTTAGCTGGAAAGCAACTTGGTGAGGTGGTCCCAAGCCTTCTGGTGAGTGAGGAAGGCGATGAGTACACAGTCCAATGACACCCATTCTAGGACGACAATGTTGTCAAATTTAGCCCCATTAAATTGAGGCCATTATTGGCAATTAGGTGCATGGTTCGGGAGATGTAGGGCTCTATGCACGAGCTTTTTGGTGAGCGAGATTTGACCCATTCAACATTTTAACTACTCTTGATTTACTTGTATTATGGTAGGATTCAATATAGTGTAGGGTAAGACCAAGATTCAAGCCCCATGGGGATTGGTTGTGGAAGACTGTGATACCGACCCTGTCGAGGTAAGTGGTAACTTTGGATAAATGATGGAATATATCACAACATTTTGTTGATGCATAGGTGATTGTAAAGAGGTTACCGAAGGGGGTATTGACTTGGGCATGGAGTAGGTAGCCTCGTATGTAGAACATTTCAAGATCGAGGGAGCAAGAGTCATCCGAATGGTGAGAGAATTTTGGCAAATGTGTCTAAATATCCAGATGCCACTTTCGAGGCTTTCTACTAAGGGATGACGATGTGGATGTGGCATTGTCTACCATGATGTGCGTAGCACGAAGGTTCCGTATGTAATGGATTAAGTTCTTAATTTTTATAAGTGCACGGATGTTATGTGTCTAGTGTCGTTGAGCAGAAAGGGTTTTTAGTTGGACTTTTTGGGGTACTTTTTGGACTATCTAGGAGAGTAGCTATAAACAAACCCACTTGTATCGGCTCCACCCTCCATGGGGAGCATCTACTCACTCAATGGTGAGATAAAATAAGCAGTTAAAGGAGGGTGAGAAGTTTTTTACTTGTACTTATTGATTTGTCAGGAGAAGAAAGGTGATGATAGTGTTGCATTTGTCGCTTGCCAAAATGTTGGTAGCGGTCAAATACGATCTTCTTCTCACATTGGTGGCTACATGCCATCGATGATGTCACCTTAGTACCAGTGTCTCGGTCTTGCGATTATGTCGATGTCAAGATTGGTGTGCTGGTGTGGCAATCTTCTTACCAGGGGCTTGGAGTTTTGTCAGTGCCTTGTATTGGTGCTTTAAATTTGCTAGTGAAATGGTTCTTGTTGGCCAGGTGCCTTATGGGCATGCCAGTGATTTGGTTGGGATGCCTATGAAGGTGTTGCTGAAGAGACTAGTGTGGCTTGTGTTGGTAGGCCAAGGTGGCTCATTGGTAGAGAGGATGAGGGTTAAGTCGTTAGAGATCTTGTCATGTAGAGACCAGGGTGGCTTATGTTGGTAGGCCAGGGTGGCTTGTTGGGCAGAGAGGCTAGGAGTTATGTTGTTGGAGAAAAGTCATGTGGCTGACGCTCTTGTGGTAACATGGAAGTCGTGCTTGCTCTCTCTCTCTCTCTCTCCAAGCTCTCTCACTACCTCAGCTCTTACCCACATACTTGCTCTCTCTTACATTTGCATTAACCCTGATTCACAAGCATAATTACCAAGGAGCCAAGTTTAAATTCTCTAACATTAATCTACATGGTTTCTACGCGCGCGCGCACACACACACACACATAAAAGTGACACCTAGCATTAACATAATCTCTCTCTCACCCTTCTTTGTCTCTACGGCTCTAAGAATCACTCCCTCTCTCTCAAGCTCTCTCTCTCACACACACTCTTTCTTGTTCTTCTATCTCACACACTCTACCATATTCTTACCCTTCTTTGTCTTTACAGCTCTGAGAATCAATCTCTCTTTCTCTCAAGCTCTCTCTCACACACACTCTTGCTCTTCTCTCTCACACCTCTCTACCATACTCCTTGGGGGGTCTACTACTAAGAAATCCTATGTATCACATGTGTTCAAGAGGTATTTATATTTCCCATACGTGTTATTTTTTCATGAATAAAATGGCCTTTTTTTCTTCATAAACTTACGTTTTTTTTGAAATTTGATTAAAAAAGCCCTCATGTAAATGTATTTCTATATATTTTTCTTAAAATTTTGAATTAAAAAACCCCTTCTAATGAACTCATGTACCAGACACATATTTCGAGGTGAACCATGGGCCATACTCTCACACACAAGTGAATGAACTCACTTGCTCACCATAGAGTGGTATGGCATGTGTAGCTATGTGGGAGGTTGCCTGCATTTCTTCTTGTTTGATTGTTTAGCTTGATGGGGGGGGGGGGGTTGGGAGCATTTTTGAGCAAGTGCTTTTTGGGAATCGGGCGAGTGGATTCCAAAAAGATACCCCTCCTCCATGAAGAGAGAGAAAGGCGAAGCAAATTCGAGAGAGAAACAAAATAAAGTTTATTCACGTACAACTTCCCTCCATGAAGAGAGAGAGGGGTGAAGTAAGTTGGAGAGAGCAACATGACATAATTACTTGTGAGGAAGTGAACACATAAAATCATGTCAACATCACATCCTCTACATTGAGGTTATTAGTTCAAACTGAAAATAAAACCAAGTTCATTCACGTACACCTTCCAAATACAAAAATGTGAAAACCATCATCTTTACTACTATGTGCCTTGCTTGTTCTTCGAGGTGTAGGTATAAAGTAAGCGAACGGTGTTCGTACCCTTCTGCACTTCCTCTAGCAAGACACGTTCAGATGATTCATCAATAAAACCGTGGACTTGCCAAATTTCAATTAAGACCACCACTTTGTCCTTAACTTGAGAAATAGAATCATCATTTCTAGGAAGTGGAAAGGATGTGAGACCTTTCCATGTTTGTGCACCATCTATGGTCTTCTATTTACATTAGAGTTCCATACCTACTTCAATGGTTGCATTTTAGGAATTATTTGATTGGTATTGAAACTTGCAACCATAGTCTTTTGAAAGCTATGTCCTTGGATTGTTAATGTGGTGGATAACTTAAAGTTCTAGGTGTGTGGTACCTTTACAATAGATTGGCATTTAGGAGGAGATTTGAAAATAATCAAATGTAAGCTTAGTACCTTTACAATGGATTGGCATTTAGGGAAAGATTTGAAAACAATCATATATATGCTTGGTACCTTTACAATGGATTAGGAGCAGATTTGAAAATAATCATATGTTTGCTTAGTACATTTGTAGTGGATTGGCATTTAGGAGAAGATTTGAAAACAATAAAATGTATGTTTGGTTGTGACACTCCTTACTTCCTCTATGCATGAAGAAATCAAAGGACAAGTGCAAGAAAGAAGAAGAACTATAATGAATTGATGGAGTCATGTCATCACATGAAAATTGAAAGCACCACCAACTAGGGACACTAAGGATCCTGCATGGAACCCCATCATTATATTCTTGTGTGAAAAAAAAACACTTTTGCATATTACATGCTACTATGAGAATATTTGGTAAGTTGCTCAAATTACACATTGAATTTATATTCACAATGAAGCTAGTTGGGTGATCTGGTTGCTCAATCCAAGAAAGTAATTTCCAAAGTGGAGGATCTACTTAACTCTCTAGAGGTGTACAAAGGTAATATCAAAATAGTGAAACATGCAAAGATGTCTAGGAATAATGAAACATGCAAAGATTTCTAGGGACAACCACATTGTGACACAATAATTATCATTGAGTGGAGTGAAGGCTAGGCTCAATATGTTGGGGAGAAGCTATAAAGCAAAGTGAGATATGTGGAAAGATCTATGCAAGTGCAATACTAATTGTGACAAGAATGCAAGTCTTTGTCATGAGTGTGCAAAAGTTTGGGCGTGTTTTGACAAGATTTTTCTAATAATGTTATTAAGTACTACCAACACTAAACAATGAAGCATATTTAATGCAACACTTATTGTTATCATTAATAGTGTGGGGGAAACATCCACTCATTACATGGTGGGTTTTTGTTAGTATCAACTTATTTACAATTATATATAGTCATAGTCTCTTATATAATAATGACTTGTTTTCAGCATATCAACTTAACTTATTTACAATTATATATAGTTATAATCTCTTATGCAATAATGACTTGTTTTCAACACATTGTTTATGCCTCATGGGTTGGAAAATATGGTTCCCTCAAGATGTGGAGCACTTAAGGCATGGATAAGTCACATTACAAGGCAAAGTGAATCTACTTGTTTTCAGCATATCAACTTATTTACAATTATATATAGTTATAATCTCTTATGCAATAATGACTTGTTTTCAACACATTGTTTATGCCTCATGGGTTGGAAAATATGGTTCCCTCGAGATGTGGAGCACTTAAGGCATGGATAAGTCACATTACAAGGCAAAGTGAATCTACTTCAAGAATACTCATCACGACGACGAAGGGGGTGACAAACCATTCAATATCCTTATTAAAATGGTTAATTGGTTTTCTCAGTACACATTAGGTAGAGGAGAAAGCTAGGGTATCTGAGACTATAATGCGACTCCGCACTAAGAAGATCAAGAAGGGTAAATGGAACCAAAGTAGTGGGCAAACACACCATGCTACAATGATTAGAGAGGGAAAATGTTGGGTAAAATAATATTAATTTGTAATGAACATTATACTTTTATGGTTTCACACTATAAAAAGCTCCTTTTTAAATGTGCCCTAAAGTTAAGTGCCTAAAAAGTCTATATGGCCCCATTTTTTTTGTTTTACACTCATGGATCGAACTAAGAGCACACCACATAAGCTACCCCCCATGCTAGCACTAGTGGTAGGAAGTGTCAATGAAACCATTGACAACACAAACTCCTTGAGAGAGATCGAGAGCAAGAAAGAGCACGAACAAGAGCTTATACATGCTCCTCCACCATGGATGGGACAAAATAATCCACCTTTACTAGGACAATACCCTCACTCATGATATGGGTCCCCTTCCAACTCTAGAGGAATGTCAAAAGGGGGGATAGAAGGACATGTTTGCAGTTGAGGAGAGTACACCTCAACTACAAATAGGGCAATACCCTCACTCCCAATATGGGTCCACTTCCAACTCTAGAGGAATGTCAATAGGGGGGATAGAAGGACATGTTTGCAGTTGAGGAGAGTACACCTCAACTACAAATAGGGCAATACCCTCACTCCCAATATGGGTCCACTTCCAACTCTAGAGGAATGTCAATAGGGGGGATAGAAGGACATGTTTGCAGTTGAGAGTAGACCTCAACTACAAATAGGGCAATACCCTCACTCCCAATATGGGTCCACTTCCAACTCTAGAGGAATGTCAGCAAGGGGGGATAGAAGGACCTATTTGCAAGTGAGGAGAATAGAAGGGGGGATAGAAGGACCTATTTGCAAGTGAGGAGAATAGAAGGGGGGATAGGACCTATTTGCAATTGAGGAGAATAAACCTCCACCTCTACCTCTACCTCTACCTTCACCTCTACATGTACAGCCTCCACCCCAACCTCGTTTGTGGTCATCCACTCAGGAAGGGACCTGACAAAAACCTTGTCTCCTCCTAAGCCCTCAAAACTTGACAGTGCCTCCACTTGCACCAAGAAGGAACAACATATATGAGGTAAAGGACTCCATGAGATATGTCAATTTTAGAAGAGAGTTGATGTCATTATTTTGAAGTCAGAAGAAAGTTGATGTCATTATTCCAAAGGCTCCTTTCTCATGCCTTGTTAAGGAGATCTTGTAGAGTTCTTCTCAAGACTTACATCTCTCACCTTGGGAGCTTTATAAGAAGTTATGGAGGCATTTTGGGTATCCTTCTTTGAGGATGCAAACCTCTATGCTATCCATGCAAAGAGGGTTATAATGATAAAGGATTTTAAATTAACATCATGATGACTTATAATGATCATAGTCACTGTTCTTGGCATGTAAAGTTTCCTCTTGATTAAGAGAATGTTTAGTCTTTTTGTTCTTGTGCTTGAATAATCATGATGTTAGAGCCATTTTGAAATTAATAGGCTTGAAATATATTTTTTAAATTTTATTGTGCTTTGGCATACACCCCATAGCCCCCTTTCCCTAAATGGCCTTGGTTGGGCCAAAAAAAGAGAGAGACCAACATCATGGGGCAATGACTTAGCCCCAGATAGTAGGGACTATTTGGGGCTAGGTGACCCCATGCTAGTTTCCCTTTTTTGGCATGACCATAGACATTTAGGGGGGAGTTAAACACATGGATCTAGGCATGGTTATTTTTATCGGCGGGTGACCACTATCCGATAACCTACTAAGTGTTCTCTAGTTATGCACACATTATACACCAATGTAGCATCGAACAAATACACAGAGACCGATGCAGAAGGCAAAGTATAACTTAAATCACAAGAGATGAAACACCATTTACAGGAGATGAATCGGCACTTATGTATTACCACATGAAAAGAAAGAGAAGAGACTGATATACACAATAGACACTTGATTGATCAAAACTGGCTAACAACCAACAGCCATTGTTTGGACTTCCATTACAAGTTTATACTACTAAAGGCACAGCTACAAAAAGAAGTTACTGTGCTATGAGCAACGGCTGAGTTACATCAATCATGGCTAAGATGATGAGTTCGTTATTACAAGGGCTGACTGGCCAACGACTATAGTGTTTCGACCTGTCTGGATGTTCATCCGACCTGTCTGGTGGATGTTCATCCGGCCTGTCTGGATGTTCATCCGGCAGCCTGTCTGGATGTTTATCCGGCCCCAACACTTGGTTGGGTTAGATTCCCAATCCGACACTAGAACCCAAACCCACAATCTTCCTTGAGTTGTTCAGTAGTGTAAATCACCTGGACATTGGGTCCAGTTGTGATACTCCTTGGCATCCTCCTCAGCATTATGCTTGTGAGCAATCCGCACCTAGAAGTGCTTGGACACATTCCTGATCCTTCATAGCTTTTGGGGCCTTCTTCTCTAAGGTACCGCCATGGAGGCCCTAGTCTTCCACTCTGCCCAACTCATTGTTGTCGTTGGCAGAAGTAGCAGCAATAGCAGGAGTAGCAGATTGTTGGATTGGATTGCTTGGACTGACCAGATCCGGAGGGGCTATAGCTAGGATGAGTTGTGGGAGGGGCCGATACTATAGGGCATGCTACTACAGAAAGGCATCCATACTTTGCCAGCCCTGAGGTTCGAGGAGATTGGAAGCAATGACAGAACCTGCCAGGAGATCTAGATGTAAGCACACCCTTGGAGGATTATTTACATGAGTTTGCCATCTTTCCTAGTTGCCTCTTGTTGTGTGTTGGAGATCTCTGCTTGGGAAACTCCTAGGTTGGCTAAGAGTGTTACATTCTTTCTCTCTTCAAGGGTTGCAATGGCTATCCTCATGTGTGTTCTGGCCCTTCCCTCGTCGAGCTGGAGGCTTCTTGCTAGCTAGTTTTGTCTTTAGCTCATCAATGTGAGCTTGAATGTCATCCTTATCCTTTAGGACATGTTTGTGTTAGTCTTTGTGGGCCATCTTCATGGCGGCCATCCGATCTTGCAGCTTGTCATAGTTCTTCTCTGGAGAGCCATAACATGTTCTTTGAGGAGCACCATGGCCAAGTCTATTGTTGAGGATGCTACTCCGCATACAGAGACCATGGCCAGTTGTTGGTAGCTTCTCCATATCGACCTGCTCTTCTTAGAGCTAGAGAGGCCTCTTTTTCTCAAGGGTAGTCAACTTGGCATTTTGTTCTTTGTACCTCGTGAGATCCTACTCAAGTTGCTCCATCTTCAGCAGTAGATCATCCTATGGGGCTGAAGAGGTTGATCCTTTAGGAGGAGCGGCCTGTGTTGAAGCTACCCTCAATATAGGCGTTCTGTTCAAGGCTCCCGACTGGGCATCCTCATCATCATCCGAGTCGTCAGGAGGATGGCAGGGGGTTTGCACTGGCCTGTGAGGAGCAGATGGAGCTGGTCCATGAGACTATCCCATTGAGATGCCGGATCTCCTTGTAGGGTGTTAGATAGCTCGAATGGTGTCTCTATATCAATCTGGATGGTGCTAGAGGAGGGGCGGTGTAGGACTTGAGATGGTGCCTCGAGGAAGCTGAACTTAGTCTGATCCTTAAGTGCTCTATCCTTGAGAAAGTCCATGATGCTTGTGAAGACAGTGGCCACTTTCAAGCCCTCCTCGTTTGCGTTTTCTACCTCTTGATGGGCCTCTACTTCCTGTTGTTGCTAGAGGGCCGTGTTCTCCTGCTAGAGCCTTGTGACCATTCTTCTAGTCGGAGTGCTCGAACTTGCGCCTGCCTTGTCCCAAATGGATCTTCTCCCTCAAAACAACAAACCGAGTACTCTGCAAATCTTTTGGCCGTTGGGAGGTCGATTTTCTGGGGTGGCTTGGAGGGCTCCATCGGGCTAGAGACAACCCACTGAGACTTGATCTGGGCGATTTGGCCCGGTTGAGGTGCCGCCTTCTTTATGGTTGGAAACTCCATCATCACCTGTTGCTTCTTTTCTTGGAGGGAAGGGAGGCCAAAACAAGCTTTCACTCCATCTTGAATTGTGAGGTCATGGTGGTGGATCCAGTTCTCCCTTTGTTGGAGGTCTGGTTGACCGTTCGCTCCAAGCTAGCCACCTATGCAGGGTTGGCGCTATTTTTTCTTTCTCTTGTGTTGTCGGGACACAGGTTGATCCTTTGCTTCAGTAGGCGGATTTACCTACTGCCTGTCGTCTTGCCGAATGGGAAGAGGACTGTTAATAGTTGCCCCACCTTGGTGTGGGTGTTGCTTTTTGCCAGGCGGCCAACTTCCTTTAGCAATTTCATGAAACACAGAGATGCCTAGCTAACATCTTCACACTTTTCATCTTTCCTTATCCATCCCATGGTTGCTGATATGTTTTGGGTCTTATTCTGCAACCACAGCATCTCCAGGAACATCTTGTAGTAGCAAGCGACCTTTGTGGCACTGCCGGTGGTTTGCCAACCGGTGTTCTCCATTTACTCTCTCCCCAAAGTAGCGGACCATTAACTTGTGTCCTATTGAGGGAGGATGTATTCCAATTCAGCAGCAAAGATATCAGATGAACTCGAACTATGCAAAAAGGGTGACGGGGGAGCTTGATAAGCTATTGCATGATGGATTCATATATTTGATTGATCGGGCAACTTGGATACCTCCGATCATGATCGTCCCTAAGAAAAATCAAAAGCTCAGGGTTTGTGTGGACTACACCAAGAAGCTTAATGCCGCAACCATTTAAGACCCCTTCCCTCTGCCATTCAAACTCCCTGTTGGATGCAGTATCATCCACAAAATGTATTCATTCTTGGATGGATTTAGTGGCTACAATCAGGTCCAGATGGCACCAGAGGATCGAGGAGAAGACAACATTCATCACCGAATGGGGAGCCTTTGCATCCAACGTGATGATCTTTGGGCTAAAGAATGCTCCAGCAACATTTCAGCAAATGGTTTAGGAAATTTTTGCATAACATTTAACAAGCTTCATGCGGGTGTTTATTGATGACTTTAGTGTCTTCGGGAAATCATGTGGACACCTAACACATCTGGTGTTATGCTTGTCCAAATGCAGAGGTTCCTAACTAAGCCTGAACCCCACAAAATGTGCATTTGCCATTTAGAGTGGTATGCTCCTTGGCCACATAATATCTCAATAAGGCATTGTAGTAGTAGACCCAGACAAGGTGGAGGTGATTTGGAAAGCTCCACTTCCGACAAGTGTGAAGAAGCTGAGAAAGTTTTTAGGGCAAGTTCGCCGATGGCATAGCCAAATGGTCCAATACCTAGCACATATAGCAGTGCCACTGAACCAGCTGGCACATGTAAAGATGCCACTAACCGAGCAGCGGAAGCATGCCAATCTGGAATGGTCAGAGGAATGTGACATCGCATTTAGGTGCCTCAAGTTAATGCTGACCGAAGCCCCTATTATCCAGGCACCCAATTGGGAATTGCCATGCCATGTATTCGTGCATCGGATGTGGCAATTGGGAGTGTCTTGATGTAGAAAACAGAGAAAATGTGGTTTTTCCTAGTCTACGATGACAGTTGGAGATTATCAGATGCAAAGTGAAACTACTCCACCACTCATAGGGAGGCACTCAGGTTGATCTACTCGGTCAGTAAGTTTCACAGCTACGGCAACAAATTTACTTTTCATATGGATCACTCTGCATTACTCTACCTAGTGGATAAGTAGAGCTTGGTAGGAAAAATGTCTCGGTGGATGCTAATCCTACAGGAGTTCAAGTTCAGCATCATCCACACGCCGGGAACCAGCCATACAATGGTGGATTACTTGTTCTCGAGACTAGAGACTGGTGAAGCCTCGGTCTGAGTGGATGCCTACTGATGATATACCAGATGCAAAGCTATTTGAAGCAAAGGCAATCGTGCCTATCCCTTCAACCTGGTATGATGAAATGTTGTAGTTTATGGCCATAGGACCAGAGGAAGCGGTTAGCTGTTCGAGGCCCAAATTTCCAAGTGATAGCAAGAGAGCTGTACAAGAGGGGCATCCAAGTGGGTGGAAGCTAGAGCTCTTAAGGATAATACAACCAAGTCCATGGCCAAGTTCCTCTATGACATGATTAGAAGCACTTTTGGATGTCTGATTGAGCTAGACAATGATCAAGGCAAACATTTTGTGAATGACATCATCCGCAAACAACTGGTCACCTAACACTTGATCATCCATAACATTAGGAACTCAATGGAGTCTTTTTGGGCCCTTTAATTTGCCATTGCCTAATGGAGGTGATTAAGAAATAGACAAATAGGGAGATTACATGTGGACTGACACCAATGGTTTGTAAGAGCCTAGAAGATAGTGGTCAAACTTAGAATAATAGGCTAAATAGGCTCTTTTTAAATTTTCAAAATCAACTAAAACTCAAAAATTCAAAACGTATATGCATTTTTCTCCTATTTTATATAGAAAAGGATAGCTGCAGCCTGCCAGCAGCCTGCAGCCATCATTAACTAAGGCCTCCAAAGTGATAGAGGCCCAAAAACGAGTTCCCATGCATTCAATGCTCATTCCCCTTCACTTTCCACTATCCCTCTCTCCCACGTTCCCTCCAAAATGCTCTCTCTTCCCCCTTTCTCATAGCAAGGCGTTTTTCACTCTCTAGACTACTTCTTTTAGCTATCTACCTCTTGATCTACCTCTCTCTTCACTCAGAAACCCAGATCTATAGCTATGGAAGCTTGATCTGCAACCTCCTCTTAGAAGCTATGGAAGCTTGATCCTCTGATCTGCAACCTCCTCTTAGAAGCTATGGAAGCTTGATCCTCACTTACATTTCCTTCCTTCATCCTTCTTCCTTGTCCAACCTCCTTTTACAGAGTGTAACAGCAGAGCTTAGCTATGGAAGCTTGATCTGCAACCTCCTCTCAGAGGCTATAGAAGTTTGATCCTCACTTACATTTCCTTACTTCATCCATCTTCCTTGTCCAACCTCCTTTTACAGAGTGTAACAGCAGAGCTTAGCTATGGAAGCTTGATCTGCAACCTCCTCTCAGAAGCTAGGGAAGTTTGATCCTCACTTCCATCCTTCTACCTTGTCCAACCTCCTTTTACAGAGTGTAACAGTGGAGCCAAGCTATGGAAGCTTGAGTTGCAAATGCTTTGGCTCTCATAATCTTACTCATTGTCTCCTCTCATCCCCTCCAATATCCTCTTTCAAAGTGCAGTAATAGCACAGCCAAGCCCTTGGAACTTGCTCTACAACTCCTTCTCTTTTTTACATCTCCCTAGTCTAAGTTTTTTTCTCACCATTCTATTTTTCTTTGCCATCAAGGTTTATAATCTCTCTAATATATACATCTAATGTCTTCTTCTAGAGCTCGAAGGCCTCCGATCAGTATTCAATCTCTCTCTTGTAGCAGTGGTCAAGATGAGGATGGGCACTGGAACATCAAACAGTACGAGAAGTGGAACTGGATTACGATGCAGCCTAGTACAAGAGGAAGCCACAAGGTGTCAAAGCAATACGTTGATATACAAAGTCACCATTGGAAAGGGCGGATATTGGAGCTCAAACAAAATCGTGATGGAAAAAAGCTAGCCAAGGTCCAACATGTTTACAAGGCAACAGAGCTGAAACTAGCAGACCATGACCAACGTCAACGATATCCTGCAAATTGTAAGTTATTTCACCACTTTATATTCTTGTTTTTAAATCAATTGTGTACTAATAATGGTATACTGAGCACTGCTTTGATTGTTCTTGGGTTCCTGTGCGTAGATATTTTTCCCTCAAACTATAGTGAATGGGAGCCTATGGAGGCAATTTCAGGAACCTTTGAAGCATACCATGTGGAGCTTGGTAGTTTAATCTTTGGAGGGTGTCCAGCTGCACAACTTCTTGCACGAAACATCTTCTTCTATGAGGATACATATGTGGTTCCCACGACAGCAAATGGTACTGGAAAATTAGTTCCAAAACCTACGCCAACTCTCACATCTATTGAATGGCCAATTCCAGACAATGCTTCAGTGGCCATGGCTTGTTTGCAGATCGAAAGCAAGGTGCAAAATGCTATGAAGTGCACATATGGATCTCACAAAGCAACCATAACCTGCTTCATACCTCTACACCTCTTTGTGTACCTGTTCCGTACAAGTGACACACATCGTATCCCAACTTTATGGATTGCAAAGGGGGAGAGAGCTCTGACTTGTTTCTTATCACCTGCATGGGATAAAAAAGTTGTTCAACACAATGGAGACACCATCAGATGCGGAGTAATTGTTGAGAAGGTTGTGATGCGCTATCATATTGCCAAGCAACAGTTGTCCATTGCGTGTCCTTACAGGCGATGGAAGCTTACAAATGGAGAATGGGAGGCGTTAGACTCCGACACAACCTCTACAGAACAGGGTGTGCTACATATATCCATGCAAGGTGGGGATGTAGAAGATGTTACTGTGAATGATGACTGGTCCCTTCCAACTTACGTGACTACTTAGTTCTTCGATTCTCACTCAGTGGTGATTTTGCTTTGATAATCAATGGTAGAGTAGTGCGCAAAAGGCAGGAACGATCTTTTCTTTGTAGAGAAATTACTTTCCCTGGCTGTGTAGCTATCAGATAACCACTGGATATGTAATCTTGAATTGAAGTAAATACAATTTCAATTTTTTTGCCTCACTGTCTTATTAAGGTTTTTCAATTGTCTTGTGCAGTTTTATTTTTTTGTGATAGTGTAAGGTTGGTCACAGAAGCATCTGTGGCGTGAGCCACTAGTAAATTGGAAATGACCTTGCGATGGAAGGATACGTTCTTGCTTTCGCATACCATTTTGTAAAAAAATTTTGGTACTTACAAATTTTAAAAGTTTTTAAAAATTTTATAACAAGGTCGCCCATTTATAAACGATACTTTACTCATTTACATCAATTGACAATTATCGTTCTCTCCTAACACTTGCTCTCAATTTCGCACACCTTTCTGTATCACACACTCTCTATTTCCTCCAATCACTCATAGCATGGCACCTCTACTTGATGCACTTATTGCACAGCTAGGAAAGCCTGAGTTACTTCATAGGGTTGATGAGATCGTCCCTATGTTTGAGGGAGCAATTGATGTACGTGCAACAATGCATCTACACGCGGATGCTTCCAGTTGACCTCATCAAGTACATATTCAGGGAAGAGAAGAATTTTAGATTTCGCCTATCCAGGTTTTTAAAATCCCTCACAGAAAAGGACTACAGAAATGAGGAGGAAGACTTACTCCTGGAACTACAAATGGGCAACATCGGCACTTCTTTCCTAAGCTGGGACATGGTTTTGGTCCTTCTGTTACAAGAGGGTGTGGCGAAAGAAAGTGGCAAGGAAAAAGAAAAGGACAAAGTAAAGCTAATGGAGCAGGTCCAAGAGGCCCATGCTGAGGAAGAGAATGTTACAGAACAATGGGAGGCCTCAATGGCATTGGTGGCTCTACAAGATAATGTCCCCGAGGAGGTTCCGGACCTAGTTCTAGAGGGCGATGAAGTACTCGAGGAGGTCCCAGACCTTGTTATCATGTCTTTGCATCCAATCATTATTGATGGGAAAGAGTTTTTGTTTTTGGATGACATTGCCAAGACACTCGGGTTTCGTGAGGATGAGGCACTTTCTATTATTGCCGTGAATGCTGGGGGTCAAGACAAAGGAAAAGTGAAAATTTCTTTTGAAGATGACAACCTCACAAAAGCGCTTGCATATAATATTGGTAGCAGTACCTTGGAAGTTGTAGTGGCCAAAGCGCTCGTTGAAATAAAGCAAGAAGTGCAATTCTATGAGAGCGTAGCTGCCTTTGAACCACACATGCCCTTGGTTGCTGGCGATGCTCAAGACCAAGGAAGCATAAACCTGACGAATGAGCAACTAGTTGCAAGTGACGATGCAACTGAGGTATGTCCTTACTTCTTAGTTGTAAAGCAAATTATTTTTTGTATCATTTCATGCTTCCTAACTTCTATATTGACATGTTGACAGACTGCTTTTGAAGTGGACAAGTTTTCTATGCGCGTAGGAGGAACGCGGCCAAAGTCAGAGGGTCGAGATGCATCCCTTTGGCACTACATACCTGCCCTCAGGGCCGACATAGTGCGGGTTTTTCATTTAGAATATGCAGAGATCGCCTATGCCGAGCTCCTAAAATGTAAAGCACTTAGTGCAGTCTTGTCGGAGAACCCCTTAGCCTCGAACATAAATAAATGTATTTTGGTAGCTAGGGAAGCTGCCTTGTATTGCTTCACGGGCAACCATCCCGGCTCAGTTTTAGGCCATTGTGCCCTTTCTCAGGCTCAAGGAATCAATGAGCCGAGTGATGTATTCCAAAGCTTAGGCCAGAAACCAGCCTCTAGAACTCTCTCTCCTGAGCTCTTCCAAGAGCTTATTAAAAAGATGTAATGCAAACTTCTCTTCCAAGTTTAATAAAAATTTTTTGTTGTGCATTGTAAGTTGTGATTTTTCCTGGCGTACTTGTGATATACCATTTCAAGCCTCGCAATTTTAAGATTTTGTTCATGTGTTCATAGAAAAAATTGTTTAGGATTTTTTTTAATTGTGATCGTGATTAAAAAAAGTAATCGAGATTGGGTTAGAGCGGTATGAAAAAATATTGTATTTATAGATGTAAACACACTCACATATATGTATATATATATGTACATATATGTATATATATACATATATATATGTGTGTGTGTGTGTATCTATATATATATAAGATTCTGGGGCTATTGAATGATATATATATACATATATATACATATATATATATATAAGATGTATAGGATATATATATATATAAGACATAAGATATTATAAGATTTTAAGGCTATTATCAGATATATATACATATATATAATATTTTATATAAATATATAAGATTTTAGGGCTGTTAGGGCACCTAAAGGGTCTTATGAGCCTCACCAGACCATGTGATATCAAAAAAAAAAAACCATGTGCGCTACGGCGCATAAATCGACATTTTGACCTGGTCAAAGTGCCGATTAACGCGCCGTAGCGCACATGGCAAATTTTGTTTATTTTTTTTATTTTTTTGACCTTGAGGCTCATAAGGCACTCTATAAGGGTCTCTAGGTGCATTTATAATGGTCATATGAGCCTCACCAGACCATAGATATTAAAAAAATTAAAAAAATGCCATGTGCACTACGGCGCGTAAATCTCCATTTTGACCTGGTCAAACTAGAGATTAACGCGCCGTAGCGCACATGGCATTTTTTTTATTTTTTTTTATTTTTTTTTGCCTTGAGACTCATAAGGCACTCTATAAGTTTCTCTAGTTGACTTTATAGGATCTACATTTTTTGTATATATAAATATTCATATATATGTGTGTGTGTGTGTACATATATATATATATATATATATATATGTACATATATATATATATTTGTATATGTATATATATGTGTGTATATATGTTTGTGTGTGTATATATATATATGTGTGTGTGTGTGTGTTTGTGTTTGTGTGTGTTTTTTCCTGTGTGTATAGTGCTTTTATAATTTTTAAATGAAATGTTCATTGGCACTGAGTATACAAAAAAAATGGACTCAACAAAGAATATAACACAACTCACAAAGTTTTCATTAATGTGTGAAAAAGCTACAAAGGAATCTGGGAACATTACAAAATTTTGTAGGGAGAATTACAAAATGGGTTAGCCTATTGAGGTAGAAGGCTACGCTCTAAACGTAGACGTAGGGCTAGGGACATATCTACAGGCTTCAAAGTAACTCTCTTTGCATGTACCATAGCCAGCACTGAGTCTTCAAAAACAGAAACTACAATATCTTCAGCAGCTTCTTGAAGTGCTTCAAGAGCTGTGCTCTGTATGCGGTCAACCCTGTCAGAATATTTTTCCATTGTTTCTCTCACCAGTCGAGAGAATGGTGCCTTGGGGATGAGAAGATCTGTGCTTTTCTGATATTTCCTAATCTCTCGTAGCGCGACTGTCCCTGGCCTCCATTTTCTCTTCTTCTTTGTAACTGGTGGAGGCGGTGGTGGTCTTTGATTCTCCCACGGTGGTCGTTCAGTCTTTGACCGTGTCTTGTGGGTTTCCTCCTCATCCTCCAATTCTTCACTTGAATCTGAGACATCAGAACCTTCCTCTTCTTCCTCATTCAAAGAGTCAAGAAGTTAAATTTTTTCACTTGCTTTTTCTCTTGCTCTTGCCTTTAACTGATGTCACCAGCCCTCACTCCGCCCGAATTGCTGAGTCCACCAGCTTCTCCAGAGTCAGATTTACAAGATCTGCACCAACAGCTACCCTTTTTAGTTGCTTACTCAATCCCTTTATGTAGTAGGAAGAATTGAGGACCTCTCCTCTTGGTCTATTGGCCACATCCAGCTTTCGGAGTAGCATACAAAATGTTATTGCATAGCCTTCCACCGTCAGCTTCTTCTGGTTCATCCGACATAGCTTATCTAGCACATACACGGATGTCTTATCCTCCCGAAACCTCTGGAGAAATGCATCCCTGATTGCGTTGTATGTCAAGAAGTGAGCATACTCATATTGAGCAACCCAGATTATTGCACTCTTTTGTAAGGTTGGTACAAAAGTTGCTTTCTTCATGTTCTGATCAATCTACTTGAGGACATTTATACACCAAGCGTTGCCAAAAAAGAAGAATGTGTACATCCACATCCTCTGAGGATTTCCTAGAGAATTTTGGATACTTCAGCATGACAGTTGGTCATGGAAGCATGTTGTAGTGGTGAAACTGAGGAGGGGGTGGTAGGGGTGGGGGAGGTGGTGGGTGTTGTGGTTGCGGGTTGTTTCCAACGTTCGGAGAGGATGGATGAGTTATAGACTCTTCAACCTCCACCTCTTGTGATGATTCCGATCTGAATTCAACAAACAGAAGTTCCTGAGCTTGTAGACGTGCTAAATAGCACTGCTCACGTGCTGACATTGGCTCTCTTGGCCATGCAAGGAATGACGGACTCAAGATCAAAGAAAATTACACAAACAGTAAAACATACAAAAACAACAAGACACATCGTGTTCACCAAAGTGTTATTAGGTGACCGCTATCCAATAACCCATTAGTGTTCTCTAGTTATGCGGATAGCATACACTAGTATAGCGTCAGAGAATACACAAACAGATGAAAAAAGACAAAGTACAAGTTAAATCACAAGAGACAAAATCCCATTTACAAGAGATGAATCGGCACTTATGCATTATCACATGAAAGAAAGAGAATAGATTAATATATACAATAGACGATTGATCAAAACTGGCTAACAACCAATAGCCATTATTTGGATTTCCATTATAAGTTTATATTGCTAAAGGTGCAGTTACAAAGGGACAAGATAGATACCTAGAAGATTCTTTTTTGCTTGGGAAATCTTAAGATAGATACCTAGAAGATTCCTTTTTACCTGGAAAAGATTCACGTTACGTGAATCTTTTTCAGACAAAAAGGAATCTTTTAGGTATCTATCTTGTCCCTTCTGCGAACCCTATCGTGTTATATAGAAGATTCTTTTTTGTCTAGGAAAGATTCACGTTACGTAAATCTTTTCCAGGCAAAAAGGAATCTTCTAGGTATCTATCTTGTCCCTTCTCCGAACCCTATCGTGTTATATATCAATGGATAGATTTTGAAGACTAGAATCTAAATATGTGAGGTACGACAAATTTGGAGTTCGTTTGCAAAAATTTTATCCGATGCTCCTTTTTTGGAGGGAATATTCTGGTCAAACTTCCTTTACAAGGCTCCAAAATGACCTCAAAAAATTCCTAATGGCCCCAAAAGAAGTTCTCTATCTCTTGGTGGGAAGTACAAGAAGTTATCCACCACATTCTGTGGACCATATCCAAAGAAAGTAGGTGACTTAGCCTATGAACTTCTTCTACCTCCTCATCTCAAAGTACATAATGTATTTCATGTCAGCCTACTTAAGAAGTACGTACTGAGCCCGAATCATGTACTTAATGATGAACTCTTAACTTCTTCAACCCAAGGACAAATGAAACTCCAACGTAAAGAAATCCTTTGATGTTCGAGAGAAGGTTCTCAGAAACAGAATTCTGAGAGAATTATTGGTCAAATGGAAGTTCTATCCTTTTGAAGACGCCACCTGTGGAAGAAAGAAGCCGAACTGATGTGAGATTACTCCTAGTTTGTGAGATGAGAACATCTCGTCTTTTTCAAGTGAGAGAGAATGTAAGACTCCTTCCCAACCCCTCAAGATGTCCAGTTTCTTTCCCTGTAAATAATTTCCTCTTCAGAATAATAAAAGATTTTGTGAGATGAAGACATCTCACCTTTTTCAAGTGAGAGAGAATGTAAGACTCCTCCCCAACCCCTCAAGATGTCCAGTTTCTTCCCCTGTAAATAATTTCCTCTTCAGAATATAATAAAAGATCTTGTTTCTATCTTTTTTAACTTAGAGAGAGAAAATATTCTAGAGAGATAATTCAGTTTTTAGATATTTTTGGATGAAAAAATATCCCTTCTTATTAAATTAAATTTTCTCAAAAAATAAGTCCAAAAAATTTCCTAAGGTGCATTAGAAATAAATTATATTGTGTACAAAAGACCTTAGCCTAAGGGTCCAGATCTTTTAAAAATTTTGGATTAAGATTCTTATGGACCAATCAAATTAATCCAAATGTAGGGAGGAGATAAATTGAAGAATAAAAGAAACCCCCTCTCCCCAAAAATGAGTAAATATTCAAATAAGATGAAGAATGGACTAAGGACCAAAGAAAATAGTTAAAAATTTAATTTTTGACACCTCAGAGGAGTGAGGATCTCCCCTCATGAAGTAGGCACCTTTTTCTTATCATTATCTCCCAATTTCAAATCAATAAAATTAGATATTTCATCTCTCCTTTCTCCTATTTCAAAACTGGATCCAAAAAATAAGCTGAACTGATCCAAAAATGGTCAAAAATTGACCAAACTGATCTGAAAAATTCTAGAATCAGTTTGCTTGGTTTGAGGCTCACTTTTTCCTCTAAATAGAAGCCTCCCTCTTTGTAAAAACTTAATGGTGTTTATGCACTATTACTCTACTCGTGTGGTCTTGAGTCATTTAACATTAAATTTCTTAATAATTCAATTATTTTTTGCTTAATCCTCTCTAAGTGAATTTGGTGGCTACTCTTACTTCAAATAAAAGTAGAACTCTCGATCCCTCAAGCCAAAGGAAAGCTTACAAGCTCCATGTAAGCTAAATTTCTTACTTTTGAATTTTAAATCTATGGTTTTCTTAATTTTTATGCTTTATTTTTATTAAAATTGATTTTTAAGCATAAAAAGATGCATAAAGAAATTTTTTTAATTATAAAAGTGTTATTTTTACTAAATTTAATTTTTATGCATAGAAAGATGTATAAAGAAACTTTTTAATTATAAAAGTGTTATTTTTATCAAAATTAATTTTTATGCATAAAATATTTTTTTATTATAAAAGTGTTATTTTCATTAAATATGATTTTTATGCATAGAAAGATGCACAAAAATTTTATTATAAAAATATTATTTTTATCAAAATTAATTTTTATGCATAAATAGATACATAAATTTGTTTTTATTATAACAATGTTATTTTCATCAAAATTAATTTTTATGCATAAAAAGATGCATAAAGAAATTTTTTTATTATAAAAATATTATTTTAATTAAAATTAATTTTTATGCATAAAAAGATGCATAAAGAAAATCGTTTTATTATAAAAAAGTTATTTTCATCAAAATTAATTTTTATGCATAGAAAGATGCATAAAGAAACTTTTTTATTATAAAAGTGTTATTTTGATTAAAATTAATTTTTATGCATAGAAAGATGTATGAAAGAATTTTTTTATTATAAAAGTTTTATTTTTATCAAAATTAATTTTAATGCATAAATAGATGCGTTAAAGAACTTTTTTAAACTTAAAAGTTTTATTTTCATCAAAATTAATTTTTATGCATAAAAAGATGCGTAAAAGAATTTTTTTTATTATAAAAATATTATTTTCATCAAAACTGATTTTTATGCATAAAAAGATACATAAAGAAATTCTTTTTATTATAAAAGTGTTATTGTCATCAAAAAATAATTTTTATGCTTAAAAAGATGCATAAAAGAATTTTTTTATTATAAAAATATTATTTTCATCAAAACTAATTTTTATGCATAAAAAGATGCATAAAGAACTTTTTTTATTATAAAAGTGTTATCTTCATTAAATTTAATTTTTATGCATAAAATTTTTTTAAATTATAAAAGTGTTATTTTTATTAAAATTTATTTTTATGCATAAAAAGATGCATAAAGGAATTTTTATTTTCATCAAAATTGACTTTTTTGCATAAAGAAATTTTTTTATTATAAAAGTGTTATTTTTATCAAAATTAATTTTTATACATAAATAGATGTATAAAAGATTTTTTAATTATAAAAGTATTATTTTTATCAAAATTAATTTTTATGCATAAAAAGATGCATAAAGAAAATTTTTTAATTATAAAAGTGTTACTCCCATTGAAATCAATTTTTTATGCATAAATAGATCCATAAAGAATTTTTATATCAAAATTAGAATTCTCTTAAATTTTATGTTTAAATCTTGTGTAATTGAGAAAGAAATAGTTAAATACTCTAAGAGAAAATTCTTTCGTTTTATATTCACACATTTTGTGAAAAGTAAATTCAAAAAATCTATCGAGATCGAATTATTCAGATAAATGATTAATCTATTCCTCATTAAAATTGGTAACTAATTTAGAAATCAGTTAAGTGTATATTCAAAGAAAGAAATTCGATAAAATAGTAACTGAATTATCAAACCTTGTCGAGAAAGATAGTTTAAGAAAAATCTTATCAATCTCGAACCGTGAATCAAACTATGATCAAGACCAAACTCTTTTGTCAGTTTCGAGGAAAGAAGGTGTGACTAGTTTAGAAAAAAAATACACTCAAAACTCCCACCAAATCTGAAACTAACCCTTCGAGATGATCTGTGAATCAAGGTTACAGAATTCGAGAAATTCTGGTATGAAATTTAAAATTTTGTTCATGAAGTTTTGGAGATACTGACTAAAGAAATACTCATTGTATTCAAAAGAAAATGAGACTGAAAAGTTACATAGAAACCTTGTTTTCTTAAAAGGACTGTCTTACGCAAGAATGCTAGAGGAAGCATTTGATATATGTTTTTCTAAGGGAAGTTCGGTTGCAACAGCTAGTGGGGAGTGTTCAAAGGATGGCTCACGCGACAAAAACCTGTCCAGATCTTGACCAACCTCGGTATGGTTAAAAAATGGTGTGCTTCCGGTACGATGGACGAGGACCGACGAAACGGTACCTGAGTGAAGTGCCAGGACACCTAAGGAGGATCTTGGAGGGTTCTGACCAGGCGATGCATGGGCTCGCGGTGCCTAGGACACCCATGCGTATGTCGTGGAAGATATGTATGATGAACGAAATAATTATTGTAATGTGTTACTGGATCTCGTTGTTACTGACCAACTGGTCTCAACGGAGAGTCCAGAGTGATACTGTTTTTTAAGAAATAAGTGATGGATGAAATTTTTGGGTTATGACATCTGTAACCAATAACTGTTTGTCAATGGATTATTTTATAAGTTAAAGTTTTAAAGAGAAGTATGTGCGTATCTGTATTCGAAAGCAAAAGTTAAGAAAGGCATTCAATTATGGATGGGTGAATAACTGTCTGATTCTACCGATTTCAGTTATTGGATAGTGACTAATCCATGGACCAGATCAGTGGAGTTTTAATAATTAAATGAAAATGATAGGAATACGCTTAGAATTCGTGTTAAATAAAACCTTGAAAAAGTTCTCAAATGAGTAGATCAATGGCTATGCCTGATTTCGATTAGGAAAAAAGCATTGATTTCTTCAATTAAAGTCAGTGATAGTTTTCCTTCTATCTGGTTTATTCAGGTGAAGGATAGTTTTTTCTCTTGACCCCGTTCGATATTAAGAAAATAAAAAAGGTGGAATCGTCCCCGTGTTTCAGACATGGAAAATTTTTCCGATTTCGATTTTTCGGAATGACCACCATATTAGTCTCGTGTCCGAACATTCGAGGGTAAAGCCCCGAGTATGGGAAACCCTGCCCCGCGCAAGAGGAAGCTACATCTGCTGCTAGCAACCGGAAATCCGGTGCACGGAGGGGACAGAGGAGTCTCACAAGGAGTGTCAAAGGTTTGCTATTCCACAACAAAGAGACAAGATGCCACTCACCCCCATGATTGTAAGACAACCTTTTGAGAAGTGGGGTATTGATTTTGTTGGACCCATTAGTCCAGCTGCGCATTCGTCACAAGCCTGATATGTGATCGTGGCCACATACTATTTCACAAGATGGGCAGAGCCAAGAGCCTCTAAACGAGCTGATGCATGAACCATGGGTAAGTTCTTAGTCGTAAATGCAAATTTCTTATGTGATGCGCTAGCTTGTCTGTCGCACCCTCACTCCGTTATCACACTAACTCTTTGCGACAATTCAAACTTTCTTTCTCACACAAAAGTGCCTTAGAATCGAAAATATAACTTCTTTATGTGGATGTGCTACCTCGTCCACCATTGTGTCCTCAGTCCATTGTCACACTAGAATGCTTCTTGCCAATGGGATGAAGATAGAGCTCTCTATGCCTAGGAGGCAGAAAGAGATGTTCATTCGCCATGGGCCTCTCTCATAAAAGATGGGAGATGAAGAGGAAGCTAACGCAAGTAAAAAACCTACAATCTAATCTAACAAGGATCTATCAAGCATGCAAGATTCAATCGCATACATGCAAGCAAGAAGAAGGAAGAGGAGAATCTAGAAGCTTTCTAGTAGAAGGTAATGATTGTCTATTGCTTATTGTCAAAGATGACTTACATACAGGTGACTAGTTTTCACACTAGGCCGACCAAATAAAAAAATGATCCAACCTCTATTACTAGTAATAAGCAATTATGCACACAAAGTCCTTAGACTTTCTCTATTTGACATTAACCACAAGGTAAACTCACTTTATATATATTCTAATGTTGTCTTATAAAAGATTAGTGTACGCTCAAGAAGATAACATAGCAAAGCGCCTTATGATAGGTTGGGCAAGTAAAACCATGTTAACCTACAAGGTGGGTTAAGATAAGTGCTCGTTTGATTGGGTAAGATAGCAAAGTGTCGGCCAAACAGAAATTTACAATCAATTGGCCTTCAACATACTCAAATCACACTGCCATGACCAGCAGTCGAAATGGGAACAATATCTTCCTTTGGTTCAGGCAATCCTAAATGATACTCACTCATCGAGTATTGGTCGGACACCGTATGAGGCAACATTTGGTTGCCGGTTCTCCTCTCTATTGACGAGACAGTGTCACCATCTCTTGAGGCCAATAAAACTACCAAGACATTCTCGGAAATCATGGAGTCAATAGGAAGCGCCTTGCCAAGGCTCAGGAAGCCTATACCCGGCAAGCCAACAAATCTAGGCGAGATGTCAACTTTAAGGAAGGGGATCGGGTATATCTCCGCATCATGAAACAACAACTAAAGCAAGTAAAAAAGCATTGTCCCACACTATCATTCCGAAGTTTCGGCCCATTTCCAGTCATTCAAAAGTAAAGTGATGTCTCTTTAAAGTTAAAGTTGTCGGAAAGTTGGACTGTGCACAATGTCTTTCATGTTTCTTGGTTGAAGCCATATGGAGGTCCGGCATTGCAGGATATATCCGAAGAGCAACAACCAGATATGATAGACGAAGCTGAAGTCATAGAGCTAGAGCAAATTCTCCTCCACAGATGGAAGCATGGATCCGCTCGAAGAATACAACAATTCTACACGAAGTTTAAAGTCCGCGGAACCCATGAAGCAGTTTGACTGGATGAAGAGTTCTTTCAAGAGTACTCCCAATTGTTGGCGGACTACTTGGAAGCCCTGAACTTGCCACCAAGTTAAGCAAGAGGGAATGTCACGTGCATCCTGCACTGGGGTACACAGTGACACACTGGCATGATCATCAGTGGAGCATTTGTACAAAAGTAGAACCTTTTTAGGATTATTTGTCGTACGCCATGACCCCATTGTGAGCCCTCAGTCTACGGACAGTCAAGCACAAACTACGTAGTGATAGAATGTGCAGCGGAAGAAGGGAAAGTGGAAACACAGGAGGGAGGGAGAGAGAGAGAAAGATGGAGAGGAAAGGCTGCGACGTGCTGCTCCAAATAATGGTTCCAAACCCAAGTGTAAGAACACTCCCCAAAGTCGAATGTCGTGTATCCAGCCAGGAGAAGGTATGAAAAACCTCAAAACCAACCAAGATCAGATACTGTATAAAATCAATCCTGGGAGAAGCAAACTGCTCCTCACTGGAACCCTCAAAAGAAATAGAGTCAATCTGCTCCAACTCTGTACCAAGAGTAGCCAAATGCTGTATAAGAGCATCCTCTGAAAAGGTCGGCATCGCAAGATGTAAAGACGCTGTAGAAAATATGGGGTCCATCTGCTCAAACTCCATAACATGAGTTGCCCAATGCTATACATAAGTACACGCCACTGAGGTGGGCATCGCAAGATGAAAGGACTCCACATCCCCCTCTGAAAAATGATATCGTCGGACTGGTACAAGCCCAACCTGATTCTGATCCAAATCCAAAAAACTCTGAAAGTACCACTGTGCCCCAGGCACGGTTAGCAACCACAGATCCAAAGCATCCCACCGGGTCCAAAAAACCATCCTCCAAAACAACAAGCCATCAGAACTGGCAGGGGGAGGGGCATCCTCAGAAGCATCACAAAGAGAGGCAAAGGTAGACTCCTCACAATGAGGAGGGGAAGCATGAATATAAACTGCAGTGGCAACAAAGTCCTCAAAAGCATCACAAATAGCAGAAGACTGTTCCAGAAGTAGAACCAAATCCCAAGAATCAGCAACAGATAAAAGATCCATGTGAAAGGATCACACCGCAAAAGGGGAAAACACCCTCCTTGTTCTGCAAATACTGCAAAGAACACAAGCTCGGACAAAATACTCAGGATCTCTGAAAAGATCACTGTTCTCCTCCAAATAACTGTAAACTCCTGTCAAAGAAGAATGTCTCCACAGGTACAGCACAGCTCCCGAAACTGATCCTCAAGTGAAGGAGCTGAAGAAAGGCCCCCTCTGAGTGTAGAAAACTCCTATGGGAAGCAAAACGCAGCCAAAACACTGCTATCCAGCAAAAATAGCACTCCACCGCGAACAGAAGGCAAGGAACATGTAGAAACCGGGAAACCGTGTAGGCCAAGAACAAAACACAGGTATAGATGCTCCAAAATCAGCAAAAAACACTGACTGAAATCTGAAATTCAGAATTCTCCTCAAGTACCAAACTGCCTCCAAAGCCACAATCCAATCAAGAAACCCCCTCTGCAAGTGATCTCTGTCCACTGGAGAAGAAAACGCAGCCAAACAAGGGCTACAAACCTGAAAATTCAAGCCAACCAGTGTCCACACCTCCTATGAGGAAAAACGCTGAAGAGAAGGTACCTTCGGGTCCAATAGATGAAGCCCAGTTGAAGGTAGAGCTACCAGCAAGATCGGTTCAAAAAAAACGCAAAAAATCATGGCTGCAAATCTGAAAACGCAGAGGTATAAGGGGCTGAATATGGAAACGTTGAAGAAATAGGTACACCCAAGCCTCAGATCAGCAAATCAGCATCAGAAACTTGTAGAAGAAAAAAACGCAGCAAATATGCTGCTACTGGCCTGTACAACTGTAACTCGCAGCGGCGGTGCCCGGGGGACTAGGGCCTTTGACACACTTGTTGATACCATCAATGCATATTAAAACATTTAAACATGGCCACAGCCTTAACACATATCTATCATCACTTTGCATAAAACATAAAGCTGGATAAAACATCCACAAATGCTGAAAATGGAGCTTGCACGTGTGACACCGCATAGAGGCCGGAATGGGCCGACCCCCCCCCCCCCCCTTGGAGTATTTTATTACCCAAGGAGAATAATATCATGTACAAGCTTTGAGGGCCTTACTCTCCCCACGGGAGATGCCGGATTATCCCTATACAAATGCCATAGCACAGCCCAACACAAGGCTACCAAGCCGGAACATAGGCTGTAGAAATGCCGAGCCATCAATGTAATCCATATACCTCCGTGTGGGTACTATTCTTCCCAAAAACCACGGGTCTTCATGCAATAGAGCTAGTACAGCAAGTACAACTCTCCATTCAGCCGGTACAGCAAGTACAATGGCTAGTACAGCAAGTACAGTGGCTGGTACAGCCGGTACGATGGTTGGTACAGTAGGTACAGCAAGTACAGAAGCTGGTACAGCAAGTACAGTGGCTGCTACAGCAGGTACAGTGGCTGGTACAGCCGGTATGGTGGGTGGTACAGCAGGTACAGTAAGTACAGAAGCTGGTACATCAAGTACAGTGGCTGGTACAACCGGTACGGTGGCTGATATAGCAGGTACAGTAAGTACAAATGCTGGTACAACACATACAATGGCTAGAAATCATAATAAATGATTGAATACCCTTGCCTTCAGTATTTCTTCGCGATGGAAGCCTCCAAAACAGCCGGTATTCTTCATGGGCAACCTTCAAGAGAGAGAACGAGAGTAGCCATCATTAGGGAAACCTTCAATGGTGGTAGAGGCTAGTGTGCAGCAAGAGAGCCTCCCTTAATGAAGAGAGAGGGCTCCAATTTATAGATTTGGGCCTCCCATGAGCTAAAATGGCAAGAGAAGGCTACAATGACAAGTGGAGAGCCACACAATAGCTGAAGTGACAAGTGTGAGGCCACTTGTCTCATTTTGATCCATTTTCTAACAAGTGTCAGGCCACTTGTCTCACTTTGATCCACTTTCTTGCCACATGTCCCAATCTAAGAGATGGGTCCTTCCATAATCTTTACCTCTAAAAATATCCCAACTGGTAGACATTCTGTCATAGGCACTTTGCCAACTCTTGGTATCTGCTCAATTCCAGATGTAATGACGCGAACAGAATTTCCATCGGAGTCAGGCCAAAAATAGCAACTCTCCTTAATTTTAGGAGTGTGGTCCTTTGTATTCTAGGATAATCCCCCATTCCCAAAGCTTGTACTTTCCAAATATTTAAACATCCTGGAGTCCACCAGACCCCTTTCAGACTGGGAAATGTCCAGGCTGGTGACATCCTCCCCAACTTCTTAAAAGTTGTCCGCAACTTTAAGCTTCAAGCCATATATTCAAGATATAATCATGTCCCATCGATTGGGCGAGACGAGACAGTCTCAAAAAATCCAATATAACTGAAGAATCCATGTCCCAAAGAAATGGGCGAGACTAAATAAGTCTCCATAATACCAATATCAAAATCATGTCCCAAGATAAATGGGTGAGACAAAATAGTCCCATAAGTCCAGATAGCATAATCCATGCCAATGCATATGAAATTCAACATTTAGAAAACAATGGTATGTCGATGTAGATCACCAAGGAACTGCCTTGACGCCCGGCCCGACTTCAGTGCCCATATTCTCTACCATTGGCTCTATGTTCTACCAAGCAAGGTAGCAACATCTTGAAAAGCACTTAGGTCAAGAGAAATACTACACAGGGCGGCTAAACAAGGAGTCCTGAAAACAATCACTCGCAGGCATAGATAACCTGGTGTTCCATACGCATTTCTGCTACACATAGTTTATAGGCATTTCGGCCACCAACTCACACTACCCTCTCAAGTGCCCATGTTCCCTTCCATCTGCTCTCTATTGTTCCACCCACACATGGTAGAAACAATCTTCAAGAGAGCACGTAGGACAAGAGAACACTACACAGGGTATGTTGTGCTTGTCACTACCCTTTGAAGTGCCCATGGTTCCCTTCCATCTGCTCTGTATTGTTCCACCCTCACATGGTAGAAACAATCTTCAAGAGAGCACGTAGGACAAGAGAACACTACACAAGGTAAGTGAACCATGAGTTCCATAAGTCCAATGCATCCCAAATAAAGGGAGCCAAAAAGAATAATCCATCCCAGTAAAAGGGAGCCATAAACATAATCCATAAACCTGAGGATGGATCCAAATTCCTAGAAAAGAAGTCCAGGAATCCATACACCTGTATACCATAATCCTTGTATACCATAACTCTTACCACATACTCCGTGCTAACCACACACCTTGGAGTAGAGGTGAACTTAATCCATAAAAGCATCATATCCATGAGATATCCAAAGATTTCTTCTCTATAAACTCGGACAGATTCGTCCATAGAAATTGCTTGTGAAGCCCAATATCTATATAAATCTCGTCCAAGAAAGAAATCTCCATAGATATATTCCATCCCAATAAAGGGAGCCATGAAAAGAATTCATCCCATTAAAGGGAGCCATAAACAATGTTTCCCTGAAACCATCTCAAGGCAAACAACAACACCTTTCTCCTTGCATAGCTATACAAGGGTTAGTGAACATCAAAAACACTTCATAGTAAATAGCAAAACCACCAACTTTGCAAACTCAAAGTATACTTAGCTTTTCTTTGCCAGGTTGATCATGAAGCCAAAAGAAATATCTCGTCACCATATCCTTAAGATATCCTGAGATATATCTCCATATAGCTTGCCTGTAAGCTTGATAATATAATCCACAATATCCATATGGAAAGAGTGCTAAACGTGTGCACATAAAGCCAACTCCATACTTCCAAGATAAATTTTGTGAATTCATAAATCCTTAGATCAAGCTGTCTATTGTTCATGCTCTTGCTTCATAGGCTCTGAAGTGGCTGGCCATGCTTAATAGTAATGATGGTAAGTGTGGTCCCCACTCCAGATCTTTTCTCTTCCTTATTGATAGAAGGAAGCCTCCGCTTCCAAGAAAGCCTATGCTCTGATACCAATGTAACTCGCAGCGGCGGTGCCCGGGGGACTAGGGCCTTTGACACACTTGTTGATACCATCAATGCATATTAAAACATTTAAACATGGCCACAGCCTTAACACATATCTATCATCACTTTGCATAAAACATAAAGCTGGATAAAACATCCACAAATGCTGAAAATGGAGCTTGCACGTGTGACACCGCATAGAGGCCGGAATGGGCCGACCCCCCCCCCCCCTTGGAGTATTTTATTACCCAAGGAGAATAATATCATGTACAAGCTTTGAGGGCCTTACTCTCCCCACGGGAGATGCCGGATTATCCCTATACAAATGCCATAGCACAGCCCAACACAAGGCTACCAAGCCGGAACATAGGCTGTAGAAATGCCGAGCCATCAATGTAATCCATATACCTCCGTGTGGGTACTATTCTTCCCAAAAACCACGGGTCTTCATGCAATAGAGCTAGTACAGCAAGTACAACTCTCCATTCAGCCGGTACAGCAAGTACAATGGCTAGTACAGCAAGTACAGTGGCTGGTACAGCCGATACGGTGGTTGGTACAGTAGGTACAGCAAGTACAGAAGCTGGTACAGCAAGTACAGTGGCTGGTACAGCCGGTATGGTGGGTGGTACAGCAGGTACAGCAAGTACAGAAGCTGGTACATCAAGTACAGTGGCTGGTACAGCCGGTACGGTGGCTGATACAGCAGGTACAGCAAGTACAAATGCTGGTACAACACATACAATGGCTAGAAATCATAATAAATGATTGAATACCCTTGCCTTCAGTATTTCTTCGCGATGGAAGCCTCCAAAACAGCCGGTATTCTTCATGGGCAGCCTTCAAGAGAGAGAACGAGAGTAGCCATCATTAGGGAAACCTTCAATGGTGGTAGAGGCTAGTGTGCAGCAAGAGAGCCTCCCTTAATGAAGAGAGAGGGCTCCAATTTATAGATTTGGGCCTCCCATGAGCTAAAATGGCAAGAGAAGGCTACAATGACAAGTGGAGAGCCACACAATAGCTGAAGTGACAAGTGTGAGGCCACTTGTCTCATTTTGATCCATTTTCTAACAAGTGTCAGGCCACTTGTCTCACTTTGATCCACTTTCTTGCCACATGTCCCAATCTAAGAGATGGGTCCTTCCATAATCTTTACCTCTAAAAATATCCCAACTGGTAGACATTCTGTCATAGGCACTTTGCCAACTCTTGGTATCTGCTCAATTCCAGATGTAATGACGCGAACAGAATTTCCATCGGAGTCAGGCCAAAAATAGCAACTCTCCTTAATTTTAGGAGTGTGGTCCTTTGTATTCTAGGATAATCCCCCATTCCCAAAGCTTGTACTTTCCAAATATTTAAACATCCTGGAGTCCACCAGACCCCTTTCAGACTGGGAAATGTCCAGGCTGGTGACAACAACACAGGCAACCAGCACTACAGGGGGGGTATGAACGCTGAGAACTGCTGCAAACTGCTGTAGACAGCCACCTAAAGAAAAACGCAGCAACCTATGTGGTGCTGTCCTTGCTGAAAACGCAAAAACGCAGGTCTGTCCAGGGGCAAAAAAAACGCAGATATGAAGAGGTATAGGAGGGAGCATCCAACGCTGAAAATCACCGGCGCTCTGATACCATGATAGAATGTGCAGCGGAAGAAGGGAAAGTGGAAACACAGGAGGGAGAGAGAGAGAGAGAGAGAAAGATGGAGAGGAAACACAGGTGAGAACCTGCTCTCAATATCATCATCAAAAGGAATACATGTCCCGAGCAAGAGGGGAGAACCTCGTAAGTGAGGGACTGCAGCTAGACAAGCTAGGCAAGCAATGCAAGCAGCAAAAATACGAGGGAGGCATGCCGGCTATATATACCTCTACATGAAGGCAGCCGACTAGGGATAAATACCTCCACGACTGGGGAAAATCCCAAGACCATAAAATGGGGAATAAATATGGGTAAAATATGAGTGGGGTGACCAGCCCCTCTGACTAACATGGTCAGCCCTAGAGGCTAAAATAGGACACCAAATAGGAAGCCAGCAAGTAGGGGATGATGTCTAACACCCCCTCTCAGCACCGGATGCTGAACAAACTCCAAGAAGCCAGAGACGCCGTCCTCGATCAAAGATGAAAGACTGCAGAAACAGGTACCAAGAAAGCTCCACAAGCAATCTCCTCAGCAACTCAGCTACAAAAGCAACAAAACAAGCTGCCAAGTACACCGTTCCTCTGGAAGAAAACAACCATATAGGCTGCGACATGCTGCTCCAAATAATGGTTCCAAACCCAAGTGTAAGAACACTCCCCGAAGTCGAATGTCGTGTATCCAGCAAGGAGAAGGTATGAAAAACCTCAAAACCAACCAAGATCAGATACTGTATAAAATCAATCCTGGGAGAAGCAAACTGCTCCTCACTGGAACCCTCAAAAGAAATAGAGTCAATCTGCTCCAACTCTGTACCAAGAGTAGCCAAATGCTGTATAAGAGCATCCTCTGAAAAGGTCAGCATCGCAAGATGTAAAGACGCTGTAGAAAATATGGGGTCCATCTGCTCAAACTCCATAACATGAGTTGCCCAATGCTGTACATAAGTACACGCCACTGAGGTGGGCATCGCAAGATGAAAGGACTCCACATCCCCCTCTGAAAAATGATATCGTCGGACTGGTACAAGCCCAACCTGATTCTGATCCAAATCCAAAAAACTCTGGAAGTACCACTGTGCCCCAAGCACGGTTAGCAACCACAGATCCAAAGCATCCCACCGGGTCCAAAAAACCATCCTCCAAAACAACAAGCCATCAGAACTGGCAGGGGGAGGGGCATCCTCAGAAGCATCACAAAGAGAGGCAGAGGTAGACTCCTCACAATGAGGAGGGGAAGCAGGAATATAAACTGCAGTGGCAACAAAGTCCTCAAAAGCATCACAGATAGCAGAAGACTGTTCCAGAAGTAGAACCAAATCCCAAGAATCAGCAACAGATAAAAGATCCATGTGAAAGGATCACACCGCAAAAGGGGAAAACACCCTCCTTGTTCTGCAAATACTGCAAAGAACACAAGCTCGGACAAAATAAACTCTGCTCAGGATCTCTGAAAAGATCACTGTTCTCCTCCAAATAACTGTAAACTCCTGTCAAAGAAGAATGTCTCCACAGGTACAGCACAGCTCCCGAAACTGATCCTCAAGTGAAGGAGCTGGAGAAAGGCCCCCTCTGAGTGTAGAAAACTCCTATGGGAAGCAAAACGCAGCCAAAACACTGCTATCCAGCAAAAATAGCACTCCACCGCGAACAGAAGGCAAGGAACATGTAGAAACCGGAAAACCGTGTAGGCCAAGAACAAAACACAGGTATAGATGCTCCAAAATTAGCAAAAAACACTGACTGAAATCTGAAATTCAGAATCCTCCTCAAGTACCAAACTGCCTCCAAAGCCACAATCCAATCAAGAAACCCCCTCTGCAAGTGATCTCTGTCCACTGGAGAAGAAAACGCAGCCAAACAAGGGCTACAAACCTGAAAATTCAGGCCAACCAGTGTCCACACCTCCTATGAGGAAAAATGCTGAAGAGAAGGTACCTTCGGGTCCAATAGATAAAGCCCAGTTGAAGGTAGAGCTACCAGCAAGATCGGTTCAAAAAAAACGCAGAAATCATGGCTGCAAATCTAAAAACGCAGAGGTATAAGGGGCTGAATATGGAAACGCTGAAGAAATAGGTACACCCAAGCCTCAGATCAACAAATCAGCATCAGAAACCTGTAGAAGAAAAAAACGCAGCAAATATGCTGCTACTACTGGCCTGTACAAAACAGGCGACCAGCACTACAGGGGGGGTATGAACGCTGAGAACTGCTGCAAACTGCTGTAGACAGCCCCCTAAAGAAAAACGCAGCAACCTATGTGGTGCTGTCCTTGCTGAAAACGCAAAAACGCAGGTCTGTCCAGGGACAAAAAAAACGCAGATATGAAGAGGTATAGGAGGGAGCATCCAACGCTGAAAATCACCGGCGCTCTGATACCATGATAGAATGTGCAGCGGAAGAAGGGAAAGTGGAAACACAGGAGGGAGAGAGAGAGAGAAAGATGGAGAGGAAACACAGGTGAGAACCTGCTCTCAATATCATCATCAAAAGGAATACATGTCCCGAGTAAGAGGGGAGAACCTCGTAAGTGAGGGACTGCAGCTAGACAAGCTAGGCAAGCAATGCAAGCAGCAAAAATATGAGGGAGGCATGCCGGCTATATATACCTCTACATGAAGGCAGCCGACTAGGGATAAATACCTCCACGACTAAGGAAAATCCCAAGACCATAAAATGGGGAATAAATATGGGTAAAATATGAGTGAGGGGTGACCAGCCCCTCTGACTAACATGGTCAGCCCTAGAGGCTAAAATAGGACACCAAATAGGAAGCCAGCAAGTAGGGGATGATGTCTAACACGTAGGTCAGTCTTTGAGCTTTAAAAGTCAGTCAGATGTCAATCCTCTTAACCCACTTGGAAAAAGCACCATTCAAAAGCATGTAGTGTCGGCTCTAGCATTAGGTCAAACATTAGCAAGCATCTAGAAGTCTTTAGGGTGTATATGGGCTAATTTCGCATGTCAAAGGGCTAAGCCTAGCCTTGGACAACCTTAGTGACCAGCTGACCAAAATGGGGGTTGCTCTATACCCAGTCGGCTAGCATTTGCTGCTGCAAGCCAACAGCATGTTGGGTATAATAATTCAGTCGGCTAGGTAATATGGACAGCATTTTTCCATGCGCAGCCATTTATAGCATTTAATGCTATTTAATTGATATTTTTTGTCCATGTTGAACTGGCCGATAGCCTTGTGTTGGCTGACCAACAGCAAAGGGACATATAAATACAGGCGCATCAGTTCTCCCTCATTCATTCAGGTATTCAACTGTTGAACAACAACAGTTCAACAGTCCTACTCATCTCCAAGCAACAAGGAGGATACTCTTCTATCTAGATAGAAAAAGGACTGAAGCTCCTGAACGATAACTTTAGACATCACTTTCCCGCCTGTTTCAGTCTTTGCTTCATAATCCAAAGATAAACCCAATCTCCTTCTGAGAACTTCACATCCCTTCAGTCTTTATTGGCCTATCGAGCCTCTAGCGCTTGAGCCAACCTGTCTTTAACTGATTCCAAAATCTCCTTGTAAGACTTCGTCATTCTGTTCGAACTTCGCTTCAAGTACTGAATAGTGACTGGAATGATCTTCCAAACGCTGCTTCATATGGAACCCTGCCAATAGCTAAAGAAAATGAATTATTCAAAACTGCTTAAACTAAAGACAAATATGATTCCCACTTACCTTGTTAATCGTGGACATAACACTTCAGCACAACAAAGGCCAACTGGTTGTAGATTTCTCTTTGGCCATCAATCTCTGGATAAAACGCACTAGAAAAGTTTAGTTTAGTACCAAAATTTTCAAACAATGCCCTCCATAAATGACTGCTAAACTTGGCATCTCGGTCTGGCACGATGGTCTTAGGAATCCCGCCAATCGGGTACCAATGTCGAAAGAACAAATGTGCAACACCTTCAGTGGTCACATTGGCCCTACATGGAATAAGGATAACAAAATTGCTAAATCCATCAACAATTGTTAAGCACTAAGTATTACGCTTACCCAGACTAGGAGGCAAATTTTAATCCATCAATATATCTTGGAAAGGTCCTTCCGGAATGGGTAGAGACTGTAACAACCCTATCTTCCTCCCATGAGGAGCTTTCACTTTCTGACAAACGTCACAATGTTGCACATGAGTGAACACATCTCACCTCATTCTTGGCAAATAATATTGCCTTTCTAGCTTCTCCAAAGTCGAATTCATGCCCCAATGACCACTAGTGATGGCGTCATGGACATCGTGGAGAAGAGCTGCCCTAAATGACCTCGTGACACAAAGTCAACCTTTGTACCATCTCATATCAAAAAGTGACATGGTCCTATGGCATCCAATGCATGCTCCCACTGTGTACCGAATTCCTTAGAATCTACGTACATGTGCTTCATGTCATCTAGCCCCATACCAACAAGGTCAAGTCTAGTGTTCTAAATCCAATCAACAAGTTGCAAGCTCTTCAGCAAGAGGTTCTTCAGGCTGGGAAGGAGATATCTTCAGAAAACATAGCCATCACTTTGCTATCTCATCTGACCTCTTAGTACTCAGCTTTCTCTCCTCTTTGATCACTAATGGCAAGCTCAGCACCATCACATGGGAGAAGCTTGTGCGGCGTGCCTATGGTCTTGGACTAGGAAGAGCGTTTTACGAAACCTTCAGAGGGCAGAGATTCTGATGCCTTGACCGGCCAGCAGTCAAAAGGCCGTAATAACAACAACAATAAGGGCAAAGGGAAGTCTTCATCAGAGAAGTCTTATGAGAAGAAGCCTGATTCAGAGCATGATAATTTGAAGGCTGAGCGGACCTGTAACAATTGTGGCGAGAAAGGCCACTATTGGAGGAAATGTCCTAAGCGGAGTACCGAGCAGAATGCTAATTCTTCAGCTTCAACTGCCAAGACTCCAGCTTTTGTGCACTTGGAGATTTTGGACACAGATGCTTCATCTTCTTCGAGCAGGGAGGCATTGGTTTCATTGCCAGGGATACTCGGGAGTGGATTTTCGATAGTGGTGCTTCCAGGCACACGACTCCTTCCCAAGAGTTATTATAGGATCTCAAACGGCAGCCAAGTCACATTTTCATTGGCGGCAACTCCACTATACTGATTCATAGTGAGGGCAGGATCCCGATGGCAAAGGGGGGAAGCATTCCTTTCGTGTTCTTTATGTCCCAACACTTGGGTTTCATCTATTGTCAGTGCATGAGGTTTGCAAGACTAGCTTCCGGGTGGAGTTTGAGGAGCATTCTATTGCTCTACAGGACTAAGAAACAAGCCACGTTGTATGGGAAGGCGGATTGGAGAATGGTATCTACAAACTCTCAGCACTCTCTTCTCTGACAGGCACTCAGATTGGTGACTTGTGGCACTTCCGTTTTGGCCACTTGAATGCGGATGTGCTCCGACAGGCTTTCCGAGACAAATGGTGGATGGTTGCCAAATGTTGGGCACGCAACAAGGATGCTATACTTCTTGCATCCGTGGTAAGCAGCACAAAGGAATATTTTCCGAGGCAGACCATGATTTGGACCGTTCTTGCCCTTGCCTCTTCTCAGCGATGGCCAGTATATCAGATGGATGTAAAATCCGCTTTCCTTTAATGGTGACTTGCAGGAAGAGGTGTATGTTGAGCAGCCTCCAGGCTTTGAGGTTCCGGGATCAAAGGTGATGGTTTACAGGTTGCAGAAGATCTTGTATGATCTTAAGCAGGCTCCCAGGACTTGGAATCAGAAGATTGATTCCTTCTTTTTGCGGATAGGATTTCAGAGATTAGTTGCAAATTCTAACTAGTATCTCTTTCGAGAACGCGGTTTGGTCACGTTGATTATCCTTTATGTGGATGATCTCATTCTCACTGGCGGTCATGTGGAGCACATAGCAGTGACGAAGGCTGCCTTGTCAAAGAAATTTGAGATGACCAACTTAGGCTTACTCCACTTCTTCTTGGGATTAGAGATTTGGCAGACCCAAAGGGGGTTCTTTGTTTCTCGGCAGCAATATGTTCATGAGTTGCTGGAGGCCTTTGGGATGGAGAACTGCAAGCCTATTACTTCACCGATGGACCCGAACACGAAGCTTACAGTGAATGATCCTTGTGAGCAGGTTGATGCCTATCTATATCGGAAGCTCGTTGGTTCATTGATTTGTTTGCTAAACGCCAAATTGGACTTGGGCTTTCCCGTGGGGCTATTGAGCTCGTTCATGCAGACGCCTTTGAAGACTCATTGGGACGAAGGATTGCAGATCTTGCGGTATCTACACGTTACGAAGAATCTTAGACTCTTCTATGACACTAGAGAGGGAACGACGGATCCAAGGTTGGAGTGACTCAAATTGGGGAAGAGATCCAGACACAAGAAGATTTACATCAAGCTATGGTTTTACCCTCGGCTCAGGAGCTAGGATCTATTTCATGGAGCAGCAAAAGGCAGCCAACTATTGCCTTGTCATCTACAAAGGCAAAGTACCAAGCTACTTGTGGTGCTGCTTGCAAGGTTGTGTGGCTGCAGAGGTTGCTTGGCAAGATTGGGTTTCCACAGAAGGAACCCACGGTCATCCATTGCGATAACCAGAGCTACATAGCTATTTCTCGGAACCCGGTCTTCCATGCCCGGACCAAGCACATAGAGATACAATATCACTTTGTTCGTGAGAAGATTTTGGTTGGTGACATCTTGCTTGTGTATTGTTCGACGGAGGACAATGCGGCGGACCTCTTCACGAAGTCTCTACCTCAGGCTATGCTCCGGTAGCACTCCAGCTTACTGGGATTGGTTCTACATCCAGGAGCTGAGAGGGGGTGTTAGCAGTCATCTCCTGTCTGTACATCACACACTAGGGCCTCTGTTGTGAGTGTGCCCGCCCAGTTAAGTGTGTCTCCATTTTTCCCCACCTTCCATGGTGTTTTCCAAGTTTTGCTGGATGTGGGAGGGCTGTTTTTGCTGTCAACTGTTGTCTTCTGCTGGCCGACTGGACATTTGCTACCCGACCTGTTTTCAGTACTGGCCGACTGATGTTTTTCTAGTCGTGAGCATATGGGGCTGCTGTCGGCCTGTTTTGGGCTGGCCGACCAGCAGCCTAGGGCCATATATATTGGCCCTGCCCCCCCCCACAGTCCATTGTATCGGATCTTGTGTATAGAGCAGAGTTTATAAAGCTTCTCTCTCTCTTTTCTGTGTTTTGTTCTCCACAGCAGTTGTCGCTTATTTCCGTTGTGCATTCTGACAACCATCTCCCAATATTCCATTCTTCTAGTACTCCGCCTAACTCGATCCACACACTCTTTTACAAGAGCTTGGATTACCCCATAAGCAACTGCCTGCCGGTAGACCAAGGGCCTATCCACTCACTTCCTCACGGACTACTAACACGGGCTCTTTTTTCAGAAGATTACTGTATTCCTATGGCCGTCAATAGCAAATGTCCAAGAAAATATGAAGCAAAAAAGGTAAAACAATACTATAGGGCTGCAAGATATAAGCTGAAGCTTCAAAACAGCACGAATGCAAATGAAAATGGCATTAAAAAGGAGTGGAAAACTCCTAGTGGGAAGAAGTCGATGGCAGCTACTTGGTATTCTAAGGTGGAAGCAACATCAAAAACACCACCACAAAAAAGTTTGCAACAGAATATCCAGTCAACAGCTGCTTACTCTTCTAACAGCAAAATGTTTCATCCTAGCTTGAGCAATTACTTTACAGAAGCTGCTCTAGCCAGAACAAGGAACGCATGACAACAAAGTAACAATGCAGTATCCTGTCCTGACTGAGAAAAACTCAATTGAACTCTCACCTTGACTGCAGTGTCTCTGAGATCCCTCTGAGGTGGCCAGCAAAACTTGACCACAAAAACGTTGAAGAGGGATAAGGCTATTGGTGAGAGCTCCAAAAATGGAGCCTTTGTGATCACCTAGGTGGCAAGCAAATTTTCACTACAATTTGCAATGCGTGGAGTGCATGTACCCCTCCAGCCATGGCTGCTGAAATCAGCTTCAGAGGCTGGTTAGCGAAATCCATACACCCATCAGCAGGGGCACATCCAAACCATGCATGCATGATGACCATCTTCCCCGTCCAACTCCAAACTGCTCATCCAACTCCACCTATCCCCACGAGCGGTAAGCATTGCGTAGCCAGCCACTCTTGTCCAGAAAATACCAGTGCCCACACTAATCAGGTCAAGTACTGATCTGCACCTTTGTGCAATTCTTTGTATGGCATGCTGAAATAAAAATCAAATCTCACAGGTGCAGGGACCTCCATGATTTTGATAACTCTCCAGAAAATACCAAGGATAGGCCTCTAATAGTATGAGCAACCACTTGCGCCATGTCTAACACTCTTCTAGTATCTCAGAACACTAATGTCTTGACCATGTAGCATCAAAGACATGGAGATGGCTATGGCTCTACAATTGGATAAAATACATGCATAATGCCAGGCATTTTTCATACCATCACAAAACATGAAAAAAGACGAGGATATCTCCATGTTGATAGATAGGATCTCTAAGGATACAAAAGAATCCATTTATACTACAAGCCTCAATGGAAGTTCACCCACGAAAGCACTAAAGATCCACATAACCGTGTACTGACTAATGCCAAGGTTTCCTTATGTAGGTTTAGCCCTCAGCTAATCCATTGCTTTCAAGGGCGCTTTCTTCCAAATGTAGACTTGATTAATCGCACAAATAAGCCTTAACTCCTTGTTTATCCTAATACCATTTGTCCCTGGCACATTTCTTTAGCGAGGGAAAACCCTATTAAGGGCAATGCAGACCACAATGGATTTTTTATTTATTTTTAAGATCGTTTTTTTCTTCTAACTGGACTTTTTCACTTGCAGCGACAGCCATCCCCGATCCAACAGAAGATTTTCCTTGCAAAGCGATGCAAAAAAGCAGTGAAACAGGAGAAAATGTTGAGGTTTTGTAAATGCAGTTCACTAACTGATCCATTTGATTGGTTTCAGAAACCCTTAATTCTGGTTCTCGAACCCTAATTTTCTGCTAAATTCGATTACGAAAATAGATACAAAAGCTCGGTGACATTACCTCAATCTGGTCCCCATGACGAATCACCGAATCGGAATATGAAGATCGCAAGGGCAGCAGTGGAAGAGGGGACAAACTATGGCGAGCTACAGCAGCATGGCGATGAAAATAGATGCACCTGAAAGCGAGCTCCCTAAAGATTGAACTGTTTTTGTTGCCTTACTGTTAATTTTTGCTGCAATTTCGGTTTTTGGTTTTTTATTGGGACAATGAATTCTATTTTTATGTGAGGAGTTTCACACTGTGGCCAGACAACCTGTTTGCCCTTCTTTTTTTGAGAGAGAAAGTGATGAGACCATATCTTCACACTCATAGCATCAACAAAACCAACAAAAAACCATACTTATGATTTGTGGATTTCTCAAGACATCTAACACAACCCACCGTGAGCCTCATTGATCACCCATTTGAGACACACATTGATAAAGGATGAGATTATATCACTACAAGAGATGGGCCCATCGCAAAACAAATTTACTCCAAGCATGGAAAAAGGTACTAGTGGCCCAGCAAAGGTTACTATCTTTGCCGTTTCTCGCAAGCAAATGAAAAAACCAAGAATCCAGAAATCCCAGTGAGCAAAAAACCAGTAGATTGTTTGTGATTGCTTGATAGAATACCCGAAAATCAATAAATAAGGACCCATGGATAACACAAAAAGTATAAAATAAACATGATTGATGAACCAAATCCATGAGATAAGGATTAAGCAATTCTCTTCATCGATCCTCTTATTTCCATCTTTCAACAAATCCATACACACCATTTGGTCTACATCAACAACTAATAAATCATTGACATCTATATCTATAAAAAGCTCTAATGATGAGGTGGATACTTTATTATCAATATTGGTCCAAGTTTGTTCATGCTCTTCTTCATTTCTTGAACATGGTCATTCTCATTTTGAATGGTTTATAAGTATTAGTGCAATTTTGTTCATGATCTTCTTCATTTCTTGAACATGTCATTCTCGTTTTGAATGGTTTTTATGATGTGTCATGTCCACTTCTACCTCCTCCAATGTCTCCTCAACGTCTTGATCAAGGAGCCACTTGTATAACATACCACCATTTTGCATTGGGGTGAAACACTACCTAGTCAAAACAATAAGAGAAACTAGTAAGGACCTATGATTTATACCTTAATTAAATGATTTGCTTGACTTAGATCATCAAAAAACCAACATGACAATGTTGAGGTATTGCAAAAGTGTCTCGTTCCATAATTTTATGGAATCATTCGTAAAAAGCCCTTTTAAATGCTTCTTAACAGTTGCTTGAGCATCTCTATACATTGAACCATTCAACATTAAAGATAAATAAGCTGAATGTTATAAAACCAACCTCTAAGATGTTTTCAATTGTTTCACAATAATCAAGCTTATCGGCTACAATAGTTCCGTAATAGTTCTACAATGTTCCATAATAATTCCACAATGTTTTCAATAGTTCCATTATAGTTCTACAATAATCAGGCTTACAAGCTACAATATTGGTATCCCATTCACTAACTCAACTATCTTGCTCAAAACTTGCCATTAAACCACAATCATGTGTGTGTTTCTCTTAGAATCCACATGCTACAACATCGTTTTTTGCAAAGTGTAAGCAGTATAACGTTATTGCTTCTTTATGTCTCTTTTCTTGCACATTGCAATATAAACTTTTACTGCCACCAAACAAAAGTAAAATGCATATGTATAATATGTTGAGTATATGTATATCAACTATGATAAAAGAAGAACGGCAAATTACATGAAAGTTTCATCCTCATGCATACTCCCACTCTTCATTCATGACTATCTCTCCCTCCCCCCTGAAGCTTGATCTAGCGCTTCATGAAGCCATTCAATGTTACAATCCTTTTGGAGAGGCTCAACACTCGGGCAGGTAGGGTAAGCATCTATTTGCTCTCTTAAAAGCTTTTCTCTCTTCATGGTGTCTATTTCTTTGCATCATCATATAAAAATCCAAGTGACATTAAGCCAATTAGAATGATGTCATGCAAAAGAAATCTAGAGTACTAAAGATTCATACCTCCACTCGTCCCATCTTGTAGATGGCCTATCACACTTTATTCTCTCCATAATCGCTAATAGCAATAAGAAGAATAAACTATACATAGAGAAAATTCATAACGTGAGTGTATAAAGATTAGGGTGAAGATAAAGGGATAATGAATAGAAACATAGATACTTGTAACTTCTTGTGCCGGTCATTGTGTTTTAAGATCATCTTTGAGACCATACAATTATGGCTTCTTTTTGGTAAAGGTGTCTTTTAATGAATGCATCACTCCCATATGTTTACGAAAAGATGCAATTTGAGTCTATTTTTAAGATCATACTGAAAGATGCAATTTGAGTATTCACACTCGTTTGCTCCTTCCTTGTCTCATCAATATCCATGGTGCCACCTTTTTCTTGAACGGCCATGCTCTCTCAAGGCGATCAATCTTCTTCAAGTCATACCTCACTGCCTTTGTATCTCTTTTACAAAAATCAAATGATCCCAAATGTTGGCAACACTCTTGAAGAAGTGCATTAGATCATGGAGATGATTTGATTTTGAACTCACACAAATATGGGAGGCATAAGAAGATTGGGTACCTTGTCATTCCATTGGATGGTGGGATTTGAGTGCTTCTCCAATTGCTCATACTTACGACGAGAAGGAGGAATAAATCAATGTTCTTATACACCACCTTCTTTAGTGTATTCCGTCATGATGAAAAAAATGATGGCCCACAAATAGGGCACGTATTATATCCACTTATTGTAAGGCTTGCAAACGAATTTATTCACAAAATATTAATACTAAAATAATATCTCCTAAAACAAGATTAAAAAGCATACCCTAGCACTGTGAGAGGTGGGATTTCTATCCAAAGGGACTTGGTGCCTTGAGGGTATGCTAGCCTGCCCCGAATAGTTTGTATCTATATGGGGAGAAGGTGCAAGGAGAGGCAAAGCACGGACCCATGGTAGGCACCCTAGGAACGCACTCACGCACCGGCGGGTAGGCACGTGAGGTGCAAGGAGAGGCAAAGCACGGACCCATGGTAGGCACCCTAGGAACACACTCACGCACCGGGTAGGCACGTCACACCGGGGAGGAGGTGCAAGGAGTGTGACGTGCCTACCCGGTGCGTGAGTGCGTTCCTAGGGTGCCTATCATGGGTCCGTGCTTTGCCTCTCCTTGCACCTCCTCCCCATATAGATGCAAACTATTCGGGCCAGGCTAGCATACCCTCAAGGCGTGCCTACCTGGTGCGTGAGTGCGTTCCTAGGGTGCCTACCATGGGTCCGTGCTTTGCCTCTCCTTGCACCTCCTCCCCATATAGATACAAACTATTCGAGGCCATGCTAGCATACCCTCAAGGCACCAAGTCCCTTCGGATAGAAATCCCACCTCACAAGCACTTGGAGTAGTCATTGCATCGTCCACAAACGAGTATATATTTTGAGGGAGCTTTTTTCCCCAATCGCACTCTCTCCAAACATCTCTCCTCCTTGCCACCATATGATCCTCCCATCTCCTCCACATCCTCCCACCACCTCCTTGCCACTCTGCATTCTCCCATATCAGCCTAGCCCCTCATAGTTCTTAGCACGTCCTCTCTCTCTCTCTCTCTCTCTCTCTCTCTCTCTCTCTCTCTCTCTCTCTCCTCCCTGCCACCATATGCTCCTCCCTTCTCCTCCACATCCTCCCACCACCTCCTTGCCACTCTGCATTCTCCCATATCAGCTTAGCCCCTCATAGTGCTTAGCACGTCCTCTCTCTCTCTCTCTCTCTCTCTCTCTCTCTCTCTCTCTCTCTCTCTCTCTCTCTCTCTCTCTCTGTGTAATAGAAGATATATTACCAAAATTTACTTTACAAATGGCCCCATGGCCACCATGTGATGTACTAGCTTTCCCTCACTAATTACTTTGAACCACACGTGTAGCTCGGAGTACCCTGATCCAATATATAGCCATGTCATTCTCCACCAAATGGGCTAATCATCATAAGGAAGAGACTTGCCACAATAGTAGCCCTTTTATACAACCTATGTGAGCTGTAATACCCACTTCTGCATCAAATATAAAGGTATTCCTATTTAACCATATATGCCACAAACCTATCCACCTTTAAAAATGAAAGAAAATTGAATGTTATGGGTTATCCGCCCTACTCAAAATCTTGCCAAAAATCCAGTCTTAAACCTGTACGGGCCTGCTTGTCAACGGAATCCATGCGTGAGAAAGGAAATCCACACCTTCTTTGCCACTAGACATGAAATGAAAAGATGCGGGCATGATTCCAAGCATGTAGTACAAAACACACAATTACCAGAGGCAATCCACTGCTTTCACAACAGGTCCCCCAAAGGTAAGCCTCCAACTAGCATGCACCATAGGAACACCTTCCCTTGATATGGAATCTTAGACCACCAGCCTTATAAGATTACTTTCTTCCACCAGACCCTACTTTTCTTGATGTTCCATACCCTATTAGCCTTCTCAATGATCCAGCGCTTATCTTCCACCATCATATGGCACACTTGATTTATTGTACATTGGACAATGTCCTGATGCTTTCTAAATGCCCAATCTAACCAAGGTTGCTGATCCTCCAACTAAGGAATATCACCAAATGGTGTAAGGCCTACCTCTCTCTCTCTCTCTCTCTCTCTCTCTCTCTCTCTCTCTCTCTCTCTCTCTCTCTCTCTCTCTCTCTCTCTCTCTCTCTCTCTCTTTGTAGCAGGGTTAGTTTCCCGACACACTATGAGAGTGGTGATTTTGCTTTAGAAAGTATGTCCCAGAGTCCTTAGCTCACACACCATGAAATAACATTGAGCATACTAACGAAGACACACAACAAATGAGAAGAAGACTAAATCCCTTGTGTCACTTCCACATGTTATTACAGCTCCTCACTGCACTGTGCACACCCAATAGTGGTCACACTAAGGTGGAAATCCACAAGATAGAATTACAATGGGACTACAAAACTTAATGAATGGATAACAATGATAACGACAAAGAGGATGAGCCGAAGGGGTGTGGCATAAAGAGTTCATCCCCTTGGTTCCTTTAACGCATCTTTAAATTCTCTAGCAAGTCTCATAACCAGAGGATGCCATTGGTGAGAATCCTCTATCTTTGGTCAAGAGGCGTGTCGGTGGGAAGATGCCAATCAGAGTGAAGATTGATGAGGAAGATGCAAATCAGCATGCAATGCCTTCAATGATGTGTGATCATTCCACTTTTGGATGTTCTTGGGATCCATTCCAATCTAGCTGGATGGTCCTTGGGATCCATTCCAATCTAGCTGGACAGTCTAGCGCTTCACTAGTCCAATGAGAATGTTCTAGGGATGATGTCCTAGATCGCAATCCAAGGAGGATGGTCCACACCACAACAGTCACACTGTGGGCACCCTTAGGACCAATCCAAAGAGGGTGTCCATAGCCAATCCAATGAGGGTGTCTTGGGCTAGCCCATGAGGATGTCCTAGACTAGTTCAATGAGGGTTACCTGGACCAATCCAATGAGGGTGTCCTAGGCCAGTCCAATGAGGATGGTCCAGGATGCAACATTCACAGTGTGGGCACCCATGGTGGCTACAGGTCACCCACCACTAGAGTGTTCACCGTCTTGAGGCAAAGGAGAAGAAGCATATGTATTCTCATTGTCTTGAGGCAAAGAATAAGAAGCATATGTATTCTCACACCTTGAAGGGATAGAATGATCACACCATGAAAGGAGAGAGAGATATTAACTGTTGATAGAGGGGGGAAGATAGCACCATGAGATAGCCATAGCCTACAAACTTTTTGCTTACATAATTTGGATTTTTTCCTTTTCCTCCCCCTTTTTTTTGGGTTGGCCACAAGCCCCAGATTTGCAAGTTTACTATTTGGCATCATAGCATTACAAATGTAGAGCTGGACTTAATTATGCATTATAGGAGTCATACGTAGAATGGTGGATATTATTGCGTGGATCCTATCTTTTATGTGGCGTCACTCTGTCTGAGCTAGGGAATAAGTATTATCTAGGGTCTCAGGGGGGTGAGTATGTGATTTTATTTTTATTTTTTTATTTTTTTTGTTTGGGGGGGGCAGCATGAGAAGGAAAAAGAGGGGCGAGTAGGTGAGTGGAGGGGGACAAGTAGGTGGGAGGCGAGTTGGTGAGGTGTTGAGGTAGAAGGGGTTGAAGAGGGGAGGGTGGAACAGGTGGAAGGGGGGGCGAGTGGGACAGGTTGAAGGGGGATGAGTGGGATGTATTGAAGGGGGGACAAATGGGTGAGAAAGCGAGGAGGGGAGGTTTGGGGGGGAGGAGAGAGAGAGAGAGAGAGAGAGTAGGTCAGTGGGTGAGAAGGGGGAGGCGAGTTGGTGAGGTTAAGGTAGAAGGGGTTGAGTTTTGGGGGTTTCTTTCTACTAGTATGGGTTTATCAAGATCGTTTATAACCCCTTCTCTTTATCCAAGATTATTTGGCTTATTGAATTAGGAACATCTTTAATTTCCACTTAATGCACTATCTATCCAAGGGTGGGATATGTGTTATTACCGCTTTTGGATATGCCTTTATGGGATATTTAGCCACAATGTGGGGGCCTTGACATCTAAAACAAGCAAGAGGGCCTCTCCTCAGGCCATTAATATGGTCGATAGGCTCTTTCTGCTATTTGCATTAAGGTAGTCAATTGTTTTATGTCCCCACATAATTAGTCCTGGTTTTCCCAAATGATATTCACTTCTGGGTTGGTCATCTAGGAATTGAGTTTGGATATTTCATAAAATTTTAATGTGCTAGGGGGTTCAAAGGTGTTCCATATCAACTAGGCTTGTCGGCGTGGATCCTGGCAGTGTTGGTTGTGGTGGTACTAAAGGCATTACATTCGATGTTCTGATGGGTTTCTTACCAATGTAGGGTTCATTACTATCACTTGGTCCAACTAGAGGTGGGGCTAGTAAAGCTAATGGCTAAGGAGCCTACCAGTAATGCATGCACTTCTATGATTCTAGCCATTTGTTGTGTGTGGTAGTAGTTAGAAGTTTCATGATTTCCATATCTTTTGTAGTATTATCCACACCACTAGTTCCCCCACCATTGCTCTCAAGACTCGGCACTCATGCATTGTGTGGTTACTTCAGCAAACAACACACCAAGTCATTTCCTGTCTTGGAGCTAAATGTGGATGTCTTGTCTCCCTCTAGGAGAGGCTTTCCACACTTCTTCTAGCCCTTTGATTAGTTCCTTAGTAATGTCTTTTGCGTATTTATCAACATTTTAAGATCACAGTGTCTACTTCTTCTAGCCCTTTGATTAGTTCCTTAGCAATGTCTTTTACATTTTAAGATCATAGTGTCTACTTGTTCAAATTCAAGATATGCCATATATACTATATTTGTCCACACCACGAAATATGGCTTCTCAAATTTTTAAATTTTTATCATACCATATGTTTAGGTGCACTCATAAGGGTGTGATGTTTCATTAGAAACCTCAATGTGAAATTTTTGGGACAAATAGGTGTGATTAGCCATTTTGTTGAAAAATGATTGCTTTTTACCATATTAATGCTTAGAAGGTGAAAGCAAAGTGATGAACCCCTTTGCCATGTCAATGTATGTAGAGAGAGAGAGAGAGAGAGAGAGAGAGAGAGAGAGAGAGAGAGAGAGAGAGAGAGAGAGAGAGAGAGAGAGAGAGAGAGAGAGAGAGAGAGAGAGAATGACTTTGAAACCCTTGCTTATTTTTGCCACCACCTTGTTAACAAAGTCTCACATGTACACTACAAGAGACATGCCCAATAGTAGCAAAGCCACATTGAAAAAATCCCAAATATTGGTGGTATTTTTGCTCCTATATATGCTATGAAAGAGCCCTAGTTTTTCTTTTTTTCTAAAAAGGGTAGCTTGAGGGAGTCCTTACTCCCCCAATATACCCCAAAAATCTTTTTTAATATACTAGAGATGTGACAAAGGCCATTGTTTCAAATTAAACAATTGATCATAAATAAAAAGATATATTACTTAAGCATATAAATAAAAAGTTATATTACTTAAGCATATAAACAAAAAGTTATACTACAAAGTTAAATACTTGAGCATATAAACAAAAAGTTATACTATAAAGAATTCTTGCAAGCACTTGAGTATAAACAAAAAGGTGTGTTCCTTTGAGAGCCATATTACATCACAATGAGTATATATAAAAACTTTTTGAGACTCCAAGAAATGTATTACAATGAGTAGATAAAAATTCATCTAAATACATCTAGACACACTAGATGTATTTAGATAAAATTCATCTTAATACATCTAGACACACCAGATCAATCATCATCTTCATCATCATCATTCATCTTTATCACCGGTAACATTCTCATCGTTGTCGCTTGGCGCCTCATCATGTAAAATAAAGTTAGTACAATTATTATAGCTCAAGAACTAAGTACCTTTAAACATGTTCTCAAAAAAACATGGAGACACACTTACATTACACCCATCAATAAACTTCCCAATTGAGCTACTTAAGCCCAAATGTTGTGGATGGCTAAGTAGTACTCATATTCCTCCTTTGCAGAGGGGAGTAACACACTACCTCTATCTATGAAGATTAAAAGTCATAAATTATCTAGTTTAGCTAAAATACATAATTATATGGACGATGGAAAAAAACGAAGTGGGAACCTTCCTTCTCAATTTGAAATGAGAAACACCATGCTTTCAAAGGTGAGTGGCACTCATTTTTACTGGCGATATTTGTGGGGTGCTCTCTCTCTTGCTTCTTACAATCTTCTATTCTTAAACTTGAGAAATTAGAGGGCTTGCCTTTACCTTGCTTCAAGAACCTCATTATTTTTGCTCTTCTATTGGACAAAGTAGACTTGAGCAATTAGAGGGCCTGTCTTTACCTAGCTTCAAGAAACCTCCTTCTATTGGGATAAAGCAGACTTCATCCATCTCTTCATTGGTCCATCTTTAAATTCTAGTGAGTGGCGGACAAGGCACATGAAATTCCAATTTCAAGTGATCACACATATATTGCTTCTTCACTTTATCTTGGTATTTCTAAAAACCTTGAAGGAATTATCAAATTTAAGGTTGACAAGTGAATTTATTCTTGATTAACCAAGCTTATGGGGCATGCTTAATCGCTAATGGATATGTACTCAAGCCTATAAAAAGGCACCCTATCTAATGGATTAGTGTGTGAGTTTTTTGCTAAACCTCTCATCATTATGCTTTAGTTTTTTCTTTAGCCTTAATCTCTTTTCTTGCATTTCTTGTGTGTCAAGATGTTGATGTTAATCCACTTTTACACACCTTAATCCATTTCTTGTATGCCAAGATGTTTGTCAATCCACTTCTATACACCATAATCCACCATAGCCATGCCTAGATCCATGTATTTTAACATGGTATCATAGGTAGTTATACATAGGTCTATGGTAGGATAACATAGCCTAGGTTCCTTTGCAAGTTCAAATAGTAATTTATTAGGGGATGATTAGTTTTTTTATTAATCCTGATTTTTCCTTGTGTAGTAATAGATAGTGTTTATCTTTATTGTTGTTATAAAGTGCAAATGTTTAAGACCATCTTTAATAAGAACTAGCAACATCAAGTGGAGTTATTATAGGGTTCATATTTGCTCTTGGTGGTCTGGTCACTTCTAAATTTTATGCAAGCTATAATGGAGACACAATGTCATATATTTGCTCTTGGTGGTCTGGTCACTTCTAATTTTATGCAAGCTATAATGGAGACACAATGTCATATATATTTTTTAGTTTCAATTGCTAGTTAGCCACACTTGATCATGTTAAGTGAACATGCCATCCTTCTCTTAGAAGTATAAGAGAAAACACAAGGCTACAAGGTTAGCAAAGCCAAGCTGCTAGTCTTGTAAAAGGAGTGACTCTCAGCATTGTGGGCTACTTAAAAGACCATCGAGGTTGGAAATAAGCCTACTAGAAATAAGCTCACAAAATAGAGAAGAAGCTTGCCACAACTAAGAAGGCATTAAGAAGAAAGTAGGCAATATCTCTACAAAAAAAGCACAGTAGCAATAGATCCAAAGAAAAGAAAAGCTTAGTGCTCTTTTTAACACACGAGTTGTAGTGGCAAATCAAGCAAAAGAGGTGGGGCTCCTGAGAAAGTGTTTTGAGGGAAGGGTCTTCCTTCACTTCGGAATCTCCTAGCATCTTGATTCTGATTAAGGCCTTGCTTCTGCACTGGCATGTATAAAGGATCGACCCACTGTGTTGGTGGCGTGCCCATATATAGACCTGGTTGTATTCCAGAATTGTCAAGTACTCCTTTCACCAATTTGGTTTTCCAATCATCATACATCAGTGAATGCCTCAATATTATCTTGTGGGATAGGATGTCATACCTTTTGAGAGTGCCATTGTGGAGATGGGTGAGGTGCCAGTATCTCCTCGGGGAGTGATAGGGTTAGTGGGAAAATCTATCTCTGGAGAATTGAAGGTTGAGAAAATGCAGTCAGCTTTGAGATGTGTTAGTAGGTGGCATGTTAGGATAGGGGTTAAGTAGCTTACTAGCGACATTAGAATAGATAGGGTAAGTTGATTTTGAAGATGAAGAAGAGGATTCTTCTTGACCTTGACCTGTGCTAGGGGGGGTGGGTGGCCAGGCTTATGAGACTTAATAAATTCTTGTAGGTCTGGAATCTCTTCGAAAGAAGTGATAGTGGGATATTCAATGTGGATAGCATCAAAATTGTATTGCACATTTGTTAGCATGGATTATAAGTGCTTGTAGATATTAGAGTAGAGTTTTAGAATGCCAAAAGGATGATATAAAGTGGACTCACATAAATTTAGATGCTGGTGAGTTTTATATACTTCTAGCCACCCAATTACTTATAATTCATTGGTAACTATGTGCTACTACCTCATGGTTGGCGAGCATCTCAGGAATGTCATATGGGACAAACATGTCTAATTTTGTGACACTGTTGTCTAGAATTTTTGAATTTTGGAGGACGTGACACCAACTACAAAGGTTTAGCACTATAGGATGTAAAGGGTAGAAGAAGATGTCTTGTGGATTAGTTAATACTAAGTCTTCGCCCAAAACTCCCATTATTATGGTAGGGCCAACATCTCTTTGAGTATTTTGTTTAATCAGGGTTAGTTCTCCTAGGCCTATATCTTTATATAGATTTATGTCATACTGAAGTAGAGAGAGTGTTAGTGTAGAAAATAATAAGGTAAGCGTTTGAGGAGGGGCCGGAGGAGTTATTGGCAGCTGACCCAATTCGGAGGCGCACTCAAGGAGGAGGCGAAGATCATCGTTAGGCTCCGGCCGTTGACTTTTATCTTGGACCGCCAGTCGATGCTCTAATTCTTGTAGGCAGGAGTCAGTGTTGCTAAAGGAGGTTTGAAATTACCATTTCCCGGACCATCCTTGTAGCATCTAATTCCTCGAATCTTCTGGTTGCGTCCTCTTGGGTCCACCTGGCCGTTGCTTCTCTTTCCTAAGCTTCGGTGATTTGTTGGAGCCTTTGGGCAGCTTGCCTCTGAATGTCGTGTAGTTGTTGTGTAAGATGTGCCATTGCTTCTTGGTGTGCCAACTCTTTTCTTTGTACTTCGGCATGGCTTGCACTTATTGTGTCGTTAAGTGTTCTAATCTTTTCTACATGGGCCTTGTTTGTTTGTTCCCTCACGTGTTATAGTTTCTCTTTCCTCTGCTACCTTTAGCTATGCTGTTAGCTACTAGATTTGGCATTGCAAATCTTCTTCTTTGGCCTTGGCATTGGTTTGGAGCTCCTGTATATTTGGTGTGCATAAAGTGTAGTGAGCTCATTTGTGTGGGTGACCTCTTTCTGAAGCTGCTCCTTGTTCTAATTTTGCATTAAGGTCTACATTTTCCTTGCGTTAATCCAATTCTAGGATTAACAAGAGCTACCGCCATTATCTTATATCAAAGAGTCATGGTAGATACACCAAAGAGTCATACATTCAAGATATGAAGCAGTAGTGTCCAAAGCTAAAACTTGGATGGGCACTTGTAATGGTATGACGGAGTATTTATGGCGATTCTCGCTTCAAGAGCATGTGGTATCAAGATAGGATGAAGTTCTAAGTGATGTACTTCATGGATTTATTATCAGAGTAGTCATTGTAATAGCGTTAGACCTCTTATGAGCCTAAAGTGCCCAGCCGGCCACAATTTCAATGTGTGAACACCTATGGCCATGTATATAAGTGAATTTTTCTCATAATACAACATACTCTCCCATTGTACAATTGAGTCTTGTTCCTGCTAATCCTCTTGCTAATCTCTCTTCCTAATGCATGCTAGTGAGTGTGTGTGAGTGAAGTGAGGTAAGGGGAGGGACGAGGACCCGTAGTGTAATGCGGCGGTGTGACAACGCTCATGAAAGATACGATGGAATTGCTTCTCAAGGAGTTGTAGAGCTTGGAGACCTTAAGGGTTACAAGCTTGGCCATTGGAAAGATCCTCATGACAGTTGCAGTTCACCAGGTAATCTCTTTTTGGATATATGTTTCAAGGAGGGTTAGGGTGGGTGAGCCATAATATTTTTGGTGCCGCTGAGACGGGGAGCCATCCCTTGGCTTTTTCCATCATTTTGTCTCTAATCTACGCATAACCCATTGCCCATTATCTTGATTAGTGGTTTTCCATGAAAAATATGTGGATTTGTGTGAGATTTGGTGTAGAATAGCTCTCTTTTTTGTTTTTGAAAAGAATGCTTTTTGCTTAATTTTTAGATTAATTTGTTATTTTTGTGGTTTTTCATGTTCTTAGGACTTGAACATAGTTGTATTAGGCTTAGTTTGCATCCATTGCATCAAACAATGCAAGAGAATGCAATTCTTAGTGAATGTTAACTCTCTTTAGGTTAAGCATAGATCTAAGATCATTAATTTGAGTTTAATTGTGTGTTTTTTGTTGAAATTATTTGTATCATAGTACTAGCAAGCATTAGGAGTAGCTTAATCTTTCAAAAATTTCTTAAAACCATCAAAAAACCCTTGAATTTGACTAATTTCTCTTAATGGACTAGTTTTTATCATTAAGGGTGATTAATCTTGTTCAAAAGACCAAGAATTAGAAAATGTGTTAATTGGGGTCTAAATGGATTATATGAGTAGTTGAAATTAGGATTTTTGAGTGTTTTGAGAGCATCTAGATGCATCAAAACACCTAATCACATCATTTTTTGATCAATTAAAAAAATTTGACTCTTTTTGCTTAATTTTATCTTAAAAGAGGAGATTATAATTAAGAGCCTAATTAATCTCTTATTTTAGATTAATTTACACAATTATTGATGTACAAAGATTAGCATTCTCTTTCTCTATTCAATGATATACTCAATTGTGTGAATTAATTAGAGATTAATAATTAATTAGAGTCTTTGATTAGTGTAAAAGAGAGAAAGATTGGTGAAAGGATTAATATTGGATTAATCCTTATCACTTTTTTACATAACTCATTAAGGCTAATGAGCATTAAATGAGTAGATGCTCATGAGTTGTCAATTTGTCCATTTTGGGGATCATTTATGAAGGGTATAAGGGGTGTTATTAAAAGGTCGACTTTTTTGATTCCCACTTATCTTTTTGGAAAAATATCCATATCCCTTTCATTTTAAAATCAAAAAATATTCTCCTACCAAAAAGAAAATTCATATTTTCTACTAGACTCTAAAAATATAAATATAAATAAATATATATATATATTTAAAAATTAAATTAAAAAAATCCGGCCACCCATAAAAGGTAATTATTTCGGCAAAAAATTTCGGTCGTGAAAGGCAATTCTGGTGAAAATTTTCGGCCATGAAAGGCAATTTTAGCGAAGATTTCCGGTCGTGAAAGGTAATTTCGACGAAGATTTTCAATTGTTGAAAGGTAATTTCGGTGAAGATTTTCGGCTGTGTGAAAGACAATTTCGGTGAAGATTTTCGGCCATGAAAGACAAATGTAAGGTTCCTCCTTAGCCCCTAAAAGATGTATAAGTTCTCCTCAGTCCACTATAATCATCTCCTATTTCAGAATGCAAGAAAACATTGTTTTTCTTTGTTTTTGGCCTAGAGAGAGAAAATATTCTAGAGAGAGATAATACAGTTTTGATATATTTTTGGATATAAAGTTATCCCTTTTATTTAAGATGAATTCTCCTAAAACAGAAGTTTAAAGAGTTTTTTAATATGCATTAGAAATTAATTGAATATGTGCATTAGACCCTTAGCCTAAGGGTACCCATTTTCAGAAAATTATGGATTAAGGTCCAAAGAGTGTTCTAAAGGGTCCATGGAGTTAATCCAAGTGTTTGAATAAGAAAAATGCAAGAATAAAAGAAAATCTCCCAAAAAGGAGTAAATTCTCACATAAGATGAAGAGTTAAGTATAGGTACTTAATAGTAAAAAATGGAGATTTATTAGTTAAAAAATAGAATTTTGACACCTCAGGAGGGTGAGTGGAGCTCATGAAGGAGGCGCCTAGAATCACCATCATTATCCTAATTTTTTAATCAAAAAATGAGATATTTCATCTCTCCTCTCACCTCTTTCAAACTAGATCAGAAAAGTGGGCCTAATTGGTCCAAAACATATCTAAATTGGATCAAATTGAAGCTAGAAGTCTCTAGATTCTAGTTGGACTTGGTTGGTGGCTCCCTCACCTATGAATAGACCTCTATTCCTTTGTATTTTTATCTTAGAGTAATTCTATGCTGGTGTAATTTTTAATTTAGTGTATTTTCCTCTTCCCTCTTCATTGGCCCTCCATTTTGAAGCTTTGGTGCTTCACTAAACCTCTTCTTCTCTTGAAGATTACCCTTTCTCCTTGTGGTGGCCAAGCCTTTTCTTTGAGGGCTACACAATTTTTGCAAGGTAAAGAATCAAGCAAACCAAGGGTAAGCCTAAACAATGAAGTTTATGCTCTCTTTTAATGTTAATCTTCTTCCTAGCCTCCCTCATGCTTGTGAAGCATTTTATTTTATGGGTTTCCTCTTAAAACCATGCTTTTCTTGATTTATGATGAATTAATGTTTATGTTTAAGCTTAGATTTATGCATAAAATAATTTTTATGTTAAAAGTGTAATTTTGAACATTCTCAATTCATAGAAAATATAGAGAAGTTATGAAAAAATTTTATCATTAGAAAATGAAGGTTTATTCATAAATTAAATTTTGATTTTATGCTAAAAGAGGGATTTCCATTATATTTTAATTTGGAAAAATAGAGAAAAGAAGGTGAAAATATTCATAGGGATGCATCGAGAAAACATAGATAAGAACTATGGATATAATTGATTTTGTAAATCCCATGAGATCGTATGCATAAATCTTTTATTCAAAAAGAAGAATATTGAGCATATTTTATTTTGGAAAAATTGAGATAAGAATGAGAAAATATTCACAGGAATGCATCGAGAAATCATGGATAAAATTTTAATCATAAAGAGGAATCATGAACACATTAACTTTTAGAATTATGAAATATACGTCTAGATTCTCAAAAAATAGAATCTTGGGTACATTCTGAAGGGAAAAAGGATTTCCCAGAAAAAGACCTGAAACATGCTTAGTTGGATGAAATGTAAATACTTATGATGACTGATTTATTCCTAGATTCCTTGGGAAAGGAATCTGGAATTCTTGAAAGGAACGAGGATCCAAAAAAGAACGAAAATTTAGATTTAATGGAGTCGAGAAAAAGTTACCTTTGACTAAGCCAAGTAATCGCCGAGATTTAGAAAGTCCTATCAGTATAAAAAGTAGAGTAATTGTACTTTTAATTTGGTTGATTATGGGACAAAAATTCTGATAACTAGATCAAGGAAAGTTGATAATCAAACCTGATTCGCTCAAAGCAAAAAGAGACCATCTTGTTTGTGGAAATTTGACTGAGGATAGAATGATGTCAAGTGATAAGGGGTGATGTGTAGTGATGAGTGGAATAATGTGGGTGATTTGTGGAATGATGTGGAGTGATGTGTGTGGAAGGATGCAGATTGTGTGAATTGATGTGTGGATTGATGTGGTTGATGTGGATCGATGTGTGGAGTGATGTGGATTGATGAGATTGATGTGGATTGATGTGTGGAGTGATATGGATTAATGAGGATTGATGTGGATTGATATGGTCTGATGTGTGAGATGATGTGAATGAATGTGAAAATGATATGGGATGATGTGAACGAACGTGGAAATGATGTGGTATGATGTGAATTGATGTGGGATGATGTGAATTGATGTGGAATGATGTTGAATGATGTGGAATAATGTCGAAAGATAAGGGATGATGAGAAATGATGAGGAATATGTGAAATAATGGAATGATATGGAAAGATATGAATTTTGTTTGGAAACTATATTTGCATATGAAAGCTGTTTTTTGAAGATTGTTTTACGTCAAGAATGCTGGGGTAACATTTTGACTATCTTATGGAATGAGATTGTAGGGACCTATGTGAAAAATGTTGCAACAGCTGACGGAGAGTCAAAGAAGGATGTCTTGCATGGCAAGATCAGTCGAGGTCTAACTCAATATGGGATTAGATGCGGGTAGCATTTTGACTATCTTATGGAATGAGATTGTAGGGACCTATGTGAAAGATGTTGCAACAGCTGACGGAGAGTCAAATAAGGACGTCTTGCATGGCAAGATCAGTCGAGGTCTAACTCAATATGGGATTAGATGCGGTTAGGCTGGATTGATAGATTCTTATAATAAAATTCAATTTTGTTCAAGTTACGATAGTTGAAGTAAGTCAGTGGTGGGGATAATTCTTGTTCTATGGAAAAGAATCAACGGCGGCTGTGCCTCTTTTGATGGGGAAAAAAGCGTTGGTCTCTATGAACCAAGTGCAAGTTCCTCCTTTGAACTGGCCATGTGACCCGCAGGTTCGGTCGGAATACAAAGGATAGTTAAGGCTCTTGACTACGTTAGAAGATTTTTCTTGGAGGAATCAATCGCCTATGCTTTCTAGGCGAGGGAAGTTTTTTTCGAGTTCAGTTTTGGAAGAACCGAGGGATTAGTCTCTTGTCTAGACATTCGTGGGCGAGGCCCCGAGTGGGAAGCTCTGCCTTGCGTGCAAGGTTGCTACTTTTGCTGCCAGCACTCCAGAGTTCGATGCACAGAGGGGGCAAGGATCTCACAAAACAAATTCGGTAAAAATTTTCAGCCATAAAGAGAATTTCGACGAAAAAAATCCGGTCGAAAGACAATACCGGCAAAAATTTTTGGCCATGAAAGACAATTTCGACGAAAAATTTTGGTGGAAAAAATCGGCCAAAAACAACTCTAGAAACCACCCCTGTTTGGAGGCCCATATCTCCTAAACCCTATATCCGATGAAGGTGCTCAAGGGCTCATCAGAAAGCTGACATCGAGCTCTTCGACTTTGGATACGGTCTTTCAAAGTCAAAATCAACCATTTTGGCCTCCGACCAGTAGCTTCAAAATTTAACCCAAAAATCGAGGCAAAAAACAAACCACGAAAAATCGTAAAAATTAGTAGTACTCCAAAAATAATACAACTCCCTCGTACATAATTTTTTAAAATTCCTTTTGGAACACCCTAAAAAATGTGCTGTGAAAATAGGAAAAAAATTCGCAGGAAATTTTTTTATCTTGAGACAGTGGTGGAAAATTTAGGACCTCCTCTTCCATTTGGGAAGTTCCTAGCATACATTTTTTCCGAAAAAATATCTTAGGTCGTTCACGTGCATATAGCGCCTAAGCTAATTGGGGTAAACGGACACCTATTTGATCCAATGAAGAGTACGCCAAGCCTCTTGAGGCTGTAATAATGGGCTGTGGGAAAGTATAAAAAGAAAAAAAGAAAAAAACAAACGAACTGTGATTGTTCATTAAGGATCATTTAGGCAGTCTTACATGGCCACAATAGAGAGATTGCCAGGGATTACATAAGGACTGAACCCAATGACTGACATCTTCGAGCCATTGAGATCTATGCTATAAATTTACCTCCCAATGCCATTGGCTATGCTTATAATAAGCATGTCATCAAGTTTTACATCCCATGTCACTTCGAATCCACCGGGCTTTAGCCCCTTACCTAACATTCTTGCAAATCCTATAAGTACCAACCCTTTCCTGAATGCCCACACCTTGGACATACTAACTAGTCTAGGAAGGGGGGTGGTCCAAGGACTCACTGAGTCTCTTCCAACAAGAGCACTCACATATGGCCGTAGTGATTCATATAGAAATACGGCTGTACAAATTTCTAAAATTATGGGCAAATATGATTGAACAACAGACCCTGTTCAATTCATTCAAATGTTTGAACAGAGATGTGAAGCCTTTAGAAATCCCAATAACTACCCCACTAAGGTACATGCGTTGAACTTATGCTTAGAGAGAAAAGCTAGTCAATGGTTCATCGCATTGATGCCCGGCGATCAAGACCAACTTCAAAACCTTGAAATCAGCCTTTATACATGGCTTTTCCAGACAAGGTGATAGGTGGAGTGCAGCAACAGAACTATATTCAGCGTCAACCCAATGAATCCATTAGAGATCTTATCCTTCAAATAAAACTCTTGGACTCACATTGTGAGTCATGGAAAAAATTAAATGATGTTCAATTGAGGAGATGTTTCATGATGGGCTTGGAGAATAACAGCTTACACAACTTGATCATTGTATTATCCAATTCGAAAACATTCGATCAATGTTGCAAAGATGTAAGATTCCTCCCTCCAACTTTTGAGGTGTACAAGTGTAAGAACCTCCCCTTCTGATCTTATAATTATTTCCTTCTCTGAAATAAAAGAAAGATCTTGTTTTGGCATGGAGAGAGAAAATATCTAGAGAGAGGTAATCTAAAACTGAGATATTTTTGGATATAAAAATCCTCCTAGTGTCTAAAATGGTTTCCCCTGAAACATAAATTCAAAAAGAACTTTCCAATGTGCAATTGGAATTAATTCAAAATGTGTATAAAGGACCTTAGCCTAAGGGTCTAGATTTTCAGAAAATTTTAGATTATGGTCCAATTAAGGTTCCTATGGACCAATAGGATCAATCCAAGTGTGGGGAGGGGATAAATCCAATGAATAAAAAAAATACCCAAAATGAGTAAATGCCCACATAAGATGAAGAGTTGACTGAGTACAAGGTTTATTAGTAAAAAACTATGAGATATTACTAAAAAAATGAGATATTTTGGGTATAATGATACATTTTTGACACCTTGGTAAGGAGAAGGGGGGACTTCAAGGAGGCACCTATTTCACACATGTGGTGGAGTTTTTAACTCAAAAAAATTATAATATTTTTATCTCTCCTCTCTCCTGGATCAAACTAAATCAAAATGGAGCCAAACTAGATTCAAATCTTGTTCAAATTCAGCCAAACTGAACCTGGAAAATTCTAGAACCTAGTTGGACTTGGTTAGAGGCCTCCCTCACCTATAAATAGATTCTTAGTCCTTTGTAAAAAAATCTATGAACTATACCATGCCAATATTATACTAAAATAATGATAATTTTTTATTATTCCTTAAAAATCCTCTGCTTTTGGAGAGAGTGGAGCCTCTCTCTCTTCAACCATCCTTGGAGCTTTCCTTTCAACACACAAACCAATTGATTGGTTGGAGGCTTCTTCTTTGATAGAGAAACAAGCAAAATAAGAGGTAAAGTATAATTTTATGGTTTTTCTCTACTATTCTTAATGTTTTCACTTCTCAACCCCTCTCAAGCTTGAGAAGCTTCTTAATTAAGTATTTATAATGCAAATCAAGCTTTTCTTAAGTATTGTAATGAATAATTAAGAAAAGTTTACATTTATGCTTAAATTAGAATGCTTTTATGTTTATCTCTCTCCCCCCCAAAGAATGGTCATTCCTATGACCAATTCTCTATTCAAATGATGCTTCTCATGGAGAAATTCTTAATTCACAAATCAAACTCTGGGCTTGTGAAGCTAAAAGTTAAGAAAATGATTTTTTATACTTATATGCTTGAAAATTATGGTAATATTATGAGATAAATCCATAAATTAGATTTAAGGCTAAAAGATAGTTATACTATCATAATTACATTACTATGTCTTATTCTTTTCAAAAATATTAAAATTTACCCTAGTAATAGCAGCGCAGCTATGGTAAAATTTTTAAGAAACTCATACATAATTCATTCTTATGCATAACGTAAAAAGAGGACTTCCTACTATATTCTAGGATTGAATATCCTAGGTTAAAAGAATGATTTTTGTCACATTCAATGGAAAACTAATTTTTAAAGTTTATGTATAATTAAATAATTAAGAAAAGAGAGAATTATGGTAATCATATTTAAATGATAAAAGAGAAATTTCTATGATATTTAGAATTTAATTATTTAAATAAAAAAGTGAATTCTTAGCATATTAAAATTAATGGATATTTTATTTAAATTCAAAGATAAATTTTAGATAAATTTATTTTATGTATGAGAAATATTTAAAAGATAAAAGAGAAATTTCTATGATATTTGAAATTCAATCATTTAAATGAAAAAATTAAATTTTTTAGCATATTGAAAATAATGTATATTTTATTTAAATTTAAATATAAATTTATTTTATGTATGAGAAATATTTAAATGATAAAAGAGGAACTCCTATGACATTTGGAATTCAATCATTTAAATGAAAAAAGTAAAATTCTTGGCATATTGAATTAATGGATATTTTATTAAAGAAAAATGAAATTTTAGATAGATTTATTTTATAATAAAAGAGGAATTTCCATGACATTGGAATACAAATAATTAAATGCAAAAAGAGAAATTTCTATGATATTTTGAGATCCAAGAAATTAAATGCAAAAAGAGAAATTTCTATGATATTTTGAGATCCAAGAAATTAAATATAAAAAAGAGAAATTTTTAGTATAATTCAATTTATGATTATTTATCAAAAGTGAAAATATAGGTAGAATTGATTTTTGTAAATCCCATGAATTCTTTTATTCAAGAGAAGAATATGAATATAATTCATTTGAGAAATTGAGAAAGAACATGAAAATTATCGTTGAGAAAAGAACCTTTATATAGGCCAAGCAATTGGCAGAACTTTAGAAAAAGTCTCATTTATCAGAGTAGAAAAAGCTACTAAATGAGAATAAGATGTGAATGAAAATGATAAGATGTAAATGGGATGCGATAGGATGTGGATGGATGTGATAAGATATAAATGAGATGCGATAGGATGTGGATGGATGTGATAAGATGTAAATGGGATGCGATAGGATGTGGATGGATATGATAAGATGTGAATGGGGTGTGATAGGATGTAAATGGATGTGATAAGATGTGAATGGGATGTGATAGGATGTAAATGGATGTGATAAGATGTGAATGGGATGTGGTGTGATGTAAATGAATGTGGATGAGATGTGAAGTAAATGGATGTGGATATGTGAAAGGATGAGATGTAAAGTAAATGGATGTGGATGTGTATGTGAAAGAATGTGATGTAAATGAATGTGGATGTGAATGATGAGATGAGAATGAGATGTGATGTGCTGTAAAGAGATGTAGATAAAATGTGATGTGATGTGAATATATGTGGATGCGAATGTATGGATAGATATGGATAGTCGTGCATGTGAATGGATATGGATGAGATGGGATGTGTATGAATGAGATATGATGTGGATGTGATGTAATGTGGATAGAATGTATGTGATGGGATGGGGGTACAATGAATGTAATGAATGTGGATGTGATGTGATATGATGTAAATTGGAATAGATGTGAATGGATGATATGTGATGTGAATGGATGAGATGTGATGTCATTTGAATCGAGATGTGAATGAATGATATGGGATGTGAATGGATGAGATGTGATGTGATGTGAATCAGGATGTGAATGAATGAGATGTGATGTGAAATGGATGTGATGTTAATTGGGATAGATGTGAATGGATGATATGTGATGTGATGTGATGTGATGAATGAATGAGATGTGATATGAATGGATAAGATGTGATGGGATGTGAATCGGGATAGATGTGAATGAATGAGATATGAGGTGAAATGGATGTGATGTGATGTGGATCAGGGTAGATATGAATGGATGAGATGTGAATGAATGTGATGTGATGAGATGTGGATATGGGTAGATGCGAGTGGATGAGATGTGATGAATATAAATGTGGAAAGATGTGATAAGATGGAAAATGATGTGATTGGATGAGAATGGATGAAGGACGATGGGAATACATATGATTGGTATGTGGATTGATGTGAAACAATGTGGAAAAATGAGAGTTCGTTGTAGAAATTGTATTTATGACCTGGCTTTAAATGATTGTTTTATGTCAAGAATACTGGGGAAGCATTTTGACCGTCAATGAGGTCGTGGAGACCTAACTGATAAAGTTGCAGCAGCTAACAGAGAGTCAACGGAGGACGTCTCGCATAGCAAGGTTCGGCGGAGGTCTTGACTAGCCTCGGTTTGATTTAAATGGTGAGCTTCCGGTCAGTGGATGAGGGACCAAGAAAGCGGCCTATGAGTGAGGCGCTAGGTGACCTGCGAAGGATCCTAGAGGGTACTGACCATACGATGCTCGGGCTCTGGGTTGCCGAAGATACCGATACGTGCGTCGAGGAAGATATTGGAACAAGGAGTAAGAGTTGTTTTCTGAATTCGAGCATGGATCTGGTTGATTGATCTTGCTGGTTCTCACAACACAGATGAGTCCATGGCTCTTTTATATGGATCTATTGGTTGATCTTGCTGATCTTCAATGGAGAGTAATATCCCACAAAATTCCCAGAGGATGCACCCGTCTTTGATCTGCCATTCGAACCAAAAAAGGTGTTGCCTCCCATTGCATTAAGTCATACTTCCAGCAAGTAGCAGTGGTTATAATATTGACTCCAGACCCAGCATCCAATATAGCACGTGATCAATTAGATGTCCTCTATATTTTACTATGGTTACCAGAATACAAGTATCTAATAGCGGTACCGCATCCACCGGGCCTTCCATCTGCTGCATTGCATGGCTTGCGGGTTCTTCCACAAGTTGTTTACTTGGGTTAATAATCTGATCTCTGAATGCGGGTACAAGTTCCAATAGCTGCCCGAGCGGTATGGTGATAAGATACTGCCATAAAGATGGAATTTTCGGAGCTGAAGTCAGGCTCGGCACCTTGAGAGTCCCATTGCTCAATCCGCCATGTTGGCTAATGTTTTCCGGTATGTCCATTCCTGTTGTGGTACTCTGGCCCCAGTGGAATTACTTCCTTTGCTTTCTCAAACAGGACCCGCACTGTGCCCCACTTCAGAATAACTACCGACGTGGCTAGTTGGCAACCCAAGTGGACAATTCATGCCTTAATGTCATCTACTATAGGATCCTTGTCTACAATATCTTGTGCCTTCACCTTGGCACCGGATCTGGTTACAATATTGACTGTCGGGGCTTCATCTAATGTAACCAACTGCACCATACTGACACTCGGTGCCTTTCCTGCCGATTTTAATCAGAATCCAAATCAACTCATCAATTCTCAACCAGAATTCTAAAATCATATCAACCAGCATTCAAATTCATCATCTAGATAGCATTTTTGCTTATAATTTCAAGGTCTTAGATTTACTCGTATATACTGCCAGTAAAGAACTACAGTTATACCCTCGGTATATACGAGTAGTCACTCACGATCCTTGGAATTATAAGGTAAATACCATCATTAGGCCTCAAGCAAGTCAGAGATTCCATACAATTGCGGTACTTCCATTTGAAGATCTAATTACCAATTTATGAATTTCATTCTAAATATCAATTTGTATGAATTTCGTCACACTAGTACTCCATAAATTTTTGACATTTTTGGCTTCTCGGTTGATCCACTTTAGCCAATTCGCTTTGATACCAGCTAAAAGATCCCTGCCCCCTCCGCACAACAAATTCGGGGGTGCTAGCAGTGCGGAAGTAGCACTTCTTGCGTGGAACAGAGCCTCACTCGGGGTCTCACCCACGGATATCTGGACAAGAGACTAATCCCTCGGTTCTTCCAAAACCAAACCCGAAAAAACTTCCCTCGCCCAGAAAGCATGGGTGATTCCTCCTTGGGATATTTTTATTCTAACGTAGTCAAGGTCATCACTAACCAAACTGATCCAACCGAACCCGTAAGTCACATGGTCAGATCAAGGAAAAGACTTGTACTTGGATCATAGAGACCAACTCTTTTTTCCTCATCGAGAGGCATAGCCGTTGATTCTTTTTCATAGAACAAGGACTGACCAGGATTTACTTCATCTATCGTACCATAACAGAATTGAGTCTCATTTTAGGGATCCATCAGTCCAGCCTAACCCCATCCAGTCCCATGGGTTAGCCAACTGCCCAACCACTGTAGTGATGGGATCCATTTAGGAATTTGGTTAGGTTTTGTCCCGGGTACCAGGGCAAAAAGTTCCCAGGCCCCCTAGCCGGAGTTTCATGCAAACTTCAAGCTAGTCCCAAAACTTACACACCCAATATGAAATTGCATGTTTCAGAGATTCAGCTGACTTTAAAACAATCTTTTAATGAAATCATAGTATCGTTGATCATAATCCTCCAAAATATCTGCTTGAATTCTAGTTTCCAATCATTCCTTCATCGATGTACCTATGGCATCATTGGCAACCAGAATGCTCACCACCTGTCCACTCAGGGGCCTTTTCAATAGTTCCAAGCTCATAGTACCCGGTAATATAATCACATAAGAAAATCCAGATGTGTCCCTGAATCCTGTAGTGTCCTTGCAACCATTTAAAAAGTGGGGTAGCATTGATTTCATTGGGCCCATTAGCCCAGTAGCTAGATACACTCAAGTCAGATATATAATCGCTGCTCTACGGACTATTGCACCAAATGGGTCAAAGCTGGGGCTACCCATAAAGCTGATGCACGATCAGCTACAAAACTCCTATATGAATCAGTCATCATCACACGCTTCAATTGCCCCTTAGAGATTGTGAGTGACAACAGAACACATTTCATTAATGAGGTAATCCAATTCCTCTTACAAGAGTTCCTTGTCACTCATAGAAAGTCCTCCCCCCATTACCCCCAAGCAAATGGCCAAGCTGAAAGCACGAAAAAGGTTTTGTGTGCCATTCTAACTAAAACTATGGAGGTTAGCTATGAATGATTGGGAATAAAATTTACCGGCAACACTCTGGGTCTATAGAACTTCCTACAAGGTAGCTACCAATGCCACCCCCTTCAGTTTGACTTATGGTACTGAAGTTGTTGTGCTTATGGAGTTCTTGGTCCCCAGCTTATGCATCATTGTACAAGAGAATCTCACAAGGAACGTCTTAGGCTATCGCCTTTTTGAGCTTGAAAAGCTTGATGAAACACGCCTTCTAGCTATATATAGCATGATTGTCGAAAAGCTAAGGCATAAAAAATGGTTCGATGACTAGCTAAAAGACAAACAAATGAACGAGGGTGACATGTTCCTCCTATTCAACACAAAAATGCACAAAAAGAAACTCAAGATCAGAGGCTTAGGACCCTTCCTAGTCATTGAGATAACTCCCAAGGGGTTGTGTGCATAGAGACACATTTTGACGGTGTCAAAATGACGGGCTATTTCAATGGTAGTAAATTAAAACGCTATTATGGCCCACTCACCACACAGCCACCCTAAGGGCCATTCATGATAAGAAACAACCAAAAAAGGACCATGAAGATATGAAACAAGAAGCTAAAACAAGGCGATCCAAGCTTCGGCAAAAACAAATCATGGTCAACATGGCTCAAGTGGTAGACCTCAAAGAGGAAGAATGGGAGGTGAAGCCTACTCGGTTGTAATGACCATCCCGACAAGCTTCGCCCAAAAATTAGTTCTCATAGATACAGGGCTAATTACAATTTGATGTCTCACAAAACATGGTGTTCCCTCGGGGAGTCACAATAGTGGCATCTCAGGAAGTTCATTGCTTAGGCATAGTCACACTTTTGTTCTACATTGGAAATAATCCCTTGGAAGGGAAGTTTTATGTGATGCCTATAGGAACAATGTGCAAATAAATACTCCTTGGAAGGGGTTGGATGGGACACAACAGGTGCAACATCGATTGGGATGCAAGGATGGCTACCTTATAAGCTGGGGCCTCTGGCCAAGTTACTATCCTCATGAGACGGATGAAGAGCCCATACTCGCTACTCCCCCATGCCAAGAAGTCACCTCTCCACTCCCCATCATCATTCCATCCTCAAATTCCCGCAAATCCATCCCACTCAAAAAGAGGTTGCTCACCCTTCCAAACACATCACTGTCTCTCACACCCTCCCCACCACCACTCAACAACCCACACCTCAAAAACCACACAAGTTGCTGACCCACCACAGAAAAATAACCACACACACACACACACACACACACACAGGGCATGCCTTCTCCCCATTGGGTGCCTAAGAAGCTCCTAACCACACAGGGCTATTATGAGGGCACATCTACCTTGTGGATCTCCTGACGATCCAACTCTCATCCTCATACACCGCCACCCGAGCTCCTCATCCCCCTCATAGGAAACCAATTTCCAACCACAAGCCCACATGGTACACGACAAATGCTGGCCCAAACGCTCTCCATGGCCCACCTTTCCTCAATCACACCCTTAGCCATGCCCAAAACCAACCTCCAGGTGGATCCCAAAACCTCTACTAGAAGCCGAGCATTTCTATATGAGGGCAACTGCCACATTTGGGTCCTTAAATCGCCACCACGACACCAACTCCCACCTCATGTCTCTCTGCATTCACCACTGAAAACCCAAAGTGGCCTCCGCCGCCACAACGACTGCCTAGGAAAAAGGGAAGCAAAAGCTTCACAAGACCCCCTTTCTGCACAGTCGGCAACCCTTACTAATGATATACCCCCCTCGACATCGACAACTCCTCCACCCATTATTCTCAAGCTACCTTGGAGTACTCCCAAGAAACCATCAACCTCTCCAATTTCAGGTACTCCCTTGACATCAGCCTCTGCATCCCCCCAAGAATCGGATGTCCCAACCTCGCCATCACCTAATTAGAACCAACTCCTCACTTTGGCGAATTGGGCACATAGTCAATACAAAACCTGCAATGGGGTGTTGGCAGCATAGCCCAAGGGTACGAAACCTGACTCAAGGTGCCCCCAAAAAAAAGTTGCCATGATCGCACCACCTAATTTGCCATGGCCGTACCCCTTTGCCACATGGCTGGACCATTCAAAACTTCAAATTTACCAAACGGCTGTACTAACATCCAATTGAATTGCCATGGCCATCCCATTTAGCATTCAAGATACCACGGTCGTTCCGAATGAGTCATGACCTTTCCAACTATCGCTCAAGTTGCCATGGATGTAGCAACCCCCAAATGAAGTGCCACGGCTGTACCATTTCCATTCAAGTTTCCACGGCCATTCCATCCTCAGTTCCAACTGCCATGCCCATTCCATTCAAGTTGCCGTGCCCGTTGTTGCTGGGGATGTGTTATCCATCATAATTAATGATACGATTAATACGGATAAACGGTGTTAAACATAAGATTAAAGACTATGTAATTCAGAAAGAACAAGCTTCAAGAGTAAAATATACGGTAAACACAGAACATGGCAAAGATTACACAAACAAAACACACAAACAAGATAACTCCTTGATTGATTTATTCATGTATTCTGTACAATTTATAATAGGCTAACCAGCACCGCTTGATGGTAAAGTATGACTAGTTGCGACTCTTCGTTATAATGTGTACAAACCGACGGCCACCCATTACACTTGGCACACACGATGGACTCACAAACCCACAATCTTCTACTTCAATATTAATTAATAGATTCCTGTATCGATGTTGCAGCCGCACATTACACTTGGCACACACGATGGACTCGGGAACCCACAATCTTCTACTTCAATATTAATCTTTGTCTTCAGAGAGTAAATTAATAGATTCCTGTATCGATGTTGTAGCCGCACCGGCTCGTCGGTCTTCATTGTATATCTGGTGCGAGGCCTTGGCGTATGAACCCGCGGATCTTGCCACTCCTGCCAATCCTGCAAAACCATTGTAATGGGTGTGGTGCTGAGGGGTCTACTCTGGCAGGCTCATTGCGAGTATCTGGTAGTCGGGCAAACTAGACATGTTGTAAGTACTTTCGAGAAAGAAAATCATTGGTCGCTTCCCACCAGGGCGGTTGCATGAGTAGATAGAGTGCCAAAAACTGATGCGCACACATCTCTAACCAGAAGCATAGGTGTCTTTGTTCTTCCTTCAGCCTCTTGTCTCTCCTTATCCATTCCTGTCCAGGTTGTCCTGCTTGACCTGCACCCCGCATTCTCCATCCTCCCTGCGGTCATCCCCTTTGCGGTGGTGGCGAGCTCCTCGGATTTTCCCGTAGCACTACTAACTCTGATTGTAAATCCTATATTGTGCGCTCTAATGCAGTTGCATGCTCCCTCATCATTTCTAACTGTGGATTTGAGCTTGAGCCTCCAGTGTCGCAGAATAGGCTTTCTACTATCTGCATGTCAGTCGGTTTGATCATTTCGGGGATTACTTCCATCAGCTGTTTTCCCTTATCCAAGGGTCTTTCCACAAACTGACTTGCCTGGCTTTTGCCATGAAACCAGAAAGGACTACTACCAATGTCGATTTAGGTACTACTATGCTAATTCCGAAGGTCCACTTTGGTGGTCGACCCAAAAACTGTAGCTGTACTGGTCATTTCCCTAGTGCCTGTTGTAGTGGCAATTGGGGTTGCTGCTACCATCGCAGCCGCATTTTCTCTTTGGCCACCCACTCTTTCTTGATCATCATCTTCATCGTCAGGTTGTGGGGGTATTGAATCCCGGTGGAGTGGTTGTATAGCTAATGTCCAAATCTGCAGCTAACATTGCCATTCTTCCTGGACCTCTTCCGTTAACGCAGCTACCAACCCATCCAATTGCTGTTCCACCAGGTACAACAATGTAGAATGATCCACATAAAAAATGAATGGATGCCCAAGAAAATAATGCCAAAATTTCTTCACAGAATAAATCATCCCAAGACACTCCCATTCTATCATCACTAAATAATTCTTTTCAGCATTGGACAACCGGCGACTGGCGTAAAACACAGGCCAAAACCACCCATCCACATTCTTTTGCATCAAAACATTGCCTATTGCGCTATCCGAGGCATCCACAAAAACATGAAATTCCTGCTCCCAATCCAGGGGCATCAACACTGGAGCTTGTGACAATAATTGCAATCTGTGATATGCCATATCACAATCAGGAGTCCACTGAAACTGAAACTTCGGAATATGGGTCATCAGATTTAGCGGTACCGCAATATGGGCCAACAACCGGAGATGTCTTCCATGCCATCTGATTTGCCCCAAAAATCGACTGACTTCCCCTGGATTGCGTGGTGCAAGCACCTGCATAATAGTTGCCACCTCGCGAGATCCACCGCAATGCCGTCCTTAGAAATGATATGGCCCAGTAACATGCCACTTTTTATCACAACAAACACACTCTTCAATGGGTTGAGGCTCAACCTAGCCTCTCGGCATTTCAAAGCAAAAATAACCGCAAATGCATCAAATGCTTACAGAATTCATTGAAAACATTGAAATCATCCAAGAGTACCCGCATAAACTCCAGTAAGTAATCTCCAAAAATTTCCTGCATGTCCCGCTAAAAGGTGGATGGAGCATTCCGGAGTCCAAACCACATAATGGTACAGATAAATACTCCCCAGTTTGTGAATGAATGCAGTTTTAGCGTGATCCTCCGGTGTCATCCACACTTGGTTATACCTGTTGAACCCATCCAAGAAGGAGTAAATGTCATGGCCAGCTACATCATCCAAGACACTATCAATATACGCAAGGGAAAAGGACTCGGAATAGTGGCTGCATTCAACTTGCGGTGGTAATCCATGCAAATTTTTTCTAACACCTTACGTAAACAATCAAGGTGTGTCTTACACGAGGAGTTGACACAAAGGTCATCCATAAAGACCTCAAGGAATTCTAAAGATATTCCTTATAGGCCATGCACATCAGATGCTAGATGGTGCCAAGGGCATTGGTTAGCCCGAAGGGCATAACACAGTATGCATAAGTGTCCCATTCCGTGGGCAAAGGCTGCTTTATGTTGATCCTTGGGATCGATCAACACTTGGTTGTAGCCGGAGAATCCATCAAGGAAGCTATAGGCTTCCTTTCCTGCTACTCGTTCTAGCACATGTTTGGTGAAAGGTGAGGTATCCCTTATGGTTGTGGCATTGAATTTTTTGAGATCCATGCATACTCTTACCTTCCCATTCTTTTTGGGCACTATCACAATGGGTGATACCCATTCCGTATGCTCTATTTCGTAGATGAATCCGGTGTTGAGTCTGTTGATCTCTTCTCAAACCATCTTGGAATATTTCGGGTTCATAGGATAAGCCCTTTGTTTGACCGGTCTTTCTCCATAAACCGTTGGGATGGTGTGCTTGACTACTTCGGAAGGTACACCTTTCATATTTGTGTACTTCTAGGCGAAGCAATCCTAGAATTCTGTTAAGCAAAGTGATGAGCTCAGTCTCTTCCTTTATAGAGAGGTCTTCTCCAATGTATACTAGCCTCGGGTCTTCGCCCAAGCCTACCAGATTAATTTCTTTTACCCTGGTTGGACCATCATAGGAGGTCCCTGGTTGTCCATTGTGGGACCACTGGGCTGAGTCATATTGCATGAATCTATCGGCCATCTAAAAGGTCTTGAAGTGTTTGGGCACCTGTTTGGTCTCTTCTACCCTAGCACTTTTTTCTTCTACTAGCCTTTTGGCTTGTTTTTTGCCAACGCTAACTTCTTATTGCGTGCAAATCTTTTCTGGTTCAGGTTTGGGATCAACGGGTTCAATTGGCTTTGGGGTTGCCTTATTTTTTCTACTAGCCTTTTGGCTTGTTTTTTGCCAACGCTAACTTCTTATTGCATGCTTTGCACAGCAGAGCGGCAAATCTTTTCTGGTTTAGGTTTGGGATCAACGGGTTCAATTGACTTTGGGGTTGCCATATTTGGTTGAAGTATCATGTGCTCTTCAATTGACTTTGGGGTTGCCATATTTGGTTGAAGTGGTCATGTGCTCTTCAATTGCCTCAACGTACTTTAGCCAGTGGGTGTCTAAATTGTCAAGGAAGACATATTGTTTTGACCCAGGAATCCATCAGGTTTGCGAGTCCTATGGGAGTGTGTTTCCCTTGATGGTTCTACTTTAATGGCCCATTCAAGTTCCTGAGTGGCAACATTAGGCAGGTATGTAGTGCTAAGCATGTATAGAGATGTGATCTCCTGCCTGTATGCCATAGCAAACCTTGTTCTCGGTGCGTCTAGGAAGTATGTCCAGGGTAGCGAGGATATGCATCCAATTCTTAGAGTCTTCTGGCTCCGGAAGAGGTGTACATTCCTCACTATCCTTTTCATCATCTAGTGTCTTGTGGCATGTTTGACATAGATGGACTGCAGTGGATCTAGTTGTTTGTTATTGAGTCCTCTACAAAGGGTCTGCCACTTATTGGATGTACCTTCCACATGCGTAGGTTGATCTTTACTATTTGATCTTTCTTTTGAATGTAGATGTGGTTGGTATCCCAATCGTGGATCATTTTGGATTCCCTCATGAATGGTCGCCCAAGGATACAGTCATATGAAACCGGTTGACATCCAAAGTTCATCACCACAAAGATATGGCTGTAGGTAGTTCCAAGGATCTTTATTTTAAAATCCTTCAATAGACCAATGGTGGGTGTGGCTCCATCAACGAGTTTTACTAGTAATGTCGTGTCACCCATGCGGGTGCTCCCCATTTTTCCCAGCATTGTTTTGTAACAATGCTCACCTCTTCTCCCCCATCTAGGATTGGCAAATTGTTCCAGTGGACTGATGAATTGAAGGTTGTGACATGGAGGCCATCGAAGGTTATTGGCAATGCTGCATTTAGTTCATTGCCTTCAAAGTATGTCCAAGCTTATTTACTCGAATTATGGGAGTGCCAATGATTTCATGGGGTATAGCAAGTTTGTCTTCCTTTGACTCATCAGAGTTGTCTAGCTTCGCTTGTTGCCCGGAGGTGTCCTTCCATCCAATCCTTTAGATCTTTCCATAAGCTTGGGCTACCTTGAGCCAATGGGGATCTGGATCTGAGAAGAAAGGAAGGAAGAGAGACCAGCAATATCTCTAGGAGAGGAGGCTGTTCCATGAGGAAGGTCGCTTGGATTAATCTTAAGCTCTTATGTGTGTATACAGGATGTGGATGGGGATTTCTGTATCTGTTCTTTTAAGATGGTCATCCCCCAAATTTCTAAGATATTTAGCTACCCGGTTTCCCTGGTGGGGGGTAGCTGTTTGCAGTGGATGCTGCTACTTGAATCAATGGGGATCTGGATCTGAGAAGAAAGGAAGGAAGAGAGACCAGCAATATCTCTAGGAGAGGAGGCTGTTCCATGAGGAAGGTCGCTTGGATTAATCTTAAGCTCTTATGTGTGTATACAGGATGTGGATGGGGATTTCTGTATCTGTTCTTTTAAGATGGTCATCCCCCAAATTTCTAAGATATTTAGCTACCCGGTTTCCCTGGTGGGGGGTAGCTGTTTGCAGTGGATGCTGCTACTTGTGTTGGCCTCTGTGGGGGTGACTAGTCTGGGAGCTCTCTAGAATATAGCTGAGCGTCTTCAGTGGACCTCATGTTAGAGACCGACGGACATGGCTCAAGGTAGGCACTAGGAGGCTTGTCTTCTATTTGTGCTTATTTGGCAATCCCTAACCAACTCTTGGGTTGCCCCAAGAGTCTTTCTTTCTCCTCTATGAGGTTAGGATATTCAGCAAGCTTTTTCAAGAGCTGGTTAGTATCAATCGGTTCCCGGGCTCGGGCGGCTGAGCATAGCAGATCTTCCTCTTCTGACAAAAGAGATTGATGCATGTATTGTCGTGCCATCTTTCGAACCACTTTTGATAACTACCTGACTGTCTCCTGATCTTCCCGACTTTCTTTCTTGAGCGTCCAGTTGCTCATGCTTGTTCAGAGACATTCTTTGAGGATAAGACCTTTGCTTGTCCTTGGTCTCACAAGGTTGATGCCTTTGCTTCTGCAGCATGAGTTGCGGCCCTAAGTTTTTTTAACAGTCTGGTTATGACATTGAGAGGGATGTGGATGAAGCCGTCTCTTACACTCAACAAGTTAATGCTGGTGCTGGGATTAGCTTCATGAGCCTTCCTTATTGTTCCAGGTTTCAGCGGACAATCTTTATACATATGGTCAATTCCACACCCAACATATAAAGGGGTTAATGTGGGAGCAGCTATAGAGGTACTTGCCATCCCTTTCTTGATAGGACACTCAACCACTCGGTGAGGTCCTGTGTAATGATAGCATTGCACAGGTGGTTGTTTTGCCATTGTATTCTTGTCTCTACCCTATGGCATTGGGGCGGCTAAGTACACTGGGTACATTTGGTCACCCTCCATTACATAGTGGCTTAGAATTTGAGAGGGTGGACTCATTGGCTCAAGGGGTTCGAAGGTAGGACCTTCAAGGATTCCCCCCTCATCCCCTTCTTCAAAGATTTCCACCATCAGGGTTAGATGACAAATTGGTGTGATTCACGGCAATGGGGGTTGAGGTGGGAGAACTGGGGGTGGTAAGGGCATTTCAGGTACCCTAAGAATTCCTCTTTGGGCCACTTGGTTGAGGTGCGTTGTGGAGAGTAGGTGCTAGCAAAGCCAGCGATTGCCTTAGGTTTGCAAGCAAGGCTAGAGGTAGAGCACGGGATTAAGCAGCCCTCTGTTGATAGCAGTTCGTGACTTCGTGATTGTTCCATCTTTGGCAATATGTGCAATAGAGGGTGGGACGAGGTCACAAATGTGTGCACTTCGTGCTAGTATGGTTAGCTTGACAGATCAGGCACCATACAAGCTCCCTCTTTAGATAGAGATGGGGTTGGCCAACCCGATCCCGCCGGCCTTGGTCGGCTCTTCAATGTTGAGTCATCTGCTACATTAAGGCAGCCAACTGCTTAACTTGTTGTCTAGATGTGGACTCTTTGCTCTTCCCGTCAGATTTTGTGTTGGTGGTCTTGAATGAGCTTCTGATGTACCCTCATGAAGTTCTCGGGAACGTGTTCCCTTGAAGTTGTCCTCAAAGTCCATCACACTCCTACAACATTGCTCGAAGGAGGTATGGGCCAAGGCATACAATGAATTGTGTAAGGGTACGTCATCTAGACCTTCCAAAAATCAACCTATTAGTATCTCATCAGAGAACTTGTCTTTGGCACTGCAAGCAGGAGTGAAGATATCTGACTCTGTTGATATAGTCTCAGATGGGTTCACCATCCCTTTGTCTGACATTGTGCAACTGCTCAACTGGACTCCATCTAGTACCTTGGCAAGAATATTCGACCTTGAACCCCTCTTTCAAGGCTTCAAAGGTGGCCTTGTCCTTAGCTTTCAAGGACCTAAACCATTGGCCTACTTTATTGTCTAGGGTGAGGCCAAAGGCACTCACCTTAACTTGATCTTCCACTTGGCCAAAGGCTTCACAGATTTGGTTGAACATCTCCAAATGTGGAATGGGGTCTCTAGTCCCATCAAGTTTAGTGATTAGCTTTGAGATGTTTGTGGGTTTGTTTTGTTCTAATCTCGGTTCTAGTGTAGGTTGCACTCGATTTGGGGGTGTGATTCCCACAACCACCCCCTCCCTATTTCATGGCTAATCTTAACATTTTTGGTGTTAGCCCTGCCATGGTTGGAGCGGGTGTTGGCTGAGGAATGATTGGAGGAGGATCAAGGCCAAGCAGATAATAAACCATTGGAGGCCCTTGTCTTATGGGTCGGTTAGGTTGTGCCCCTTGTGCTCCCATGTGGTCCCATGTGGTACCCTGGGTATGCTCCCTATGGTGGGTACTGTTGATATACGGGTGGACTGGGCTAATTGAGACTGGGCTGGGTAGGCCCTTTCTCTCTGGTATGATGTTTCCGGTCCTTGGGAAGATGGACCTAGCCCTAGGTTTTGTATGGGTTTTTGGGCCCTGTATGAATCAACCACTCCTAAGAGAAGCATGGCTCTCCGGACTGGTGGCTCTGATGGCTTTCGCTATGCCCTATTTCTGCTCTAGGATCTAGAGATAGTGTGGGCTCACTTTCTTGTTGATGATCCATACCTCTTGCCCCTGGGCTATGGCTCTTCTGACTGTGTGTTTCCCAAGATAAAGTTGCAGAGCCTCAAAGCAAGGCTTCTTTGTGAATGTGTGGGAGAGGTAGGATCTTGCTCTTGGAGAGGTGGTCTGTCCATACATTGAGAATCGGGTTCTTCTGTCTCAAGGCTCTCATGTCAAAGACGAGCACCGTTTGTCTCCACACAGTATTGACCAATGGGTCAAACCTTATGAGCGAAGGAGCTTCGGGAGAGTTTACATCATCCAAAAGAGGGTTGTTTCATACCCTTTTACCTGAACGTATGTGCATGGAAGTGTGGAACTACTATGCAGAACCCCCTTGTGAACAATTTGTTTTTTCTTTTGGAATGGTATGGGTGTATGCTTCAGAAGGGAGTGGGTGTATGCTTCTCGGGGAGCAAATGATACGAGCATACCAAACTAAATGGAACGGGTGTGCGCTTATGGATGGAGAAGGTACGAGTGTGGAAAGTAGAAGGTATGGGTGTGGCAAGTTTGCCATGGGCATATGCCTTATACAAGACAATTGGTACAAGCGTAGCACAAGTGGAATAGCCGTACGCTTTCTTGAGCCGGGGCAAAAGGAGCATGACACAAGCATGGCAAAACTGACATGGACGTGGCAAACAAGAGGAATACTTTGGAACGGGCTTACACTTTCGGAAGGAATAAGTCGTGACAGAAATGGAACGGCCGTGGCACCATCAGATTTCATAGATTTTTCAAAGAGTTTAAGGCTACAAGTCTGACTTCCACCTATGATATTCCCTGAGAATGTAGCTATTACCCCTTAGTTAAATGCAATTTATGAACACTTAATGTAAATATTCTATTTTTAATGCTAACTGCCACATTCAAAGCTAAATATTTTCCAAGATCTAGCCACAAAAAATGGTACGGGCTTGGCACATTTGCTAGCCATGGCCTGTGAATGGAACGTCCATTCGCTTCTCTGAAAAGCATCCAGAAGGGGATTTTTGCCCTATTTCCTCCTCTAAGTTTTACAATTTTAGGTATCTTCCCAATATTTTTTTAGATTTATGATTTAATAGGGAGTTAGAGCTAGCTCTAGCAAAACTGACATGGACGTGGCAAACAAGAGGAATACTTTGGAACGGGCTTACACTTTCGGAAGGAATAAGTCGTGACAGAAATGGAACGATCGTGGCACCATCAGATTTCATAGATTTTTCAAAGAGTTTAAGGCTGCAGGTCTGACTACCACCTACAATATTCCCTGACAATGCAGCTATACCCCCTTAGTTAAATGCAATTTATGAACACTTAATGTAAATATTCTATTTTTAATGCGGCACATTTGCCACAGCCATGGCCTGTGAATGGAACATCTGTTCACTTCTTTGAAAAGCATCCAGAAGGGGATTTTTGCCCTATTTCCTCCTCTAAGTTTTGCAATTTCAGGTATCTTCCCAATGTTTTTTTAGATTTATGATTTAATAGGGAGTTAGAGCTAGCTCTAGCTACCTAATGCTGCCTAGAATGCTTAATTAAACCTAACAATTGAGATTAATTTAACAATTAAACTATGGTGCAAACTTAATGAAAAATGAACAAAAAACTCAAAAATTTGCAAGAATGTCAAGGGCAAAGATTGGACCTCAATGCTCCAATGCTCCGGTTTTGACCTCCATAGCTCCATAGACACCATCAAATAAACAAGCACAAACTTAAACACAAGCAAACAACCGGTGGATTTGCACTCCAACCAGGCCAAATGAGGACTCTAGAGCAAATGAAATAAGTGGAGGACCCTAAGCTAAATGAAATAAGTGGAGGACTCTAGCAAATGAAATAAGTGGAGGACCCTAAGCTAAATGCAATCCCCGGCAATAGCGCCAAAGATGTTAATCCTAATATACTACCTTACACACACAAGAGGGAGGGAGAGAAGAAGAGAAACAACATGTAAGGGTCGAGTTCGAAGATGTACACTTAGCCAACCCTAATGAGGGTTAACTCCTCGATGTGAAGCCGCTAGGGGCTCACTCCACCTCCACTTGTGTCACCCAAGTGGAGATTCAAGATCTAGGTAGAGAGAAATAAGGGGGCAGCTATGGAAAGCTCAACCTTCACTCCATGCCACATGCATGCAAGAGAGACTTTGGTAGAGAGAAAAGAGAGGGCAGAGGAAAGGAGAAGCTAGATCATCACCATCCCTACAAGCATACACAACAATAATCAAGCATGCATCCACAAGCTCATGAGAGAGAGAGAGAGAGAGAGAGAGAGAGAGAGAGGCAAAACTCAAATGAGACTAATAGGATTGTCCCTTTTCATATTTCATAAAATGTCTTATATATAAGAGCTCTTAGTTTACAATGACCGGATGCCCATTTACAATTGGGGGCCCAAAACTAGTCTTCCTAGCTCTATGTACAACTCTTTCCTATAACTGGCATTACACAAGCCGTAAGCTCGGTCATCCCATGTCTCTTTTATCATCAAGCACTTTGCGCAGTTACAAAAGATAAGTTAAAATGAGCATAGCCACGCTTGGAAAGTAATGTTAACCAGAGTGGTTAACACCCTTCCTCACACAAGGGGAATTTGATTTAGTTTAGCATAGCCACGCTTGGAAAGTAATGTTAACCAGAGTGGTTAACACCCTTCCTCACACAAGGGGAATTTGATTTAGTTTAGCATTATAAACCCCTATTATGTCCCCCACCTTCCATCCCCCCGAGTGTGGTTCCCTTTCTACCCCCTTGATGTTACCTCCCTAAGAATAGCCAACAACCATTGAGAGAGCTCCCCCCCCTCTCTCTTATTTCATTATATGTTATAGTCTACTTTTGAGCGAACTTTTTGTTTAAAAGGTAGAAGAAGTTTTTCTTGAAAAGAAATCTAAGAATCTAAAAACATAGAAGAAAACACAATGAAGCAAAAATCCTACTTGGAATCAAGTTGTAACTTTATAGTTATGTTTCTCTTTACTATATTCTTTTGTCACAAATGGATTCTACCCAAAAAGTGAAAATAAAAATACTCCATGTAGCATTAAATCCTACTTGGAATCAAGTTGTAACCTTATAGTTATGTTTCTCTTTAGTATATTCTTTTTTCACAAATGGATTCTACCCAAAAAGTGAAAATAAAAATCCTCCATGTAACATTAAACTGGTTTTTTCTAGTGTTGATACTAAGCACCAAGTAAGGAGACTCCAATAATAGACAATTATGAGTGATAAATTGGACTAAATAAATTGGATTCCCTAGCATAGTGGCACCAAACATGCCTTGTTGATGTAGGGGTCAATAAGTACTTAACTTTGACATGGTTTCAACGCCCATGTTGATAAGTGCTAATCTTTGTTGCCACTCTTACATGTATACATTGTCATACCATTTTGGTTGCTCACCTAATAGCTATGAGGCCGCCCTTCTCTTCTCTCATCGAGTGTACTATTATATGGTAATGGGCCACAATGAGATCCTCCATCTGTATGCTATGAGGCCGCCCTTCTCTTCTCTCATCGAGTGTACTATTATATGGTAATGGGCCACAATGAGATCCTCCATCTGTATGCTATAATGTTCTATAAGAGAGATGAGATGAAGAAGGGAGGATAAGGGAGATGAGAAGAAGAACACAACATAACATATGTGAGCTTCTACCCAATAGTTTCACATTGGCATCCTCACACACACTAGAGTAGAGATGCATGAGAGGGTAGAGAGAACACTAAGTTATATTTTACACATGGGAGTGTCAATTTATAGCATGAGAAAAGGTGACATGTTTAATTCATAAGCTTTAATTCACTTGGCTCCTCAAGAGAGTAAAAAAATTAAGGTTGTCCTTTCCTAGCTTTTACTTGAATTCGGCCTTATAAGCGGCTTCTCTATGATACAAGCTTGAAATATAACGTGTGAGGAGAACTTACAAGTTCTTATAACGTATCAAGGGCATTACTAAAATGTATTGAAGATTCTTATGTGAACTTAAGGCATACAATGTGTCATTTAAAAATGTTCGATTAAAAAATTTTATCGCCTTGAAGTAGCCTAGTGTATCAGAGAAAGACTATCACAAAAGGCATGGAAGTCATATTTAACTCATTTTTCAATGAGAATGAGATGTACTTAATGTAAATGTGAATGAGAATGATGTAAATGGAAATAGGGTGAGTAGAATTTATGATTTTCACAATCATTAGGCAAAATATGGACTCTCATTTTTGCCCCTTAAGGATTTCCACACCTCCTCTCTCTAAAAAAATGCGCTCATGGTGGTAAAATTTTTACAAATCAAATCAAAAGTTGGTGGAGATTGCACATTTGGAATCTACTCATCGAGACCTTTCCAATGATATATAGCATGATGAGAAATTTTGATTATTCAAGAAGTCCCCAAATTGGTGAGATGACATGGATGTTACAATTGGTGATGATGACATGGATGTTACAATTGGTGATGATGTGGCATGTCATCACCAATTTGGGGACTTCTTGAATAATCAAAATTTTCCTTAATGCTATATATCATTGGAAAGGTCTTGATGAGTAGATTCCAAATGTGCAATCTTTGTCAACTTTCGATTTGATTTGCAAAAATTTCAGAAGCCCATTTTTCTAGAGAGAGGAGGTGTGGAAATCCTTAAGGGGCAAAAATGAGAGTCCATATTTTGCCTAATAAGGGTCTTACAAGAAGGGTTATGATTATGTTGTCACTATATCAAATTTCCCTTGATTACTTGATATAGTGACATGTATAGTCCACAAGATGTGACCTCCTCAAGCCCGTATATATACTACATGTTATTCAAGTAATTATGCTCTATTTTTAAAGACATGCATGAGATAACGGTCCAGTTAGCATGTAGCCTATTTGGCAGTGTGCCAAGTGTAATCCAATCCATCTCTAAACCATCTAGTCTTCTAAGCCACCTTCTTGTGTTGTGAATACGGGGATGTCGAGCACCTCGGCTACTCAACCATGGTTACTCCTCATAATGGGGGCCATTCAAACATGAGCTAGCCAATACAATATCCGGGTAGATCATTGATATCCAACAATTATTATGTTGGAGTGCAAACAATCTCACTAAGTAACTAGATCGAGAGAAACCAAGGGTAAATATTATATGTAAGATATAGCATTAGCAGTAAATTTCAAGCAATGTCACTTATAACTTTGCTCTCTAAATTGCCATAGCTAGCCCTTGCCATATGAGTGCTCTAGCTAAGGTGATCATTTTTAATGGTCATCTTCATTTAATGCCTTTTTCTCTTAGCATCTTTATCACTATACCATCACCAATGCCGACATCATCATCGTCACTCTACTCCACGGACGTCTTTACTGCTATGCTTCCCACTCACCCACCACCCTACTCCATTGCTGACACTTCTGAGGTTGGTGTCGCCACCACTAATACTCCAAGTTGAGCCACCTGCCACTCTACTGCCCCTCTTCAGTGCCTATTGCTTACTTTCCTTCTTAGCTTGGGACAAGCTAAGAAGCTAAGAAGAGAACAAAACTACAAAAGAGGTATGGGACAAGCTTGCACACCTATTTGGAATACAGTTAACAATTCTAAGATTTTCCTTAAGCAAAGGTTCTTTGGCTAAAAAAAAGAGTGAATCTATTAATGTGGGAGAGCATTTAAATAATTTGGGCTCTCTCATTCAACAATTAGCTAGCCTAAATGCCAAGCTAGATGAAGATGACAAGAAACTTGTCCTCTTGTCCAACATTGAAGATTTGATAAAATATGCTGACATCCTAACTTATCTTATTAGGGTGTACAGACAAACTTCTTTTGATGACATGACTTTGCAGCTTTGATAGATGAAGATTGTGGTCTCAAAGAATATCAAGATTGTGGTCTCAAAGAGTCTCAAAGAGTCTCAAAGAATGTCAAGACATAACATTTGATCTTGACAAGGCCAAGTTCATAAAAGGAAAAGACAAAAGGGCTATCAAATATAACTTCTACAAGAAGCTCAGACATACAGAAGATCGATGCTTCAAGAAGATGGCTAAGGAACAAGCAAAGGTGCATGCAAACTTAGTGGGAAAAGAAGAAGAAGAGGAAGCATATGCTTCCATAATAGTGGAACATGCATCTACCATAATGGACAATTTTTATTTTAAAGATGAAAACTATGTTGGGTTTTTTAGTTTCTCTACTTTGTATGAGTTATAGGGTTCTCTACCAGGAATGTCTCCCAAAATATGATAAATAATCTCGTGTATGGTTTTTGTACGCCTTATTTTTATAAAATGCTCTGTGTTCTCTCATCCCTACTTAGAAACAGGGGGAGTTTTGCTTTGTTGTGTTGATGTATGTTGTCTTTTGTCTCTCTAAGCAAGATATGACCTTTGAGCCTTGCGCATAGAGCCATGATACATGAACCTATGAGCCATGGTTATTAGCCTTTGAGCCATGTTCATGAGCCTCTAAGCCAGCTATTTTGTGAGGAACATGTCATGTTTTTGCTAGTATTGGAGGACAGGGACTATTAAAAGCCTTCCTAGCATCTCCACCTTCACTTCGAAGGGGGGATTGTTGGATATTCTTTGGAGCTTCAATGTGTGAACACTCCTTATGAGTATATGAGTGTGAACACCTCTTGAAAGTGAATGTATGCAAGAATATGTGAACAAGGGCTTATAACCATTTAAGTGTTTGTGTGTGTAAGTAGTGATGTCACTAGATGTAGACAAGTGTCACTACCCTAGTGAATAGAGTGTTGAGAAAGATATGGCATTCTGCCTATACCCTAGTGAATAGAGTGTTGAGAAAGATATGGCATTCTGCCTATACCCTAGTGAATAGAGTGTAAGAAAGATATGGCATTTTGCCTATACACTTTATGTCAATCAATATACAAGCATCACATTGTATTGGTAATCATCTAATTTTAGCTTGTTACTTCACACACTCCTTCTCTCTTCTACACATACACCATGGAGGTCCATCATCCTCCATAGCTCTCCTTTGTTAACCCTAGAACACCACATATAGAGCAACAAAAATCATTTGCATGGAAGATGTCGTTGATTGAGAAATGAGGTTATGAAAGGATCCTAAAATAATAATTTCAAGGAATGAAGTATAGTTTGCTTATAACTAACTAGTTCAATGCTTCTTTCACATGCATACCTGATGTATAAAAATGCTATAATGCTACAATCAGTCTTCATTCGTTAATTGAGAGAAATTAGCAATCTTAGACATGTTAGAATAATTGAGAGAAAGTAGAAGTCTTAGACATGACAATTTAATTGTGAGAAAGTGACAATCTTAGAAAAATGAAAATTTAGTTGAGAGAAAGTAGCAGTCTTAGACATAACAATTCAATTGAGAGAAAGTAGCAGTCTTAGACATAACAATTCAATTGAGAGAAAGTAGCAGTCTTAGACATGACAATTTATAGACATGACAATTTAATTAAGAGAAAGTAGTAATCTTAGACATGACAATTTAATTGAGAGAAAGTAGCAGTCTTAGATATGACAATTTAATTAAGCTTTGCATGCTTTTAAATGATACTTTCAAATGATACCTAGATAATAAAAAGATACATTCTCTTGTCAACATATCAAATCAAAATTAAAGATGAGTCTTTTCAATAGTGATGAGCTCCTTAGACTTGTATTATGCTCCTCACATCCCATCAAAAATACATTAAAATAAAAAATTGACCTCCTTGGGGGGCACACACTGTTCTTCACAACAAATGCACTCAAAGTAGTCTCAATTAATGGAAGAATGTTACTCTATGAATTGCTTTTCTTGAGGGAAATTTACATGGAATATGCTTATCAAAATGTTGTCATTTAGAGGACATAATTATTTACAACCAAATTATGAATTACATTACATAATTATTTACAACCAAATGTTGAATTTAGAGGATATAATTATTTACAGCCAAATTATGAAATATGTTACATGTTTTCTAAAATTCATCAATGAGTGAAGTTTGTATATTACTCAAGTAAAAGCTCTAATTCACTATTATAATAGTTTAGTGGCATTTGATGACAAAGAGATAATAACCAAGGACTTTCATGGCTCATCCACACAAAAAGTTCTAGTGATTTCTATGTGAGTTTAGTGGCAATGACAAGCTAAGGAGGTTAAGGAGAACCTTACTTAATCGTAGCTATAATTATGGGTGGTGCGATGAATTAAATGATTCAATTCATTAAAAAGCAAGGAATGGAGGAAACTAAGACAAATGATTTTAAAAAACAAAATCATAGTAAAAAATAGCAAAATATTTTCAAAAAGGCATTAACAAATATGGAGGAGATTATTTCCCTATAAATCTCTCTCACGCCACGCGCGTGTGTGTGTGTGTGTTCTTGCTCTTTATGCATCTAATTTAAAACCATAGGGATTTTTTTGGGATTCTTTTGTTTCCATTCAAAGTGAAACTAGAGCTTCCCTGGAGTAGCTAGAAATTTAGGTAGCAACAAAAGGAATTCACGTAAGGCTAAAAGTTCCCTTTAATGCAATGGTTAGTTTTGTGCCCTTGCTTTCACCTTTTCCACAACTTGCTAGGTTGAGGGGTTGACAGTATAAGCAAAGGGGACTTGGGGCCAGAGGGGTAAGGGTAACGTTTTAAGAGGCAGGGTCCCACCTCTTAAATATATCATCCAGCTTTGATCAAGTTTGATGAATGAGAAACAAGAGTGAACACTCGGTCCAACCAAGCATGGCAAAATTACGAGTCTCGATGTTAAATAGGGTCTTCACAATGCACAAGAAGGAGAATGTGCAACATAACAATGATCAACACGAGAGAGAGAGAGAGAGAGAGAGAGAGAGAGAGAGAGAGAGAGAGAGAGAGAGAGAGAGAGAGAGAAGCGGATCATATATGATCAATATGATGGCAACAAAGTGCGAGGATGCTATTTGAGATCGATGCGTAAACCACTGCTCGAAAAAAATGTTTTTTTCAACCCTTAAAATTAAAAGCAATGCTTAGGCTTAATCAAGATTTAGACGTAAAAATCACTAAAAAATATACAAATGTTGGGGTTTATAACTAAAATGTACAAATTTCATCCCTTAAAATTAAAAACAATATGAGATTTCAGCCGGGATTTCTGAATTTACGCGGGGAAAATTACACTACGAACCAGGTTATGTGAGCATTGGCGTAAACGATGCTAACACTAGAGAGAGAGTACTTCTCTCCTCTTCTCCTCTTTTATATAAAACCCCTACACCTTAGCTATTATCATTTTTGTGATTTCCCTACTCTCTTTCCCCCTTAACGAGGGTCGCCCTAACCCAGGGTGGGTTGGATGTCAAAGCTTTTTGAGAATAATAGTTTTTGACTCCAGGATCAGACATCTCCATCTATCCAACGTTCTCGCAGGTAAGCCCCTCCCGCTCTGCTTGTTAAAGCTTTCATTGCTTGTCTTGCAGTGATAAAATCCATCTCCTCCTCCTCCTTTGCAACGAAGAACTTTTTTTTTCCTTGCACAGTTCTACGCCTTAACCTAATCATCCCTATTTGTCTCAATCATTCTGTTTAATCGAATCAAGAAGCAGTATCTGTCGCGTGGATCTGTTTATATACATCAAAGATTTGGAGCTCTGCAGAAACCTGGAGGTTGTCCTTCATCCAGGTGAAAGTAAGTAAAGTTAAGCTTGATATAAAGTAGTTTGATTCTTTTTGTATACAGTTTGAGCTTCAACATTTCTTTAGGGTTGAAACTATTAGGGTAACCTTTGAATGTCACAAGAAAATGCACAGTTTAGAGTTTCATTTGTTAGGAATACGGATTTTTAGATCTACAGCAGAGGTAGGGTTTCAGCTTTTAGGGTCACAAAGTTTGAATTTGTGGTAGGGTTTTGAGCTTTTAGATTTATTGACACTACAGAATAAAACGCCAAGATTGTACTACTTCTAGGGTTTCTGTTAAGCAGTGCTAAGGTAAGGCATTACCTTTAGGTTGCATCCTTTAGGGTTACTATACTGATGAGGGGTTACCAGAAAAATGTGAAGATTGTACCACACTTAGGGCTTCATCACTCAGGGATGCAGTTGCAATCGATGGGCTGCCAAAAAATGTTAAGATTCTGTTTTAGGGTTTTACAGATTTTTGGGTCAAAGTCAATGAGTTGTTACAAGAATAATGTGATGATTGTATTAATTTTTAGAGCTAGGGTTACAGTTGGTGGGGAATCTTATTGTTTCTAGGTAGGATTTCAGCTTGTAGGGTCACATTTGGTAGGGAGATACTGCATAGATGGATAGACATTTCTTTATATGTGCATGTGAGCACGTGTGCATGCATGGATGCACATATATATGTATGAATGTATGTCAAGTCTGTAGGTTTACAGAGTTTAGGGTTTGATCTTCTATTGTTCCAAATTTTAGGGTTTCAGCTTCTTCATCTACAGATATTAGGGTTTTCTTTTAGAGATGCAGATTGTAAGGCTTCAGCTTGTAGGCTTTTACAGTTTTCACTTTTTAATCTTAGTTGCTGATTGAAATCTAGGATGCCACTCTCATCTTTGCAAAATGGAAACCGAAAAGTAGCTATTGCGGTGGATCTTAGTGACGAAAGCGCATTTGCCGTGAGATGGGCAGTTGCAAACTACCTCCGGCCAGACGACTCTGTGATCATACTTCACGTTCAGCCTACCAGTGTCCTCTATGGGGCTGACTGGGGTGCCATGGAGCAGTCCATTGACACCAGTGATGAGGACACACAGCAGACTTTCGATGAGCTCACATCAAACAAGGCGGCAGACCTTGCGAAGCCCATCATGGATGCTGGGATACCATACAAGATCCACATTGTGAAGGATCATGACATGAAAGAACGTATTTGCTTGGAAGTGGAGAGGCTTGGAGTGAATGCTGTTATCATGGGAAGCAGAGGGTTTGGTGCATCTAGGAAGACCCATAAGGCCCGTTTGGGGAGTGTGAGTGATTACTGTGTACATCATTGTGACTGCCCCGTTGTGGTGGTGCGGTACCCCGAGGAGGAAAGAGAGGGTGATGAGCCTGGGGTTTTGGAGAAGCTGCCGGAGGAAGAGAAGGAAGGTGACGATGAGTGGCATGATGTGCATGTGGATGAAAGTAAAGAGAAGCAGCATGGTGCAGATGGGACAGATGGCTCTGTGATTGTTGAAGAAGCTCCAACTGTACCTTAGAAAGCATAAAATCAGATGCTCAAGAACCCTTTTCAGGATGGAAGTCAGACAATCATCAGTGCAAGGATGGATTATATATGGGCTTGAAGAAAATCACCATTTTCTTTTACTACAGGTGCTAGGGAATCTTTTAGCTGTCCTAAGTTTAATTAAAGCCATGGTGTGAGGTTGTTTTTGAGACCATGAATTTCCATTTTTGTCTGTTTTTTTGTTTGTAAGGCTGTGAAGTCTATGGGGTACTTTTAAAAAAAGTTCTTAAGGAGATACTCTAGCTCGACGTCATACTTCTTATGTTGTCTTCTTTTGTTGTGAATCTTTGTTGGTTTTAAAAGGCTGCTCAAAGGTATCTTCCTTTCATAGCTTGGATACAGTTTTGTATGGCTAAGTGAAGTTTGGTTACACCCCACCCGTGCTGCAGGGGGGAGTTAGGATGGTGGCAAGATTTCCTGTCAATCTCTAATGGGTGGCCTAGATTTGCCTCTGCTTACAAGTAGGGCGTGGTTGTGTTACATGCTAGCAAGTGCCCGTGAGTGGGGCGCAACTTGGGTTGTTTGTGGACTACCGCTTATCAATTAAATTGCTAATAGATTGATTATGGAATGTCACTTAGAAGTTGGCTTTGCAGTTTTAGTAGTTGGAGTACTAGTTAGTAGCTATACTCTTGGTTAGCAGTTACAAGTGGGCTGGAAGTGGAGTAATCGTGTTGTATGGTTGCTATTGAAAACCTTGAGTGATAAGGTTTGATAAGGATCATTAAGCTGTGGTCTGAAACATATCCTTCGTTAGGGATTGATTCACATGGAAAATAAATGCTTTGCATGCTTGGGCCTTGTTCACATTGCTCCATTGATTTCTGGATTGGGACACACACAACATTTAGTGACTTGGGCTCCATCAACATAAGAGACGTCAACTTTACTATAGGCAACATCGAAAAGGGTGACACCGGCATGGGCTTCTTTACCGGCTCGTGTGACATTGATATTAACATTGTCATGGGCATGTATGTGATTGGTCAGCATAACCAGCAGCATTTTCCTTTTTTGTGAAGCTTATGTTGTAAACCTTAAATGGCTATTATAAGCTAGTATATGTAAACCATCTACCGAGAAATTCTTTGCCTAGTGTTAGGAGTATTACAAGATCTTCAAACCTCCAACACTAGCCATGATAACTTTGCATCTGAGTAAATAGACTCTAGTATGCTGTCATGTGCATGATCAATGCCATGTACGTTCTCAGGGCTAATCCAGAAGGGGCCAGCCAGTAAAAGACGAGTGGAACCAGAATTTAGGAGCCTCATGTGCAGAATCTGTGGTGGACTTGGAGTAGGGGGATCATGGAGGAGGATGTTGTCGGCTGGTTCCAGAGGGCTGTCGGCTGATTCCAGAGAGCCAAGGGGCTGGAGCACATTAAGAATGACAAGGCGGCTGATAAAGGGGCTTGCGTTTTTGTATTTATGCCAAGGCTGCTGGCCGACTGTTGGTCGGCCAGCTCTCCAAATGATCCAAGGCCTATAAATAGGCACTCATGCTCATTGTTCTAGCCATTCAACCCTCCAGGGGTTTGGGTCAGTAGGAGTCCCATAGGGGGACAGTTTTGGGTGTTATTCACCTTTTATTCAAGGCAGCCTAGGGTTGTGTGTAAGAGTACCTTTTTGTACTATAGTAATATACTGAATTTCTAGCATCTCTCTCTCTCTCTCTCTCTCTCTCTCTCTCTCTCTCTCCTGTGTTTTGCATCATGTTGCCAAGAGTGTGTAGGGTTGAAAGAAGACCCCCAGAGCTTCCGCGTGTTACATTGGTATTAGAGCATCAGGCTCAGCAAAGCTAAACACCGATTCAGTCCCATATGACGGTGTACAGGTCCAAGGTACAGGAAAGTACACGGATGCAAAGTCCAAGGCAAGGAGCACAGAATCGGGAAGAGCTCTCAGGAGGTTTGTTGGTGGTGTTCCACAGTGCCAAAGGGGATGGCAGTCTTGTGAGCCAGATAGGTTCTCGGGCAACGGTCCCAAGGGAGGTTTATCCTCCAAGGGTGATGTGAGAGTGCTAGACTCATTTCCTAGGAATGAAGACCAAGACGGTGTTCAGAGTCAGGGCAGGAATGGATTGTGGGCTAGATGGAACAGATGCATAGATCTTCGTCTGAGTCAGAGTGGTTTGGAGAACAAGCTGGGCTTTCAGAGAAAAGGGTTGCTAGGGATGGATGGATGACAGGGGGACTTCGGGAAAAGGATTGGGATGATGACAGTCATCCAAGAGCAGGTTGGATTCCCGTCATCAAGTTTAGCAGAGGGGGATGTCATGCGCATGATCAATGCCATGTACTTTCTCGGGGCTAATCCAGAAGGAGGCAGCCAGTAAAAGATGAGTAGAACCAGGATTTAGGAGCCTCAGGTGCAGAATCTGTGGTGGACTTGGAGGAGGGCATGGGGATCATGGAGGAGAATGCTGTCGGTTGGTTCCAGAGGGTATCGGCTGATTCCAAAGAGCCAAGGGGCTGGAGCGTATCAAGAAAGACAAGGCGGCTGATGGCTTGCGTTTTTGTATTTATGCCAAGGCTACTGGCCGACTGCTCGGCCAGCTCTCCAAAGGATCCAAGGCCTATAAATAGGCAGTCATGCTCATTGTTCTAGCCATTCAACCCTCTAGGGGTTTGGGTCGGTAGGAGTCCCATAGGGAGACAATTTTGGGTGTTATTCACCTTTTATTCAAGCAGCCTAGGGTTGTGTGTGAGAGAACCTTTTTGTACTATAGTAATATATTGAATTTCCAGCATCCATCTCTCTCTCTCTCTCTACTCTCTCTCTATATCTGTGTTTTGCATCAACATGTTGCCAGGAGTGTTTAGGGTTGAAAGAAGACCCCCAGAGCTTCCGTGTGTTACATATGCATACTTGGGGAGGAGAGTTATGGCTCCCTAGATCTTTGATACACAAAACTAAGACAAGTTTGAGGTACTTGAAGCATTAAAAATAGTGCCTCAAAAGCAATGAAGATATGCCACCTCGTCAAGTGTCAATCATCACCATAATAGTGGTCCAAGCACGCATAAATGAAAGTACACCACTCCTATGATTACTCCATGAAAAGAGGAGTGAATCTGGCTTTCTTTGGAAGTCATCTTCTAACCAATGAAGTCCTTGGCATAAAAGGAACTTTGGCTTTCTATGGAAGTCATCCTCTAACGAGTAGTCCATGCCATGAAAGGAAAATATAAGAATCTCTCCCAAGATGCCCTTTCAAGTAGGTGAAAGGAAAATATAAGAATCTCTCCCAAGATGCCCTTTCAAGTAGGTGAATGGTGTCATTATATCCCCCCCTTATTATCCCCACGGGTTCTACAATGATCCAATGATCTGACTTGAGGGAGAGAGCCTATGATGGCATTCCAAAAAAGAATTCATTCTTCTTGGAGGTTAGGAGCATACACATAGAGAGCATACCAATTTTTAATCCACCCTGCATAACCATAATCCATTGTGTTTTGGAAGGAATTTTAACTCCATAACCAATCATATAAGAAAGAAATACAATTGTCAATGAAGTACATGCTCCACCTTTAGCTCCATTTATAGTGGACCACTCTATAGTGAACCAAAATTGTGCCCAGATAAAAGCTTGCCAGATCTACTCCCCATTGGTGACATCAAGCTTATGCTCTTGCGTGATTAGAACATTTGTACTTTTTGACTTTCAATAAGAAATACAGTTGTCAATGAAGTACATAACCAATCATATAAGAAAGAAATACAACTCTACTGTACATCACCATGCAATACATCCTCATGTAATAAATCCCTATGTAATACATCCTGCTTTGTGAAGGTGATGCATCAACATCTACAATTGTCCCACTATAATGGGATCTCACATTGTTATTATCAAGTGGGGATTAGGAGAGGGTGTATGCTTGTCAACCCATCTACAAACCCAAACAAGCCATGGTTTGGGTGTATGGATTAGGGGTGGGTGTACACTTGTCAACCCATCTACAAACCCAAACAAGTCGTGGTTTGGGTGTACAGATTAGGAGTGGGTGTATGCTTGTCAACCCAACTACAAACCCAAATGAGTCGTGATTTGGGTGCATCGGGGGGTGGAGGCCATCTACTAAAGGAAATCTAGGCGTGCTTTATCATAGTTGCCAACTGACTACTTCACCAAGTCAGTTGAGGCTAAAGCTACACCAAAAGCTAACATGAGACGGCTGAGGCCATCTACTAAAGGAAATCTAGGCGTGCTTTATCATAGTCGTACTTCACCAAGTCAGTTGAGGCTAAAGCTACACCAAAAATTGACATGGGATCTATCACCAAGTTCGTATATGAATATGTGATTACTCATTTTGGTTGCTTGCCAGAAATAGTGAGTTTATCAACAAAGTGGTGGAGTTCTTGCTCAAAGAAGTCCTTATGTGTGGTGCATAGAAAATCGACACCTTACTAGCCACAAGTGTTGCATGGGAAAATGACACCTTACTACCCATAAGTGAATGGACAAGCCAAAAGCACAAAAAAAACATTGCACACCATTCTCATCAAGATGGTAGAGGCATCCGGAAGCGATTAAGATAATAAGTTATGCTTTGGTATATGGGCCTACCACACCACCTACAAAGTGGCTATCAACAATACACCTTTCCAACAGCTTGCATTCGGGCTTGACGTAGTCATGCCAATGGAACACTTGGTTCCAAGCCTCCAAATTGCAACAAGTCATAATCTTAAAGGAAACCCCTCACAAAGAGCTTAGTTGCCTTAGATCAACTAAGTGAGCAAAGATTAGTTAGGGATTGAATCCTAGCGTGACAATTCCCATAGAGCTTGACTCACACTTTACCATGCTTGTTTGCTTGGAACGGGCTTCTTCCAAGAAGATTTTGATTCAATGTGAAGGCAAAACCTCAGAGACTCTTGAGAGTAGCCTATTTTCAAATGTTCTTATTTTGATACCACTAGAACTTCTTGACTGTGCTAGAGGACTCTAATGAGCTTACTCACACCACAAAAGATGCCACATCACCTACCAAATAGGCTGCCTAAATTGTGTCCACATCTAGATTCAATTAACTCTAATGCATATCCATTCAAGATGACATTCTAGACCTCAGCCATGATGTTACTTGGGATCTTCACTTTTCTCATTTTCCAATTAAAGTTACATAATAAATCTAACCTTTATACCACATGAAAATCAACAAGTCATGCTTCCCCTAAAATATACACATTGTAGTGCCATCATCACACTTTCAACAGATTGCTAGTTAGTAGTTGAGATATAAACTTATCTAGTTAATGGTTATAATAAACTACTAATGGACTATTAGCTAGCAATTGGACAATGGTGAAGATGTTGTGGATTACATTGGGAGTCTAATAGTAGTGAAGTACCTACCAAATGGGAGGATTGGGATACGCACACACCTCTATGAGAAGATACCAATACTAGTAAATAACAATAATGTTAGCGAGCAATATTGTTGGCTATATTAACCTATGCAAATCAATTCATTTTTGACCTCCATCCATGGATCAATTATTGGCACAATTGAATCAACATTTGGCCATCAAATTCATGGTTTGATTAAGTGTCCAATTGAGATAAAATTATACTAATATTGGGCCCAATTAAGAAGTACAAATCAACCTACTAAATGGTTTCTTAATCGTTTAACCGATTGAGGCTTTAACCAAGTCCTTATCTTCATGCTTAAACTTGTCCCTAGTTTGCCTAGATATTCATCTAATTAAGATTAAAATCAAGCTAAAGAAGTCTTGGAATCAAGATAAGTGCTCGTTCGAGTGGGTAAGATGGCAAAGCACCTTATAGTAGGTCGGGCAGGTGAAACCATGTTAAACTATGGAGCCATTACATACGTCACTTCCGAATGGTGCATCCTTGCATCACCAAGGGTGGAAAGGTTTGGATGGTGGTCCAGGATACGCCATGAAGTTAGAATACTAGGGTAAGTGGTATGCTTTAGAACCGATCTGCAAACAGTCAGATGTAGGGTAAATTGGTGAGAAACTTTGGGTAGCCTTGTGCTGCCATATATATAGGCAGTGATGTGTGTGAACACACCTAGGACCGTCGAGGTACTTTTTCCCTCCTTAGGAGGTTTTTTTCCTCGGCTTATATATACGCCCATCCTTCTAGGGCTAACTTATCTTTGTACATTGACACAATCTAATACACTATGTGTTGTGTGCATTCTTGCTTCTTCTTCTCTAAGCTTTGTGTGCTTTCCTGCAACCCTAATTCCAACAATTGATATCAGAGCAAGCATCGGCTCCTAGGGCTACGCCGCTAGCACCCTCTGACTCACGTTCTCCGATTGAGGTGAGCTTTCACGAGCACTTGCAGGTCCCTATACTCTCTGCAGATCAACCCGTTGGGCTATGCGTTCTCAAAAATTGCATTTGAGGTTGTTTCGGGCTCCGTTTTTGCATTACAAGTTTTGTACATGTGTTTTCGTCATTTTGTGCAAAAATTTCGATAGTGCAATTTTCTGCAAAACAGGCATACGTATTCTATTGTGGATCGTGCTACATAGCATGAGTTGTTTTCTGTTCAGTCTTTGCTTCATTATAGGTAGCTTTTATATCAGTTTCAGTCGGTGGCCCCATGGCTGATAACAGCAATGATGTATTTCGCATGTTGTCTACTGCTACTGATGAAAATTGGATGGAGACAGCAACTACCCACTTTGGGCATACATGATGCAGCATGTTTTGGTTGCAAAAGGAGTGTGGAACATTGTGCAGGGTATGGATGTACATCCAGGTTCTGTGGATGTAGGATCTGTTGAGGATGTTGCAGGTTCTAGCAGCTCTACTGTTGCTGCTGTTTTATCCATTGCTGCGAACAGGCTCGTTGGGATGGTAAACATGCGTAGGCTCATGCCTTGATTGCACTTTCTGTCAAACATAACATCACTCCACATATTCGTTTAGCTAAAATAGCAAAACAGGCTTGGGATATTCTAGTTGGTTTGTATGCAGGTCGTTAACGAGGTAAAAATCTCTTACCTGCGTAAAGAGATAGAATCGAAGATTATACAGGAAGATGATGACATGAATGTTTTTCTTGTTTGCTGAGATTAAAGATCTCAAGGAGCAGTTGATTTCTACAGGTGAGATTATTCTTGATCATTCTCTTGTGCAGATTGTTCTTGATGCTTTACCTGAGTCATATCAGACTTTTGCTTCCACGTGGAGACTTGTTTACTGAGTGAGGACAGACCTGATGTGGTCAAGTATGATACTTTAGTCATCAACAAGCTCTTGCAAGAAGCGCAGTCCAGGCAAAACAGGGCTAGGCAGCATGCAGTTGATCAGGCATTTGTTGCTGTGCCCAGCAGGTAGCCCCTTCCACTGTTTCTTCTCCTATTAGTAGGTCTGCAACTTCTTCTCCTTCCACAGGTAGCAACAATAGGTCTGAGAAGGCTCTTGATAAAGGCAAGAAAAAAATCAGGTGCAACTATTATAAGGCAACTGATCATGTCATTAAGAATTACCCTAAGCTAAAGGCTAAAGAGGCAAAGAAAAAAGAGTCAAATGCAGCCACAATAGCGGATACTTATACAAATACAGATTCTGTAAATGTTGTGCAGGATACAGAATGGTGGGTGTCTAGCGTGTATTGCCAGTTTGACCCATATGATGCATGTTTGGCAGTTTCTGTTGACTCTGATGTATGGTATTTTGACAGTGGTGCTACAAAGCACATTACCTCACATCGTGATATGTTCACTTGTCTTGAGGCTGTCCCTAATGGGAATACTGTCACATGTGCCAATAATGCTTCTTACCCAGTGAAGGGCATTGGTAAAATTATGCTTATTACTGCTGCAAATGACAGCGCTTTCACACTTTTAGATGCTTTGTATGTGCTAGGGATAAAGAAGAATCTATTGTCTGTCTCTGCGCTTGTGCTAGACTTGGACTTGTAGTCAAATTTGTGGATGACAAATGTACTATTCATGATTTTACTTCCAGTGATACGATTATTGCATTTGGCATCTTGTTTCGTGGGCTGTATAGGCTCAATTCTTATGACAAGTGTGTGGAAGATTCAGCAAATGCAGTTTCTGATGAAAAGGCAGTTTCAGATGCAAAACTATGGCATGCTCGTTTTGGTCATCTGAACTTTGCTAGTTTGCTGCGTTTGTAGAAATTTGATATGGTTGCTTAATTGCCCTCTCTTGAGGCACCATTAAAACATGTTTGTGAAGGCTGTATTTTGGGCAAAATGCAGCGTTCTGCGTTTCCAAAGGATGGTTCTATGCGGGCCACTCGCAAATTGCAACTTGTACATAGTGATGTATGTGGGCCTATGCAAACTCCGTCATTTGGTAAACACTTGTACTTCGTGACTTTCATTGATGATTAATCAAGGCATGCATGGGTATATCCACTGAACGCAAAGTCCGAAGTGTTTTTGTGCTTCAAACAGTTTTTGCTTATGGTTGAAAATGTATCCAATTGTACTGTGGACACCCTCCGTTCTGATCGAGGGGGGGAGTACATGTCTAAAGAGTTTGCTACATTTCTGGCTAGTCGTGGGATAAAACACCAATGTACAGTGCCGTATATCCCTCAGCAAAATGATGTTGCTGAGAGGAAAAACATGTTACTTATGGAGATGGCACGATGTATGGTCAAGAGCCAAGATTTGCCACATGCGTTTTGGCTTGATGCTGTCATGTGTGCTGCATATGTACTCAACAGGTGTCCTACTAAGGCCTTGCAGTCTGTTACTCCATACAAAGCTTAGCATGACGCAGGAAGCCTTCTATTGGTCACTTGCGTGTCTTTGGTTGCTTGGCCTATGCTTTAGTGCCTGTGCAACAACGTAGAAAATTGGATGATAAGGCTGTCAAATGCATTTTTATTGGTTACAGTGCTGAGAGCAAGGGTTACAGATTGTATCATCCACAGTCAAAGCGTATCTTGATTAGTCGAGATGTTGTTTTTGTGGAAGATGCTGTGTAGCCTTTGTTATCATGTACCAAAGAGACAGGTGTGAGCTCACGGGATGTATTTGATACGTTGTTGCCTCTGTTTACAGGTGGGAATACAAATGTAAGTCCTAATGAGACAAATATTCAGCCTATGCAGATTTCAAACGACATCATACATCAGCCTATTTCTGATGCAGATTTACATGATGTAATTTATGAGGATAGGGCTGAAAATGAGCACAGGCTAGAGGTATGCCTAAATGGCTGGTGCAAACCTTGCGTGATAGTAAAATTGATGCACTTATTTTTAGTCGTACTCGTTCAGGTTTTTAGCATGCCTCTTATGCATCATATTGTTATGCTTTGGCTGTGTCTAGTATGTGTGAAGAGGAAGAACGTCTTTCATTTGATGAGGCACAAAAATCAGAAAATTGGTTGGCTACAATGCAAAGTGAATATGATGCTATAATGAAGAATGGTACATGGTCTTTGTGTGATTTGCCTGTTGGTAAAAAGGTAATTGGATGTAAGTGGGTTTTTACGAAAGCCAAATGGCAGTGTTGATCGCTATAAGGCTAGACTTGTTTTGCAAAGGGTTATGCTCAAGAATTTAAGGGCATTGCCTTTGCTTCCACTTGTCGTATGACTACTATTCATAGCATTTGTGCATTGGTAGCTCATAATGGTTGGAATGTACATCAGTTGGACATAAAGACTGCGTTCTTGAATGGAGATTTGCATGAGGAGGTGTATGTATCGCAGCCTTTTGGTTTTGTTCAAAGAGGGCAGGAAAGAAAAAGGCTTTATATGGTTTAAAGTAAGCTCCACGAGCTTGGTATGAAAAGATACATGTATATTTGACTGCACATGGTTTTCAGAATAGTCCAACAGAAAGCACTTTGTATGTTAAACATGTGGATGATGTACATCTAATCATTGCTCTCTATGTCGATGACATGTTGCTCACAGGACCAAATGAGAGTCATATTGCTGATTTTAAGGCTGATTTGAATGCCTCTTTTGAAATGTCGGATTTGGGACATTTGCATCATTATTTGGGGATACAATTTAAGCACTGTGATGGAGGTATTGCTTTGTGTCAGACAAAGTATATTGAGACATTGTTGCGGAGATTTGGCCTTGAAGACTACAAGCCTATTGCTACTCCAATGGAGACAGGTTTGAAGTTGAGTCTTCATGATGCTGGAGATCACTTTGATGTCACACTCTATCAGACAACTGTTGGTTGCCTCGTTTATGTATGCATTACAAGGCCGGACATTCAGTTTGTAGTCTCACAGGTGAGCAGGTTTATGCATAGCCCAGGGTCTCAGCATTGGAAGGCAGTTAAACTTTCGCTACTTGAGTGGCACCATACATCTTGGGTTGTTTTATCCCAAGGGGGGATCGTTGTCGCCAGATTTACATGCTTTTTTGGAATCAGATTGGGCTGGTTGCTATGACACAAGAGTGTCCACAAGTGGTTTTTGTTTCATACTTGGTAGCTCATGCATATCTTGGTTGAGCAAGAAGCAACCTACTGCGGCCACTTCTAGTTGTGAAGCTGAGTATAGGGTAGCTTTCACAGCTACGGTTGAGTGTGTGTGGATAACTTGGGTGTTGGATAGGAGTCTGCCACCTCTATCTACACTGACAGTCAGAGCGCATTGGCAGTTGCGAGAAACCCAGTTTTTCATGCTCGCACAAAGCACATTGAGGTGCATTATCACTATGTCAGGGAGAGACTCTCAGCAGGAGAGATCAGCTTGGCATATGTGCCAACACAGGACAACCTCGTCGATCTTTTCACAAAGGCGCTTCCTCGTGAGAAGTTTGAAGCTTTCTGCAAAGCTTTGGGCTTGCTTCCCTTTGTGGATTGATCTACTTCAGGCATGGCACTTCCCTATACATGAGTGCCAGCTCTCGTTCACACCATCACTCCTCCCAGGGGGGATTTGTTGCCATATATATAGGCAGTGATGTGTGTGAACACACTTAGGACCACCGGGGCACTTTTTCCTCCTTAGGAGATTTTTTCCCCCGGCTTGTATATACGCCCATCCTTCTAGGGCTAACTTATCTTTGTACATTAACACAATCTAATACACTGTGTGTTGTGTGCATTATTGCTTCTTCTTCTCTAAGCTTTGTGTGCTTTCTTGCAACCCTAATTCCAACACCTTGGTGGTAGTAGGCAATGTGTTGAGGCAGCATGGAAAGTGATAGCAATGTAGAGGTTCTTCATACTAGGCCTTTATTGGTTATGGAAGTGGCATGGACCCCGTCAACATTAGGTAGTTGGTGAAAGTGGTCCACACCCAGAATGAGCGGCACCAAGATTACCCTGGAATGATTGGTATAGATAAATAGTGGTCTAGATCTTCATGGCTCGACATGAGTATATCCCGATCTCACAACATGATGCCTAGGGATTGGGCTTCTTCTTGTTGGCTGTTAATGGCTATCGCACCTTCCAAGAGAGAACTCTAAACATTCACCACCATTGAAAGAAGCGTAGACAACAACCATTGTTAGGTACTTACCAATGCTTTAAGCTCACGTCCCTTGAGGTCCCCAAGCTCACTTCGAAAGCTTCAATCCTCCAAGATCCACCTCCACACTGTCACTGTAGAGTCGCTCGCACCACAACACAAGGCAATCTCTCTCTCACTCCTCTACACACACATACATGCATAGAGAAGGAACATGCACTAGAGTACACTCTAACGACACACTCTCTCTCTTTCTCACAAGACAAGGCAAGAGCTCTCATAGTACAAAGGGGGATTGTGTCCTTCTATTATGAGAAAATGCCTTATATACAATTGGCCCTTATTCACACTTAGGCACCCAAAACTTACTACTTAAGGCCTTAGGTGGTCAATACTCATAATGTATAACTTTTATACTTATTAATATCCTCAAATGGAGGAGTATATTTGTTAATCTAAAATGGGATTAACATCCCCCCTACTTGATGTAGGTTCTGGCCTCAAAACCTGTTACCTAGGCCGAAAGACCTGGTTGCCGAACTCATGCCTATAAAAGTTACGACGTGATTGAAGCTTTTTTAAGGTTCTTCAAAAGGCGGAGTGAGAGGTCCAAAACCCTGTGTCGACCATATCTTCAAAAGTGATATGCATGTAGCCTGGAAGACACCTTAGGCAATGATATTATAACATCATCCTCTTTCATTTGGCCCTGTGTTCATGTCAAAAAGGAGTTGCTTTGCACTAAATCCATCATACCGCTCCTTTGGTTGATCAAGAAGCACCACGATCAACTTCAAAAATTTGATAGTTTTGCCACGACATCTGGATCTGGAATACGACGCTGTGCTCGTATCCATGTTAGCATTTGTTGTCATTGTTGTGCTATATTTGAAAATGTTGTTGGAAAAAATTATGGGAAATTGTAGCACACATGTGAATCCCATTGCTTTGCATCATGGAAGTGCAGTGGGGTAAACCTCCACTTAATTGGCATGTACATTGGATCAACCCTTTGGCTTGGTGGTGAACGCTAGTACTGGTAGTTGTACTCTGGAATGATTAAGTACTCTTTACGCCACTCTGGTTGTATACCAAAATCTTGAATTCGAGGATTGGTACTATATGTGACGATGGCTGTATAACCGCCTCTTGCATGTACATGATTTGCTTTCCACCACCTACGAAAATAGTAGCTGATTGTAAATGTGACAATCCTGATTTCGAGCAGAGTAAGACCCGACAGATCATAAATGGTTGTTTGTGATCCAAATAAATCCACGTGGAGCCAGCTTTGTATGTTTTGCGACATTGGCCCATAAGGTTTCTTTTCCTGCCCCACTGGCAATAACTCTTCCAATTCAGGCAATGGTGCTCAGAGAGGATATGGTATATATGGTTGCCGTGTTGATGAGACTCTTGAATAGGCATTTGGCATGATTCTCCTGTTTGAGTCAAAAGGTGTGATTTGCATCAACACTTTGAACATCAGATTTGGTTTTAGTAATGGGTTGCTTGACTTGATAAGCCCTTCATATTCTACACATGACAAGGACTCAAGAATATTGCTGTCCAGTAAATGGCTAAAGGTCGTCTCTTAGTTGAATGTGACATACCTCTTGAAGTGGCCTTGTTGGTGGAGACGGGTGGGGTGCCAGCAACTCCTCAGGGGGGGCGAGAGTGTCAGTGGAAAATCTATAGGCATAGAAGGAAGACGAGAGAAATTGCAGTCAACCTCAGATTTGTTAGTAGGACTAACACTCGGATAAGGGTTTAGTATTTTATTGACTATAGAAGAAAACACTAGATAAGTATATGGAGTTGAAGAACCTTGTGTTTCTTCCTGGCCCTCTCCTGAACTAGGGGGTGGGTGGCCGGGCTTGTTTATTTTCATAAACTCCTGGAGTTCTATGATATCTTTTGAAGTTATGTCAGGATATTCAATATGCATTTTATAAAAGTTATATACCATAGTAGTCATCATGGCTTCTAAGTGGTTATGTATATAGCGATAGAGCTTTAGAATGCCAAATGGGTGATAAAGGGTGGATTCGGTTAGATTTAAGTGCTAGTGTGTATTATAAACTTCTATCCATCCATGACTAATGATCCAGTAGTAGCTTCATGCTACAACCTTGGAGTTGGCCAGTGTATTAGGAATATCATTTGGTATAAATAGGTCAAGTTTGTTGACACTGTTATCCAAGATGTCGGATTGCTGATGACAACCTACACCAACTTCATAGGTTTAACACAATTGGATTGCAAGGGGTAGAAGAATATATCACTTGGATCTGCTAGTAACCAGTCCCCTGAAAAATGCCCATAATGATAGTGTTAACAGTCATCTCCTATCTGCACACTACACATTAGGGCTTGTGTTGTGGGTGTGCCCGCCCATTTAGGTGTTCCTCCATTTTTTCCCACTTTTCGTAATTTTCCCCTATTTTTTCATGGTCATGGGGATGCCTTTTTGCTGGCCGACCAACATGGGGGGGTGGTATAAATACCACTCCTACAACCCCAACTTCATGTAGTTGTATCATCATACGGGATCTTGTATATAGTAGAGTTCATATACAGCTTGTCTCTCTCTCTCTCTTCTACGTTTATTCTTCCACACCTAGTTTTGCGTTTACAAGCCGGTGGTTCTCTCTTGTGTTTGCTCATCTTCATCGTGGAGTCTTGTTGCATGTGCTCTCAGCTATTTGTCTCATATCCGCTGCATATTCTGACATGGTATCAGAGCCCCAGGTGGCTTGAAGCTTGGTGACTTTGGAGAGCTTGCGGGACTGTTTCTTGAAGACCTTGCAGCTTGCGGGAGATTTGAAGAGCTTGCGGGACTGCTGGTTTTTCGGTGCTAATTGGAGATCTCTTGGGCTGTTCAGGACTTGGAGATTGGGTAGAAGGCGGCCATCACCGTTGGATAGCCACCTTGCATATTAGTTGTAGCCTCTTCTTCATTTTTTTTTCCCACCCACCCTCCCTTCACAACAAGACCAAAGTACCCCCCCCCCCCCGCGAGATGGTTGACTTGCTTGAGATGGCTGAGAAGCACGTGAAGATCCCTACTCTCCCCACATTCCCGGTGGATCGAGAGTTGGACGGGAACAACTATGGCATGTGGAAGGTTATGATGGAGTCTGTATTGGAGTCTTATGACTTGGATGATTTCATTATTGTTGGTGTTCCACAGCCAGAGTTGGAGGACGGGGAGCTTGTACCCTCTACTCGGAAAGGCTCATGCACAGTTGTCGGATCGTCGTGTCAATGCCTGTGTGCGTTCTTTCATCTTCCTTAATTGCACACTATCAGGTAAAAATCTAAAAGGTGTTTTGAGCTACTGTACATATGGGATGCGTGGTTTGTGAATAAGCTTTGCCCTGAATGCCTTGGCAAATGTATAGAGCAGGTGGTTTTGCAGTGAGCTGGTACACGCACGTTTTTTTAGAGGAGTAGGTGCTTGAGTTTGGAAGCTTTTTTATTGCAACAGTATGGTGTGTGGGTGGTTGCCAAATGCAGGGCACCGACGTTAATGGTCGTATTTTGGTAAGTCGAGGTGCTGATGAGATGATGGCCGTGGGCAGCTCTTGTTTTGGAAGGTTGTGGGTGCCGTTTGTTCAGGAAAAATACAAGGGAAAGGAGGAGCCATTGTAGTGTTGTGGCCATCATTGAGCTTTAAAAATAAATAAAAAAAACATAATACAAGTGGCCACCTTGCAAGGGTCCACATGGAGGCTTTGTACGCCACCAGCACATTCTCTCGAAAGTTGGCGAAGACGCAAAGGGTGCGAGAGTAGAAAAGGCTGCCGGGGGATTTTCTGTAGACTGGGGGACGCGTGAAGGGGTTGCCCCGCTGGAGCAGGGCTCGCGGGTGATCATAGCAGCGTGGAAGAGGGGGTCGCCCTGGTGATTCTGCAGAGAGCCGAAGCCTTGTGGGAGATACGTGGAGGCAGCTGAGGTGCAGCGGTGGCTAGCGAATGATCTACGAGGGCTGGTGTGGGCCGCGTAGGAGCCGCCTGGTGAGATGCGAAGATTCGGGTGATACTGTGGAGAGTTGGGGGCTGAAGTAGCCGTGTGGGTGCGAAGGGCTGGTCGTCAACGAGACAGAGAAGGGCTGCCAGGCGAAGACAGTTGGGCTGTTGGCAAGGATACTGGTGAGCAGGTGCAAAGGAGTCGCCAGTGACAACGTAGCTAGGGGAGGTGGCCTTTGTTGGTTGGAACGATTGGCTGGGTGGTTCAGCTGCGTTGAGCAGGTATTGGTGCTGAAGAGATTGTGTAGAGGCTCTGTGGTTGGCGAAGGTGTTGGTCACCACACAAAGAGAGAGAGAGCTGCTGAGTTGAGGGTTAGCTGGTGGGGCGCCCCCTCTGAAGAGAGAAGTGGCTGGTTTTGTGTGGGCAACGACTATAAGTAGAGAGTGGATGCTGACCAGAGAGAGAGCCTAGAGCGCAGGGTAGAGTTGGAGGCCGTCTCAAGTGTCACTGCAGAGGTGGCTGGTAGTGCTGAAGACAGGTGAGAAGGGCTGGTACCATAAGGTCGAGGGCTGAAGAGAAGCAGAGAAGAGGGTTGCTAGTGGGGGCGCCCTCTGAAGAGAAGCAGAGATCGGGAGACAGAGGCTTGGTTGTCAGACGCAAGGGTGAATTCCCTTGGCAGTAAATCCTGGTGGCCAGAGTCTTGGTTTTTGGTGTAATTGTTGAGTTTGTACAGTGTGGTTGGTGCTATGTATGTTTTTGCTGAATGATCACTGTCTATCGTGGTTTGAGCCATCTTTCTGGTGTGGGTGGGTGGTGAACAGTGAGAAATGTTCCAGCCGGTGGCTAGTGGTGCCTCCGTCGTGTTAGTTTTTTCAAAGTTTGGGAGGTGAAGGGCTATAGAGGCATGGTCTTTCTTTCTTTTTTTCACCTCACATTCTTTCTGGTGCCCCCACTGAGGAGAGCTTAGGTATTTCTCTTACGAGGGTGTATGCCCCAGAGTAGGAGATTAAAGGAAGGTGTTTCCAGTTTTTTCTTTGGTCTGAAAGTGAAGCTTGGGGATAAAAATGATGTCGTATCCAGAGTTTTTTGGTGGTCCTAATGGCAGATTTTCTGGAAAGGATGGAGGTTACATGCATAAGCAATCACATCAACGAGCCGGCACAGGTATTGCGGTTGTTGAATATATGTTTAAAGGAGGATGCAAGGATTTGGTACAGAGCTTATGAGGAGTCATTGAGGGATGCTAAACCACGCATTTCTATGACTGAGGATGGATTGAAGACTGCACTTTTGAACAGGTTTAAGAAGATCGAGGATCTAGATAGAGTTTGGCATCAAGTGCAGGGGTTGATACAGGGCGAATTGGAGCCAATTGGTGATTATGTGAAGAAATTTTCTTTATTGTGGGAGACCTTGTGCAGGGCTTTGGGGGAGGATCAGGTACCTTCGGACATGATGAAGAAGGATCGTTTTGTTGCAGGATTGAAGGGAGGTATTCACTGGAAGGTGGAGCTAAAGAAGCCCAGGTCTTATGAGGATGCAGTGGAGATAGCCAAATCAAAGGATTGGAAATTGCAACGGATGAACCAGATGGGGATGGTTCCAGTGGCAGTGAGGCCTGAAATGAGAAGGGTAGAAGCGGTATTGATGAGAATCGTGCTGGAAAGAGTGCAACCGACCGACAGAAGCTCACGTGAATAATGTCACACCACAGGGGACAAAGGCGGCACCCACAGCTGTTACAGCTTCTGATGAAGGGCTTAAACAGGAAATGAGGCAAATGGTGGATTGTATGAAGAATCTGAGTTTGCAAGTAGAGAGTGGATGCTGACCACCCACAGAGAGAGCCTAGAGCACAGTGTAGAGTTGGAGGCCGTCTCAAGTGTCACTGGCACGTAAAGCAGCTCTGCAGAGGTGGCTGGTAGTGTTGAAGACAGGTGAGAAGGGCTGGTACCATAAGGGTCGAGGAGGACTGAAGAGAAGCAGGAAGAGGGTTGCTGGTGGGGGCGCCCTCTGAAGAGAAGCAGAGACCGGGAGACAGAGGCTTGGTTGTCAGACGCAAGGGTGAATTCCCTTGGCAGTAAATCTTGGCCAGAGTCTTGGTTTTTGGTGTAATTGTTGAGTTTGTACAGTGTGGTTGGTGCTATGTATGTTTTTGCTGAATGATCACTGTCTATCGTGATTTGAGCCGTCTTTCTGGTGTGGGTGGGTGGTGAACAGTGAGAAGTGTTCCAGCTGGTGGCTGGTGGTGCCTCCGTCGTGTTAGTTTTTTCAAAGTTTGGGAGGTGAAGGGCTATAGAGGCATGGTCTTTCTTTCTTTTTTTCACCTCACATTCTTTCTGGTGCCCCCACTGAGGAGAGCTTAGGTATTTCTCTTACGAGGGTGTATGCCCCAGAGTAGGAGATTGAAGGAAGGTGTTTCCAGTTTTTTCTTTGGTCTGAAAGTGAAGCTTGGGGATAAAAATGATGTCGTATCCAGAGTTTTTTGGTGGTCCTAATGAAGATGTGGCATATTTTCTGGAAAGGATGGAGGTTACATGCATAAGCAATCACATCAACGAGCAGGCACAGGTATTGCGGTATGTTTAAAGGAGGATGTGGCATATTTTCTGGAAAGGATGGAGGTTACATGCATAAGCAATCACATCAACGAGCAGGCACAGGTATTGCGGTTGCTGAATATATGTTTAAAGGAGGATGCAAGGATTTGGTACAGAGCTTATGAGGAGTCATTGAGGGACGCTGAACCACGCATTTCTATGATTGAGGATGGATTGAAGATTGCACTTTTGAACAGGTTTAAGAAGATCGAGGATCCAGATAGAGTTTGGCATGAAGTGCAGGGGTTGATACAGGGCGAATTGGAGCCAATTGTTGATTATGTGAAGAAATTTTCTTTATTGTGGGAGACCTTGTGCAGGGCTTTGGGGGAGGATCAGGTACCTCCGGACATGGTGAAGAAGGATCGTTTTGTTGCAAGATTGAAGGGAGGTATTCGCTGGAAGGTGGAGCTAAAGAAGCCCAGGTCTTATGAGGATACAGTGGAGATAGCCAAATCAAAGGATTGGAAATTGCAATGGATGAACCAGATGGGGATGGTTCCAGTGGTTGGCAGTGAGGCCTGAAATGAGAAGGGTAGAAGCGGTACTGATGAGAACCATGTTGGAAAGAGTGCAACCGACTGACAGAAGCTCAGGTGAATAATGTCACACCACAGGGGACAAAGGTGGCACCCACAGCTGTTACAGCTTCTGATGAAGGGCTTAAACAAGAAATGAGGCAAATGGTGGATTGTATGAAGAATCTGAGTTTGCAAATGCTGGAGAACACAGGTGGTGGACGTGCCAGAGGCAGAGGCTATAATCAGGAAGGGGTTGAAGGTCAGGCAAGCTATGGAAGTAGCTATGTATGAAGAATCTGAGTTTGCAAATGCTGGAGAACACAGGTGGTGGACGTGGCCGAGGCAGAGGCTATAATCAGGAAGGGGTTGAAGGTCAGGCAAGCTATGGAAGTAGTCGTGGTTTTGGCAGGGGTAGACGGTTCATTCCTACATGTTGGAATTGTGGTGAACTTGGACATCTAAGTACAGATTGTGAGATAAGCCTCAGCGAATGGGGGGTGATATGTATCCCTTACCCTCTCAGATTCCCAACAGGGCAAATGATTATGGGATTGAAATTAGAGGTGAAGCAGGGATCAGTGGATTGACGAATGAGAAGAAAGGTAAAGCTAAGGTGATAGATGTGGTCACCCTTGAGAAGACGAAGGAGATAGAAGCTGATGTGATGCCTTTGGGGAAACGGATGCCACAGGAAAGGGAAAGCAGGGATGCTGCAGGGCCCAGCAAGAAGAAAGGTAAAATGAAGGAAGGAGGGGATGTAAAGGTCAAGAAGAAGCGGAAGTCTCGTAGGAAGTTTCAGGTAACTGATTTTCCACTAGGGGCTGGGCAAGATAGCTACAGTTTACAGGAGGACATGGCTGGAAGGAAGGCTAATATTACTTTTGGGCAATTGATAGAGTTAGCTCCCAAATTGAAGCGTCAGTGGAAAGGACTTGTGAATCCCGAGATAGAAGGAGCCTGCCAGAGGGATAGTGACTGTTCTATCTGTTCAATCAGGAGTTGCCTGATATATGTCCTGTGGTGAATGTGTGGTACAAAGGGAAGAATCTGGGAGAGGCATACATAGGTGGTGGTGCACAAATTTGTGTAATCACACTAGCAGCTCTGTGGAGAGGCTTGGTCTTAATATCACTGAAGCATCTAGTTTCCGTATTTGGTTGGCCAATCACCAGAAGGTCAAATGCTTAGGTATGATCAAAGAGTTAGAACTGCAGGCTTTTGATGTAAAGGTGCTTGTGGATTGTCATGTTATGCTTGCAGGAATGGGTGCATTCCCCATCATTTTGGGAAGACCATGGCTGAGAGCGGTGAAAGCTGTTCAAGATTGGAGGAAAGGGGTCATTACTCTGTATGACAGGAGAGGGGATAAAAGGTAGTTTAATATGGATAATCAGAAGCCTGTTCGTGATGAAAGGGAAAGTGAAGCTGATTCGAGTGTTGATGATACGACCAGTAGTACCACTACTAGAGTGAGGGAACAGAAGACACTTCATCCATTGAGGAGGATGCAGACATGGATGCCCTGGTTATTGATGAGAAAGTGCCTGGTGATGAGGTTGCCCCCAACAAGAAGAGGCCATACAGGAAGAATGCAAGGAGGTACAAATGAATCATGAGCAAAGGTATGCATGTGATGTGAAAGAGTCTGCTTTAAAGTCTTTGGATAATGAACCTTTGTGGGATGAGTGGGATATAGAAAGTCTACAGGATGATGAACCTGAGTTGGAGTTGGATGACCAGATGTGCATTAATATTAAGAAAGCCACAAGCAGAATTGATGCTATGAAGGAACAACACCAGAAGACTATGATTGATGTTGATGCTTTGGATGAGACTATGGATGCTGTGATAGATGAATTTCTTATTGGCCTTGATAAAGATGAGCATGCAGGAACTGAGGTGGATGCTTTGGCAATGGTGCCTTTTGAAGGGGATTTTGTTTTGCCTGTAGTGGTTGGCTTTGATGGTGATGTTTCTTATGTTGATGGACAAGAAAGTGTAATGATACAGCAGGTCTTTCTTGATGAAGCTTTCATCAATTATTACCCTCAGCAAGAATTGCTGCACTGGTTCTCCAATAATGGTCGTCAGCGAGACAGAGAAGGGCTGCAGGCAAAGACAGTCGGGCTGTTGGCAAGGATACTGGTGAGCATCCAGGTGCAAAGGAGTCGCCAGTGACAGCGCAGCTAGGGGAGGTGGCCTTTGGTTGGGACGATTGGCTGGGTGGTTCAGCTGCGTTGAGCAGTTGGTATTGGTGCTGAAGAGATTGTGCAGAGACTCTGTTGGCGAAGTTGTTGGTCACGACACAAAGAGAGAGAGAGTTGCTGAGTTGAGGGTTAGCTGGTGGGGCACCCTCTGAAGAGAGAAGTGGCTGGTTTTGTGTGGGGGGCGATGACTGCAAGTAGAGAGTGGATGCTGACCAGAGAGAGAGCCTAGAGTGCAGTGCTGAGTTGGAGGCCGTCTCAAGTGTCACTGGCACGTAAAGCAGTTGCAGTGGTGGCTGTGGTAGTGCTGAAGAGAAGCGACAGGTGAGAAGGGCTGGTACCATAAGGGTCGAGGGGGACTGAAGAGAAGTAGAGAAGAGGGTTCCTAGTGGGGGCGCCCTCTGAAGAGAAGCAGAGACCGAGAGACAGAGGCTTGGTTGTCAGACGCAAGGGTGAATTCCCTTAGCAGTAAATCCTGGCCAGAGTCTTGGTTTTAGGTGTAATTGTTGAGTTTGTACAGTGTGGTTGGTGCTATGTATGTTTTTGCTGAATGATCACTGTCTATCGTGGTTTGAGCTGTCTTTCTGGTGTGGGTGGGTGGTGAACAGTGAGAAGTGTTCCAGCCGGTGGGGGCTGGTGGTGCCTCCGTCGTCGTGTTAGTTTTTTCAAAGTTTGGGAGGTGAAGGGCTATAGAGGCATGGTCTTTCTTTCTTTTTTTCACCTCACACACACCACATGTGATTAATCATATAAAACATATGATGCTAGTGTGGCCAGAGGGATTTGGTAGCATTTGGCTTCTTTGTATAACATGGTATCACACCCATGAAGCGGATCTCCTTGGAAGTGCAAATGATGCGGGTGATGGATCCTGCAAAGTCTTCGACGATGCGGGAGCACATTAACAAGTTGCAAGCTCTTAGCAGGAGGTTCTTCAAGTTGGGAAGGAGATATCTTCAGAGGACATGGCCATCAATGTCTCATCTGACCTCTCAGTACTCAGCTTTCTACTCCTCTTTGATCACCAGTGAGACAGGCTCAGCACCATCACATGGGAGGAGCTTGTGCCTATGGTCCTGGACCAAGAAGAGCATTTTACGAACCCTCCACAGGGCGGAGGTTCTGAGGCCTTGAGTGCAGCGGTCAAGGCCGTACCGTATAGTAAGGGCAAAGGGAAGTCTTTACAGGAGAAGTCTTCCAAGTAGGAGATCGACTTGGATCGTGATGCCTTGAAGGTAAAGAGAACCTCTAACAAATTGTGGCAAGAAAGGCTATTATTGGAGAAAATGTCCTAAGTAGAGCACTGAGAAGGGTGTATATTCCTCAGCAGTAACCGTGAGAAGACTCTAGCTTTTCTGCACTTGGAGATTATGGACACCGGCTTTTCATCTTCTTTGAGAAGGGAGGCAATTGGATTCACTGTCCCGCTAGGGACACTCGCGGGACTTGATTCTTGAGAGTGGTGCTTCCAGGCACATGACTCCTTCCCGAGAGTTATTACAGGATCTTTGAAGGCATGCAGGTCACATCCTAATCGGTGATCAGTCCACTATACCTATTCACAGTGAGGGCATGTTAGAGATCATTCCCGATGGCAGAGGGGGGAAGCATTCCTCCCAGGTTTTTTTTTGTCCCATCTTTTGGTTTTCATCTATTGTTGTCAGTGCATGAGGTTTGCAAGATTGGCGTACAGGTGGAGTTTGATGAGCATTTTGTTGTTCTCCGGGACAAAGAGACAGGCCAGGTTGTATGGGAAGGCGGAGTGGAGAATGGGATTTACAAACTCTCAGCACTCTCTCTTACAAGTTCTCAGTTAGGTGATGCGTGGTGGCAGTTTCATCATGTCCCCTTGAATGTGGATATGCTGTGGCGACAAGATTTCTGAGAATAGATGGTGGATGGCTTGCCAACAAATGATGGTAGCATGCAAGAACATTCCAGTTCTTGCGTTTGTCAGTTAGAGGAGCCTTTATAGGTAAATTATGCTTTGATGTCTTGTATCATTCGGGACAAAGAGCCTCCTAGAGTTGAGGAAGATCTTTCCCAGGGGACTTATAGCCAAGCCTTGTAAGTGGCAGATGGTGACTTGCAGGAGGATGTGGATGTTGAGCAGCCTCCAAGCTTTGAGGTTCCAGGTTCAGAGGGGGTGGTTTATACGTTCCGGAAGGACCTGTATGGTTTTCAACAAGTTCTTAGGACTTGGCATACCAAAGTTACAGTTGATGATCCTTGTGAGCAAGTTGATGCCTCTTTGTATCAAGAATGGTTTGGTTCCAGTTCAAAGGGGGTGGTTTATACATTCCGGAAGGACTTGTATGGTTTTCAACAAGTTCCTAGGACTTGGCATACCAAAGTTACAGTTGATGATCCTTGTGAGCAAGTTGATGCCTCTTTGTATCAAGAGTGGTTTGGTTCATTGATTTGGTTATTGAACATGAAGGCCTTGTATGGTTTTCAACAGGTTCCTAGGACTTGGCATACCAAAGTTACAGTTGATGATCCTTGTGAGCAAGTTGATGCCTCTTTGTATCAGGAGTGGTTTGGTTCATTGATTTGGTTATTGAACACCAGATTGGACTTGAGCTTCCTAGTGGGGTGTTGAGCTCATTCATGTAGACACCTTTGGAGACTCATTGGGATGCAAGATTGCGGATCTTGTAGTATCTGCAGAGTACAAAGGATCTTGGACTCTTTTATGATACTAGAGGGGAATGACGGATGGAGTCGGACTCCACGATTGGAGTGACTTTGATTGGGGAGGAGATCAAGACACGAGAGGAGATCTACATCAAGCTATAGTTTTACCCTTAGCTTAGGAGCTATTTCATGGAGCAATAAGAGGCAGTCAACTATTGCCTTATTGTCTACAAAGGCACAGTACCAGGCTACTTGTGGTGCTGCTTATTGTCTACAAAGGCACAATACCAGGCTACTTGTGGTGCTGCTTACAAGGTGGTGCAGTTGTTGCAGAGGTTACTCGGCGAGATTGGGTTTCCTTTAGGAGGAATCCTCAGTCATCTAGAGTCACTTTGTTCGTGAGAAGTTTTTTGCTGGATGACATCTTGCTAGAGTTTTTTTTGATGGAGGACAATGTGGCAAACCTCTTCACAAAGGCTCTACCTCTCAGGTGATGCTCTGGTAGCACTCTAGCTCACTAGGGGGATTGGTTCCACATCCAGGAGCTGATAGCAGTCATGGTGTTCCTCCATTTTCCCCCACTTTTTGTATTTTTTTCATGGTTGTGGGGCTGCCTTTGGGGTGGTATAAATACCACTCCTATCCCCACTTCATGTAGTTGTATCATATGGGATCTTATATATAGTAGAGTTTATACAGCTTCTCTCTCTCTCTCTCTCTCTCTCTCTCTCTCTCTCTCTCTCTCTCTCTCTACTCCTATCCCCACTTCATGTAGTTGTATCATATGGGATCTTGTATATAGTAGAGTTTATACAGCTTCTCTCTCTCTCTCTCTCTCTCTCTCTCTCTCTCTCTCTCTCTCTCTCGCATTTTTTCTTCCACACCTAGTTTTGCGCTTACAGGTTGGTGGTTCTCTCTTGCATTTGCTAATCTTCATTGTGGAGTCTTCTTGCATTTGCTAATCTTCATCGTGGAGTCTTCTTGCATGTGCTCTTAGCTGTTTTTCTCATATCCATTGCATATTCTGACAGATAGTTGGGTATGCATCTTTGTTTGTATTTTGTTTAATTAGTGTTAAGTCCCCTAGACTTAGGTCTTCACATTAGTTAATTTCATACTGGAGAAGTGAGAGGGTCTGTGTAGACAAAAAAAGAGTTAAAGTTTGAGGAGGGGCCCAGGGAGTCACTGGCAACAATGAACCTATTTCTGAGGCTCGTTCAATAAGTATGGATTGCACACTTTTGATTGGTGTGATAGTTCATCTCTCTGTGGATATACCAAGCCTAGTCTTCTTCTTTCTCTTCATGCACTTTGGCGATTCGGTTAAGAGGAACTTTGTTGTACTTATTGACTAGCTTAACCTGCATAATTATAGACATTGCTCGATAGGCTTTCCTTGTTACTTCATCACGTATATTCTCATATTTTGCCCCATTTGAATTGTACAAACTCCTTATGAGAATTGCTTCTAGTGGCATCTTTTCAAAATTGTGAGTGTGTATTTTTATCGGGCGGTAGCTCTGCAAGGCTTCACATAGTAACTCTTCGGAGATGAGGACTTTCTCTTTTGTACCATTTGCTTTTGTGACCTATCCCCTCTTGGTTTCCCTATCATAGGATTTTAAGTATTCTGCACATAACTCTGTGTAAATTGTGTGGGGGAGGCATTCGGCCATTCTTCCAAGCCCCACTTTCTCCAACTTTTCTTTAACTTTTGAATTCTCCATAATTTGTAAACACTCAGGGCTATGGTACTATAGGGTTTTCTTTCCATGTACTATTTGTTGATCTTTGCTGATCATTGATCCCTTGAACACCTGTGCATACGGCCCTAGATAAGTGAGTTTTGTACCGTGTGGTGCTCTCTTCTTTCGGTCCATTGGTGACCCTGTGGTACTTGTTTGTGTGATAGCCGAAATCTCTTCGACTTCCGGTTCTGGGGTTGCAGAGGATGACATCTAGAACATTGAGAAGAGCATCACTCATAATGATTGGTAAGATCCTATGGTCCTACCCCTTATTTTATTTTATTTTTGGTGATATGGTGTGTTTGTGTGTTATTCTTGATGAGAAGGGTGTTAGTGGGGTGAGTAATAACAAAGCGTATAAGACATGAAGATGTAGACGTGAGTGCTTATTACTTGAAGATGCAGGCAGAAGGCTTAAGCCGTGAAGTGTTTAATCATGAGAGGGTTAGTACATGAGAGGCTTAACCCATGAGAGGCGTGAGAGGGCTTAACTCGTGAGAGGGCTTAACTTGTGAGGGGCTTAACTCGTGAGAGGGTTAACCCATACGATTGCAAGGTTCTGACCCGTGGTGTTGTAGGGTTTTAAACCGTATGGTTTTTTATTTTAAACGAGTCTATGGGTTAGCTAGGGCATGATTTATTCATTCAGACAGAGATTAAGGACTGTGTAGTACTATCAAAAGGATTGGTGTGGATGCCATGAAATAGCAGACTGCTATTTCATGGGGTATCTCAATTGCTAAGAGTGATCATAATTTTCATGCACATTCTTTCTTCATATACAGGTGATGGGTGAACAAATATAGACCATAGAACACAATCAAACAAAGTGCTACTATTCACAATAATGAACATGACATGCAATTGATTCCCACTATTCCAAAATAAGGAAAGAAAAGAGGTTCAAGCACAAGCTCCCACTTGAAATCAAAGGTTGCAAAGCAATGATAGATGGAAGACCTCGTGAATGGGTACTTACCAATGCTTTGAGCTCACGTCCCTTGAGGCTCTCCAGGCTCACTTTTGGAAGCTCCACTCCTCCAATCTCCACCTCCATGCTCTCACAACAATGAAGTCGCTCACACCACAATGCACAATAATCTTCCTCTCACACTCTCCCATACACATGCATAGAAGAGGAACATGCACTAGAGTACACACACACTCTCTCTCACACAAGACAACGTAAGAGCTCTCATAGCAGAAAGGAAGATTGTGTTCTTTCATTATTATGAGAAATTGCCTTTTATACATCTGGCCCTTATTCACACTTGGGTGCCCAAAACTTACTAATCTAAAGCCTTGGCTAGCCAGTATCTAATAATGTATAATGTTTAAAGTGCCATTACATAACACTTATTAATGTCCTCAAATGGAGGAGAATCTTTGTTAATCCAAAATGGACTTAACATTATCGTAGTTAATAAGACACTATTATAGGGTATACCTTCTTCACCCAAGAGGATAGCCCTGAATCTGAGATAAATTAGGGAATGAGAGTCAAGAGAACCTTCTCTAATACCAAGAGGATTATAATACACTATAGGGTATACTCTACAGTGTGTTGTTATCATAGTTAACAAGACACTATTATAGGGTATAGCCCAATCTGAGATAAATCAGGGGGTGAGAGCCAAGAGAACCAGCTTTGATACCAATTGTTGGAGTGGAGACCATGTTATAATTTTTCCATAAAAGCACGGGCTGACTGAGTTCTCAACAAAGATAACATCTCAACTCACCAAAATTTTCTTTGTGGTTGGATGGTAAAGTCTATACCCATTTCTTTCTAAGTTGTATCCCATTTCTTTCTTCTGAGTTGTATCTAGCTTATTATGTTGTTGCTCAGGAATAAGAGAATAAAAAAGATAACAAAAAATACACAAATGAGCCACTCAGGGATTGTTGCTATTCCAAGCTTCATAAGGTCTTCATAAGGGGTAATTATCTACAAGGCCTTGGTGGGGAATCTATATAGCATATAAGTAGCACACATAAGTGTTCCAACCAAAAAGCATGAGGCAAATGTTGGCCTTTAACCATGCAATGTGCCATCTCCATGAGAGATCTGTCCTTTCTTTTAGCCACACCATTTAACTGAGGTGTATAAGATATTGTGCATTGATGTTTTATGCTTCTTTTAGCCATATATACATGAAACTCCTTTCACATATACTCCCCTCTCGATTTGTACGAAGGGTGTGAACTTCATATATACAAACACATTTTCAGCCAATAGAAACAAAATGTGTGTAAAAACCTATGACTTTGCTTTCCAACAAATACACACCCATGCATCAGTAAAAGTCACAAAGTAGAGATATTAAAATGTAGTCTTACTCCATGATGATTTCTTGAATGTTGAAGCTTTGAAGACTTGAGATGACTTGAGAAGACTTGAGAAGACTTGAGATGGTTGAAAGCTTGAGAAGACTTGAGATGGTTGAAAGCTTGAGAACTTGAGGAAGATGATCACAATCATGCCCATTCGTAGCTTGTAGGGGCGTTTCTCTTCATGGCATTTTCCCACGACCAGGTGCAGCACAAAATAGAAAAAATGCAGCAAAATCTGCATCCTTTGACGTCCCTTGTAGCTAAGCTTAATCTTGGCTAGCTTAGGCAAACTCTTGGTTAAATTGCTCCCAAGCAATTTGGAGCAAAGATTGCATCTCCCTCAAGCCACACGACAAGGAAAACGTGGAGGTTTGCTAGCCCAAGAAAAACAGCATTGTACGAGGCTTGATGGCATATAATAAGCTTGCATTACCTTACCTAAAGCTTGAGAAGGTATTCCATGGTTGTATAGCCCCGATTCGTGTAAGAAACGGCATCACACCCTCCTCAAAAATCAGCGTAGGAAAACAGCTCACGGTTCCTCCAAGAATACAAGTCGTGAAAGCTCCATTAATAGGTTCATTAAGAAGGTCTTGGAAGGCACTATTAAAAGGGCTCTAACACAATGTTGATCAATGGCAACAAGATGAACCCTATCTCCCTCAGAATTTGACATGTGAAGAAGAAGAAACATAAACGTTTTGATTTGAAAAAGTTAATCAATATTAACAAAATTTTTCTCCCAAATTTGGTCCCTACTTTCAAATTTTGGAGTAGTCGCCTCAGAATTTGGTCCTCAGCCCCATGACCCTAAAACTTTAATCAATTCAAAATTCAAAGAGAATTCTAGCATTCCACACTCCCCATGCCCCATTTCTTGATCAAGAAACCAATCAAAATCAAGAAAATAAAGAAAATTTCCAAGAAACTCCAAGAAAATGTAATTTTTTTTTCCAGAAATCTTGGATCAAAGACAAAGCTCTGATACCACTGTAATGATGGGAAAAAGAAAGAAAGAAAGATTGCACTCATAATGGAGTATCACATACACTCATGGGATGATAGAGTACCACATGCACTTAAGGGAGTACCACCATAGCCATGGAAGCATGGAGCTCCAAGAAGTATGATTTCATTAAGTAAAAGTGTGATATGACCTTAGTTACAATATTCACTTATATACTTGCCCACCATTTCACACTCATTAATGTTGGGCCTCATACTTGACCAGCCATAACCATGCCCATGAGCCTCTCCTTATGTATAAACTCAAGTCCCTTTCATTACATATTGTGATGGGACCAACTACCCATTGTGGTAATATATGATACGTTATATATTGGTTGAAAAAGGACTTTGGAATGTCATTAATTGGTACTGAGGCGCACTATATCTCGTCAGCACAAGATAGTACTTGTACTTTGGATAGTGACACTAGTTCAAATGTAACTGTGGAGTCTACCTCCACACCTCCCACAGCAAAATAAGCTAGGTGGGTGTGACAGCAAAATAAGCTAGGTGGGTGTGACAGGAATTCATAGGCACATGCATTGGTGACACTTTCCATGAAAAAGAGAATTATTCCTTATGTTTTCTCATGTTTTCCTTATGTTTTCTCATGTAAAACTACAAAGTAGGCTTGGGATGCACTTTCTATGCTTTACCAAGTGCTACGAGTGGCCTACTTGTGTAAGCAATTAGAGTTCAATATATGAATGAGAAATTTTCTCACAAGGATTAACGATCTCAGAAGCAGATTTCATATATTGATGAGGCCTATTCGGATAGTTCATTGGTGTCTATTGTTCTCATAGCTTTACTAGATTCATACTAGGGTTTTGTATCTACACTTTGACTTATGATAAAGGGTAACCCCAATAACGTTATATTTGATGAGTTAGTTATAGTGCTCTTGCAAGAAGAGAAATCTTGATAAGACCAAACTAGTAGACGTAGGAGATCATGCATTCGTGTGCGGCAAAGCCTTTTCTCCAGGGTGGCTATAATCTAAAGGCAGAATCAACTCTAGAAAGGATGTTAAGAAGGGGGATGATAAGCCTAAGAATAAATGAAAATACTACTATCAGCCATTATACCAATGAATATAGAAAAAGACTGAAGAAGCAGAAGAAGAAAGAGTCACACATGGTTGTGTCTGATGCATTAACACAAAGTGTTGAAAAGAAAGAGTTAATCAGTGAATTATGCACATGATGATGATTGGGCATTCATTGTGCACTATAGGTATGACCCTTCTATCCATGGTATATACATGTCAGTGTGATAGGCTTGCATCTTTTGTATTTTAATAGTGGTGCTAGCAAGCACATTACTTCTCAATGGGATTTTTTTTCCTTCCTTAAGTCTTCTCTTGTAGGAGGTACACTCACATGTATAAAAAAATCCTCATATTGAGCGAAGGCAGTAGGTAAGATTGTTCACTAGTGCAAATGGTGGGACAATCACTATTTTTAGAAGTCTTATTTGTGTTAAGCATTAAAAAGAACTTGTTTTCAGTCTCTATCATTGCTAGGGCTGGCCTAGTGCTCATATTTGTTAATGATAGGTCCATAGTTCATGATTGGAGTGAATGGTGGGACAATCACTATTTTTAGAAGTCTTATTTGTGTTAAGCATTAAAAAGAACTTGTTTTCAGTCTCTATCATTGCTAGGGCTGGCCTAGTGCTCATATTTGTTAATGATAGGTGTATAGTTCATGATGGGAGTGATGGAGACATCACTTTGGTATCCAGTACTCTAATCCATGGGCTTTACAAGTGAGAGATTAACACATAGTACTTGTTCAATTAACGGCCACACATGCTATGAGTGATGTTGCAGAGCTATGGCATGCCTGCTTTGGTCACTTGAATTTTGGTAGTTTGTTGCATCTTAAAAGGAAAGAGATGGTGTCAGAACTACCAAATCTTGAGGTCCCTATCAAACATATATGTGGGGTGCATTTTTGGGTAAGTTGCAATGGGCATCATTCTCAAAAGATGGATCAGTAAGGCTATCTAAAGTATAGCTTATGCATAGCGATACATGTGGTCCTATGAGGACACCATCAATCAAGGGGATGCCTCTACTTTGTGATTTTTATTGATGACTACTCTAGGCACACCTAGATGTATTTGTTGCATAGTCAGAGGTTTTTACATACTTTAGACATTTTGTTTTTATGGGGTAAAAAATGTGTCTACATGTAAAGTTGTATGTTAAAGGAGTTTCATGTATATATATGGCTAAAAGAGTCATAAAACATCAATACACATTATCTTATACACCTCAACAAAATGGTGTGGTTGCAAGGAAGGACAGATCTCTCATTTATGAAAGATGGATCAATAAGGGCTATCTAGAAAAGGGCTATCCAAAAAGTACATCTTATACATCGTAATGCATGTGGACCTATGAGGACACCACATCAATCGAGACTGCCCACTGGAATTAGTTAGTGATTGGGGATCACATTTCATTAATGAGGTGATTGAGCACTTACTAGCTTGATTCCTTGTAGTCCACCGAAAGTCATCACCTTATTATCCGCTAAGCAAATGGTCAAGCAAAAAGTACAAATAAAATTTTGTGTACTATCTTGACGAAAACATTAGAAACCAGCCACATGGATTGGGAACACAAGCTAACTGTAGCTTTATGGACATATTAAACATCGTATAAGGTAACGGCGAGATATACTCCCTTCCGTCTAGCTTATGGCATTGAGGTGATGATGCTTATGGAGTACTTAGTTCCAAGCCTATGAATTGTGGTGCAAGAGAGGTTAATAAAAAATGCATTAGTTGAAAGATTGGTGGATTTAGAGAAACTTGATGAAACTTGGCTAATTGCATCACATGGTCTTATGGTTGAGAAATTGCAAAGAAAGCATTGGTTTGACCATAACCTGAAACAAAAGGAACTAAAAATGGGGGACCTTGTCCTCATGTATGGTGTGGGGAGTACCAAGAAAAAGAAACTAAAATATAGAGAGTTATGACCATTTAGAGTGTCAAAAATCACCCCTCAAGGGTCATTCCAAATTGAAACCATCGAGGGAGTGAAAATGGAAGGATACATCAATGGAAGCAAGCTTAACAAGTATTACGGACCATTGAGCCAAGAGATGCTCATGCAAGAGCACCTACTAAAACAAACGGAAGAGTTGGCCAAGCAAAAAATAAAACAAGTGCAAGAGGAAGCCAAGGCAAGGGAAGCCAAGGCCAAACAGAGACTCCATGAGAAAATATTATGAACATGGCTTCACTAACTCTCCTTGATGAGATTGACCTGGACATTGAGCCGGCGGTGTGAAAGTTTCTACGAAACAGAGTTATGCCATGAGCATTGCATTAATTGATATGGGATCAAGTCATAACTTGATCTCTTATGAAACATGGGAAGCTCTAGACCAACCTCACCTTGAAGCCACTAATGCACAAGTCTGAAGTGTGCATTTGTCAACCACCACAGCTGTGGGATTTTTAAATGTTAATATTTCCATCAGAAATAATCCCTTGGTTGGAAAGGTGTTTGTTATGCCTACAAGATATATGCAAGAAGAGATGATCCTTGGACGATCTTGGATCTCTACCAGTAATTGTAATATCCAATGGAAAGAGAGGGTAGCACAACTCAATGAGGGAAAGGATATCATTACTGTGCCATTATGGAGCCCCTTAAACAAAGGAAAACATGCAATGATAGACCGCTACACCACTAAAAGTAGCCGTCATGCTAGAGAAGGGGTCATCGTCAACCACACCTCCTTATAAGAAGACCATAGGTAAAATAGCCAAAGTATCCGGTAATTCAACACTGGGTCCCAAAGACCAACTTCGAGCACATGGATACTATGATACAAAAGAGGTAGCCTAGGGATCAACACAAAACGTTTAGGCTAAGGACATGGGAAAGAGAAGGCCATCCAAAGACAGCAAAGCAGTATTCCATGCAGAATTACCATCCTAATAACAACAATCAAAAGCAATGGGTTTGAAAGGATTTACTAGCTTCACAAGGTTATTATCAAGGTAATACATCAATATGGGTACCCATGTTCTACCTGAGTTCGAGTACTGCATGTACTTTTAGAAGTACAGGAAAGGACCATGAAAGCAAACATAACTAATGTCTAGCTAAATCAAATATTAAGAAGACCCAAAAATTGGTTTGGAGGAAGAAACCCATTCAACCCAATAAACAGAAGGGAGAAATACCACCAACCACACCCACCAAGATAAATGAGCTAACCAAAATTGGGGGAGAAGAGAAAGGAAAGCATGCACCCACACACACCAGCAAACCAAACAGGATCAACAAGATTCAGTGGATGCACTCTTCAATTGGATAGAGGACAAAATCAAAAACTTCGACTCTAAACTAAAGAGGTTACAACAACAAATTCCCACAAGTGCCAAGGTACCAAATTGGTTTTCGTGGGCAATAAATAGAGAAGAAGTACAAGAGGTATCCATTCTTTGAGAATACAAGGTGAAAGAGTTTGATTTTCATACACCTAAAACATGATCATTCGTTTCATGTGTATTCAATCCTTCTCTGAATGCATGACTTAGTATATGGGGTATTAAATGTTTGAGCATATAGGATGCATAGGGTATCCAAATTTGCATGCACAAATGATCGGATAGCTTCATGTCATGAAACGCTCAGTGCTTCGCACCGTGAAATGGTTAGAAACTGTTCATGTCGTGAAACGCTTAGGAATTCACAATGTGAAACGGTCAAACACGGTTCATGTTGTGAACCGCCTTAGTGCTTCACGCCGTGAAATGGTCATTAGCCATCCGCTAATCGAACGATGACACATGGCATGCTTCTTTAAGCTAGCCAGCCAAGGCCGACAGCTGAGTCATAAAAGCCATTTCTTCCCTCTTTTGTGTATTTTTCCTTGTGCAATTTTTGTATTCAAGCTTCATACATTGCATTCATGATCATCGCTCTCTGGGTTGTACGATAATTGTCTATTTTTGCTTCTTCCAACTGTGGATGTGTGGAGTTCCCTCTTGGGAGGTACTGTAGCCCATAACATTTTTGGCACTGCTACGTAGGGGAAACACCATTGTTTCTTCCATCCTCTTAGAGCTCTAGTTCCCATTATGCAAGATTCACTATTGCCCTTGCATTTTGAAGGTGCATTATGAAAAAATATGTAGATAAGGTTTGTGTGGAAGAGAAGAAATTCGAGTAGTTGAAGAAAATCATGTGTTTGAAAGTGTGGGTGAGTACTTGGTATTGCCTAGAGGAAAGCTACACTTGGTTTTTTCTTTCAATTTTATTGTTTTCGTCACCAATTTCACAACCATGAGCTAGTAGTTGGTGATACGCCTTGTTTTGTTTTTCCCAAAAAAAATCACAAAAATTATAAAAACAAGGAGCCATTGGTTGTGTTGCCGACTTTCATTGCATTCCAATTTCTTGGCACAATCTTTTTGGATCTTTTGGATAGGGAAATCGCACTTTAAATATCATTCTATTGACTCACATTAGGGAAAATTTGGACTCACGTTTGGGACTTTTAAGCTCTTTGAGATTCTAGGGAATATTCCATAAGGACCAATGAGGGTGAGGCTTTGGTTACAAAACTTTTGAGGTTACTTTTTGGTGGGGAGGCCATAAATTGAGCATAAAAACTCTAAATTTGTCGGAGGTTGGTGCGTTAGAATCCTCTCATCAAGATCTTTCCAATGATATGTTACATGATATAGTGTTGAGGTACTAGGATAGAGTTATCCACCCACGATCCCCCTTTTCGTAATAGAATGATGACTTGGTATTTCTTAGAGGGCCCAAAAATGAGTCCACATTTTCCCTAATGATGTTAACACGTGAAAGTGCAAGAAGTAGTTCACGATGTGAACTGTAGTCTACTAGTTCACGACGTGAAACACCATGTGGTTGCTAGTTCATGGAGACCTGCTATATACGAGAAAAGTCCTGTTCACGGATTAAAGGATTGTCAGACCAGCGCTAAGAGAGGTTCATAAGTCTACCATAGGAGTCGCCCTAACTCGAATTACTGCAATTCTAAGGTGAGATTTCAAAGCATGAAACATGAGTGATTCACGGTGATGGCACGGAAGCGGTAAAGCTGTCTACGCCTTTATAGAATGCCACACTTCCACACATGCATGCAAACACACCAGAACACTAGACCAAAGAGCATGAACAAGACTCATATTTCAGAAAAGACCTTCACTTTTACAGAGTCGGATATCCGAGATATCCTCAGGATAAGTTTTATCTAGCACCCGCTCACAATCAGCCTGCTCCAGCTCCTGGTCGCTCCAAATCCATTCACTCCTTGCTTCTCTACAGCTGACCTCTTCCCTTCTCTGTACTGCACCTCAGTTGAAGATCTCTCTGCTATGCCACCAGCACACTGCCAGTCCTCAAAGCAAAACCTAGCTACACCTCCGAACCTCCCTATCTCTTAAACCACAGCACCAAGATGGCTCCCTCTTCTCATCTTCTCTATCTGCCACTGCCAGCCACCAGAACACTGAGAGCAACTCCCTTACTTTGTCGCCAGCAGCTTTACAAACACGTGCTTACCTGGTTCCACTAGACTCTTTCACTTGCTTCAGCCACTGCTCCACAAACTCTGCTCTCTGTGGGCAGCCCGCTTCTCTACCTTTTTTCCTCAACACCGGCACCTAGGCAGCCTCCACACGCCAGCCCTTGCTTTTACACCTATAGCTGCGCCAGTATCTGCTATCCATCCTGTCCCAGCAGTATCACCAGCTACGCTTGTCTTCAGAAGTCTCCAGCCAGCTTGCATCAGCTCCCAACTCGCTAGTCTCTGTTTCCTTATACACACGACGGCTGCCTTCCCTATCCAGAGCAGCCTCCACGCATCAACTTTGCGCCAGCTTGCTTCTCTTGGCTTTGTCTTGCACCTGCGCCTCAGAGCCAAACCAACAAGGCGGCTACTCCAACGAAAGACTCTTCTCTCCTGCAGCCCACAGTCGGCCTTCTTTTTCTCCTTCACTGCACTCTGCAGTTCCCCGCCTCCTCTCCTCTGACGCATGCACTCTCAATCCCTCTACTCCTCTGTAGTGGATGTTTATTTCCTTCGCTGCTCTCCTCCTTCATTACCAGCCGAGGTGCTTCACAGCAACACCTCCTCACTTTTTCGCCTATCAGAGGCGGCTCTTCTCTCTTACGACAACCAGAGGCGACCCCCCCTAGACCCTGCAGGTGGTAGGATTCCCCCACGACTACTACTGCTCCAACCAGAGGCGGACCTCCCCTCAAACTCTGCTTGCAGCCCTCTTCCCTTCTCAGTCTACGCTCTCTATCTTTACCCCAGAAGCATCGCCCCTTCTACAAGGCGATCACTCCCTCTGTGTTCGGCTCCCCCCTCTCACCAAAGAGGTCTCTCCTCCACACGGCAGCCACCACACTCCCAACCCTCTTCGCCAACCTTCTAGGTGTTGCGCTGGCGAGGGAGATGGCTGCAAAGCACACCTCCACGTGGACCTAAAAAAAAACTCGCCATTTCATTACTTATTTATTTCTTTTTTCTTTAAAGCCTCAAGGATGGCTACAATACTTAAAGGGCCCCATGCTCGCAACTCTCTGCATCCCCCATGCCATCTGCAATCCACGTTTGCTCTTCTGGCAGAATCCGGCACTTGGTACGAATTCAGTATATTCCCTCCATCAAAAAAAATCCTAGTGCCACCTCCTCACCAGCTTTTCATACACGTGGCCACCTTTCTTTCCAGGATCTTCCAGATCAAGTTTATGCACACACTGAATTGGCCTCCTCAAGAATAAATTGCCCTTATTGTGCATACCTTCAAATACAATCTGGTGCTGATTTTATTTGGGACGCGTACACAAACAAAGCAATCGAATGGCTGACACCATCTCCAGCATAACACGCTTCGGACAAGCCTGTGCTTCCAAGATTTGATCATTTTCCTGCACATACACTTCCATCAAAGCCTAAAGTTTGATTGCCGCATCCACGATGCCCACAGTGAGCCAATGGGTGCCCCCATGACTTCACCACAACACGAACAACACTCATGTACACATGTACAAGTTGAGTTTGAGGTTTCCCAAAAACTTCACACATATTTAGCAACCCCCTACTTCTGCTGAGACATTCATGTCCAGCAGTAAACACAAGTTCAATAGGTATCCACCAGGATCAAAAGGAAACAGCAACTCACCATCCCATTCCCCGACATCCGTTAAACACCATGGCTGCATCACTGCATCCACCATATCCACAAAATCATTTCCATCCATCATCTGATCAACATTCACCGACTCTGACCACACAGCATCACTCTCTTCCCTTCGTTCTTCACTCACAACAAACCTCCTCATCTTCAAAACCTGTGGCATTGCAGCATCTAGCATCCAATTCATCAACACCTGTGAAGGCCAGGTTTCAACATTTTGACCTTTTTGCACACCAAAATTCATCTCCTTTCTAACAGCAGTGTCCACCAGCATTTCCAGCTTAACTGGTTTAGGCATCATATCTCTCATAATACAATATACGCTCCCATTGTACAATAGAGTCTTGATGTTGATAATTCTCTTACTAATCTCTCTCTAATTCATGCTAGTGAGTGTGTGTGAGTGATGTGAGAGGTGAGAGGAGGGACGAGTACATGTAGTGTAACATGGTGGTGTGACAACGCTCACAGAGACGCAGTGGATTTTCTTCTCAAGGATTTGTTGAGCTCGGCCATTGGAAAGATCCTCAAAAAATAGTTGCCATTCACCAGGTAATCGCTTGTTGGATGTGTTTCAAGGAGGGTTAGGGTGAGCCATAACAGTGGAAGGAGCCCTCACTTGCCCCCAAAGAACCTAGAGACATAGGCAGTCTCTTAACAATATTGTCTACAACTGTCAAAATGCTGCTTGGACCATTGCTACGCCACACACCGGCATTGTGGGCAGATGTCAAGGATTGCGTAAAAGGAAGAATGAATCCAATGCTTGCTCTATAGAGGAAAGCCAGTCACCTCTAGTAGAAAAAAACCTAGCACCTAAGAAAGAGAGAGCACCTAGATTCATCAAAATACCTGTCAACCAATTGGGGAGGTATTGTGAGAGCGATGATGCGAATGCCGCCACAACTCCAATCCACCATAAGGGGTACCAACAAGCACTTTCTATCTTGGATGGAGGAGCGGGTGTTAACATGAGCATTGATAGTTGCCAATGCATCTGCATACTTCTTTATCTCTTGTACATAATCATAAATACTCCTTCCTTTCCGCTTCACATTATGAATCTATTGTCTCAACCGAGGCTTACAAGCACTAGTATCTTTATTATCCCATCCATCCTTGGGATTCTCAGCATCATGTATATGTATGAGTATAGCATCCGAGATACATATAGACAAGTAATGCAAAACTTTGTATGCTCTCTCTAACCATTGTTTATGAGCTACAACTTGTTGTTGTGTAGGTTTTTGGGGTATATCCCGGCTTTGGCTTTGCACCTGTAACAAGATTCCAAAATCCTTTTCCTTTCAGAAAGCTTTTAATCCCCTACTTCCATGCCTGGAAGTTCTTTCTATCCAACTTCTCATCCACAATTTGTACTGGGTTGCTGACATATTTGCTCAATGCAAATGCACCTTTTGCATATGTCCAATTTTGTAAATGAGCCTTCCTCAGCTCAACCACACTCTAATAAGTGTCCTAGATACTCCAAAGTACTCAACGAACTTCACTATTGATGTAGAAAATCACACTGATAACTAGCATACGCAGTCCAAAATACCCTGCTTTGGCGTGCTTTTTTACAAGGCTCCCAAATGCTTTAAATTGCAATATAGTGGTTCAATCAAGTGTGTATAACTTGCATTGACACCCGAACAAGCTCAATGTTGCATATTAACACCAACCATGGTGCATACATACCAGAAATATCAAATCCCCTTCTCTGTTTTGAGAAAAACTAGTAGGAAAAATGCTCTAATTTCTTCAATTCTTATCCAAATTGAGGGACCAGGCATTCATTAGCTTAGCAATGATGTCTACTAACTCTATGTAAAAGGAATTAGACCAATTGTAAAAGTTGAGAGAGTAATTAGTTGATTAATGACCCTCTGTTTCACTAATCCACTATTTATAGTCTTTTTTATCAACTCATAATTAGCTCCAAAATGCATAATTTCTCCAACAAACTACATAGCAACCTTCTCCTCTGTGTGTATCACACTATTGCTAAGAAGATTTTGAGGCTAATCAACCACCAAGCTTGTATTTGACCTCTGGACTATGCAAAGTGAGGAAGATTCTGCCCTGTTTCTGGTCTTCAGGCTGCACCGCCTGCTATTGAGGGGATTTGGAGAGTTGGTTGTGGCTATTGAAGCTATATGAGAGTTCCCAACACTCCTAGGCATGCACCGAAGCCAACAATTTGTTGATTTTTGCAAACAACTAGCTCCAATTGCATCAAAATTGAACCTCTATTCTCTGTTTTTGTGAGGGCTTAAAAATAGCATTTTTCAATCACTTCAATGCATCAAACTTGCTCCAAATTCACTCTAGGGCTTGCACATGAGTTGCCAACACATTCCCATTTTCCAGATACATGAATCTTTGCTAGATTTTCAACCATTTACCTTATACATTCACCACAATCAAGCTTCAATGGAGAGCTTGCAAAACAAAATTTTTTCTTTGCTTTGGGCAACTCAAATCTGATATTGTTTATAATTTTGCACCTGCAATCCGCTCAAGGATGTTTAGTTTTCCTTACCCAGTAGGCCAAGCTCTCAGATTTGGTGAAAATCGGTGTGCTCCAAGCTTCAGAGCTCCAATGGCAAGCTCCATAGCTTTTCTTCACAGCTTCTTCTCCCTGTTCTCTCACTCACTCATAAACTCTAATAGAGAGCACCAGGCTCTGATACCATGATGAAAAACAAGTAGAGGGAGAGGAGACACACACACAGGAGAAAACCCTAATGTATTAGTCAAACCCTAACCATAGAGGGAAGCCATATCCCATCTCACACAATGCGTAAAGCCATAATCCAAAATCTACAACACACTACTTGTGTTGTGTCCACACATAGCTAACCCTAGCTATTGTCCATACACTATGACCAACTGGATGCGGTCATTTATGTCTCACACATGTTACTACACCTAACACGCCAGCACATAGTGCAACTGGCACAAGCTGACATCGAGCTTGAATCTCAACAGCCCCTCTCAAGCTCATGATGTACTGCCATAGATGAAGATGTAGATGAGCTTGGGCTATCAAAGCTCTCAACACATAGCTTAGACATTTCACAGGTTAGCCAGTTCTTCACATGAAATTCCTAATTTGATAATTGGGTCTTCAGATGGAAGTACTGCAATTGTATGGAATCCCTGGCTTGCTTGAGGCCTAAACATGATGGTATTTACCTTATAATTCCAAGGAACGTGTCTACCCGTATATATACCGAGGGTATAACTGCAGCTCTTTACTGACAGTATGTACGAGTAAATCTAAGATCTTGAAATTATAATCTAAAATGCTCTCGAGATGATGGATTCGAATGTGGTTGATATGATTTTAAAATTCTGGTTGAGAACTGATTAGTTGACGTGGATTCTGATTGAAAAATTATGATTCGTGAATTTTTGGTTGAAAAGCGATAAACTGAGCAAAACCACAATGAGGATGAATGGGACGAGTCCCTGCATTGATGTTTCTAACTGGAATGACGATAATGACTTTAGCAAATCACTATGAGATTAGTGGATTGTGCTGACAGATTGCTACTGTTAACTCTTGACCCAGTGGATCAAGTTAAGGGATGACAAATTAAAAATCTATAAAATTGAAATCCCCCATGGAGGACTGTTCAGATGGAAATTTTGGTCTAAAAGACCATTATTGTGTTAAAGATATGAATGATATGTTCTGAATGAATTGTTAACTGATAATGCGAGTATCTTTATCCCACGATTCTGTGGGGAGCCAACCTATCTAAAGAACCCCAGAGTCACATGAATCAAAAATCGGATTTGAATCATAAATAAAGGGAACTTAACAAGATTTTTCGTATTGAAAGGAACATGGATCGAGGTCGTCGTCTTGGTAGAAATGATAACCCCCAACTCGATGAGGAAGAGCTCAACTTGGATGTTTGTAAAACTCTTCATAGTTTGCAGCCTGGACCTTTCAAGGGTGAAGGGGAAAACTTGGGAGAGGCCGTGGAGAAGTGGATTGAAGCAATGGAAGAATACTTCGATATCACCACCGAGTACAATGAGAAGAGCAAAATGGCTCTTGCAAGGCTGAAGATTGTAGAAACAGCCACAGTGGCATGGAGAAACCACTGCGTGACAAATCGTCTGGATTGGAATACCCAGACATGGAATGATCTCAAAATTTACCTAAGGATGAGGTTCTGTCCTCCTGGCTTTTTGGAAACAAAGATGAATGAATTCTTAGAGCTAACCCAGGGGAGCAAAACTATTGAAGTATATCACCAAGCGTTCGCTCTTCTCCTCAAATACTCACCACCACTGAATGAAGAATAACTGATGGCCAGGTTCATTCGAGGATTGAACGAACCTTTGAATATTTTGGTGAAGAACGCCAAGCAAGTTTCCATGGCCGAAGCAGTGCAGATGGTAAAGGATTTCTCCAAGGTCTTTGATGTCAAGGTCCCACCAAAGCCAGCACCATTACCCTTCAAAAGATTATTAGTTCCAGAAGGTGATTCCAACCTTCCACCGCCTAAGAGATATCAGGGTCAATCCTAGGATAGGGAAAGTTTTAGAATGGAAGAAATGTCCCTTTTCCGAATCTCAATCCCCTGGAATTTAACTTTAGAAGTTCCACCCTTGAACAAGGGAGTGAAATACTATAATTATCAAGGATTTGGACATCACAGTATGGATTGCCCAACTCCTTTTGGATCAAGGTTTTCGGGGCAGGGAAATCAGGGATCAAGATTCCAGACTCCAGCTCCTTCCTTCCAAAGTAATCAGGTTTCCCACCAAATTCAGGGAAATCCCAGAGGTAGACCCTCTAACCAACCTACAGTTTCAATCCAAAGTAATGCAAGACCTTTGCCTCAGAATAGGGGAAGTTAAAGAGAGCTGTTCCCAAATCAACTGTCCACTTCCAAGGCAGTAACGCTGGAAGTGATTGAAGAAGAAGAAGAAGTCAAAGGAGATCATACTCCTCCTCCAAGATGAGGACATCTCGTGTTTTTTAAGTGGGGTAGGATGTAAGATTCCTCCCCCAGCCCCTCAAGATGTCCAATCTCTCCCCCTGTAATCATTCCCCTTATCAGAATATCAACAAATCTTGTTTCTACCTATTTTGGCTTAGAGAGAGAAAATATTCTAGAGAGAGATTATTCAATTTTTTTGATATTTTTAGATGGAAAAATATCTCTTCTTATTAAAATAAATTCCCCTGAAATAGAAGTTCAAAAAGAAATTCAGAAGGTGCATTAGAAATAAATTATAGTCTGTCCAAAAGGCCTTAGCCTAAGGGTCTAGATTTTTTGAAAATTTTAGATTAAGGTTCTGAGGGCCAATTAGATTAATCCAAATGTAGGGAAGAGATAAATTGAAGAAATAAAGAAAACCCCCCAACAATGAGTAAATACTCACATAGGATGAAGAGTTGACTAAGGACAGGGTTATTAGTTAAAAAGAAGAGATATTTAGAGAAAATGATGCATTTTTGACACCTCAGTGTGGGGAAATTTCCCTCATGAAGGTGGCGCCTATTTCACACGTGTGGTGGAGTTTTAAACTCTCAAATAATGAGAAATTTCATCTCTCCTCTCTCCTATTTCAACTAGAACCAAAAAGTAAGCTAATCTGACCTAAAAATGGTCAAAAGTGACGAAAGTGATCTGGAAAACTCTAGAATCAGCTTTCTTGGTTAGAGGCTCACTTTTTCTTATAAATAGAAGCCTCCCCCTTTGTAAAAGCTTAATAGTGTTTTATGCACTATTACTCTACTCCTCCCAAGAGCCAAAAACAGTGAATTCATTGATAATTCATTTGTTTTTGACCATTTCCTCTTCAAAAGAATTGCTGGCCACTCTTGTTGCAAAGATCCCTCAAACCATCAAGCCAAAGGAAAGCTCACAAAACTCCTAGTAATTTAGAAATTCTACTTTTTCTTATTCTATTTTATGGTTTTCTGATTTTTGCTTTCTTTAAAATGGATGTTATGCCTTGCTGGAAAGGCTTTCCCCCTTCTCTTCATTGAATTCATCCCTTCTTTATCCTAGATGGGTAATCAAATTGATGGAATTAAACTTTTCATATTGTTTACTCTTAATAAAGTGGAAATTGATTAGATTAGAATGATTTAAATCATCTTGGATAATTTCTAGTAAATTTTAGAGTGAAAAAATTAAAAAATGGTCGGCCCTACAAAGGAGGTTATGGCAAAATTTTGTTAAATTTGGTGAAATAAGTTTTATCTTTTTATTATTCAAAAAGAGTCCCACCGCTTGTGTATTCTAAAAGTGTTATTTTTATTCTATGCATAGAAAAATGCATATTACAAATATTTTCATTATAAAAGTGTTATTTTCATTAGAATTAATTTCTATGCATAGAAAGATGCATATTGGGAATATTTTGATTATAAAAGTGTTACTTTCATTAAAATTATTTTTATGCATACATAGATGCATAAAAGAATTTTTTTATTATAAAAGTGTTAATTTTATTAAAATTAAATTTATGCATAAATAGATGCATAAAAGAAAATTTTTATTATAAAAGGGTTACTTTAATCAAATTTTGATTTTATGCATAGAAAGATGCATAAAGAAATTTATTTTTATTTCAAAAGAGTTAATCTCATTAATTTTGATTTTATGCATAGAAAGATGCATAAAAGAATTTATCTTTATTGCAAAAGAGTTATTCTCATTAATTTTGATTTTATGCATGGGAAGATGCATAAAGGAATTTATCTTTATTTCAAAAGAGTTATTCTCATTAATTTTGGTTTTATGCATGGGAAGATGCATAAAGGAATTTATCTTTATTTTAAAAGAGTTATTCTCATTAATTTTGGTTTTATGCATAGGAAGATGCATAAAGGAATTTATCTTTATTTCAAAAGAGTTATTCTCATTAATTTTGGTTTTATGCATAGGAAGATGCATAAAGAAATTTATTTTTATTTCAAAAGAGTTATTCTCATTAAAATTGAATTTATGCATAGAAACATGCATAAAAGAGGTGTTATTTTCCTTAAAATTGAATTTATTCATAAATAGATGCATAAACGAATTTCTATAAAAGTATTATTTCCCACTAAAGTTGTTCTTATGCATAAATAGATGCGTAAAGAATCTTTATATCAAAAATAAGAATTCTCTTATATTTTATAAATAGATGTGATAAGATGTGATATGAATTAGATAGATGAGAATGAATAGAGAATGGATGTGATGAGAATAGAAGTGATGAGAATGAGAGGTAAATGGATGTGATGATATGTGATGTGAATCAAATAAATGGGAATGAATAGATGAGATGTGATGTCATGTCAATCAGGATGTGAATGAATGTGTTAGCATGTGAATCATGATGTAAATGAATGATATAGGATGTGAATGAATGTGTTAGCATGTGAACCAGTATATGTAAATGAATGAATGTGTTAGCATGTGAATCAGTATGTAAATGAATGATATAGGATGTGAATGAATGTGTTAGCATGTGAATCGGGATGTGAATGAATGTGATAGCATGTGAATCAGGATGTGTAAATGAATGATATAGGATGTGAATGAATGTGATAGCATGTGAATCAGGATGTGTAAATGAATGATATAGGATGTGAATAAATGATAAAGGATGTGATGTGATGTGAATCATGTGAATGAACGATAAGGGACGTAAATGAATGTGTTAGCATGTGAATCGGGATGTGAATGAATGAGATGTGATGTGAAATGGATGTAATAAGATGCGATGTAAACTGGATAGATGTTAATGTGGATAGATGTTCACGTATGTGAAGTAATGAGATGAATGGGTAGATGCAAGTGGATGAGATATGATGAGGATAAATGAGGAAATAAGTGACGAGATAGAAAAAGATGTGATTAGATGAGAATGGAAATACTTATGAAATGAATGTGGATTGATGTGTGGATAATGTGAATTGACGTGAATGGATGTATGGATGATGTGGGTTGATGCAAGTGGATGAATGGGTAGATGCAAGTGGATGAATGGGTAGATGCAAATGGATGAGATATGATGAGGATAAATGAGGAAATAAGTGACGAGATAGAAAAAGATGTGATTAGATGAGAATGAAAATACTTATGAAATGAATATGGATTGATGTGTGGATAATGTGAATTGACGTGAATGGATGCATGGATGATGTGTGGATAATGTGGATTGATGTGAATGGATGATGTGGGTTGATGTGTGGATAATGTGGATTGACGTAAATGGATGTATAGATGATGTGGGTTGATGTGTGGATAATGTGGATTGACGTGAATGGATGTATGGATGATGTGGGTTGATGTGTGGATAATGTGGATTGACGTGAATGGATTTATGGATGATGTGGATGGATGTGTGGATAATGTGGATGATGTGGATGGATGTATGGATGATGTGGATTGATATGTGGATGATGCAATTCGATGTGATTTGATGTGCGAATGATGTGATGTGATAGGGATCGATGAAAAAATAAATTGGGAAGATGAGAAAAGATGGGTACTAATGTGAAAGGATATGGAGTGATGAGAAAAGATGGGTACTAATGTGAAAGGATGTGGAGTGATGAGAAAAGATAGAAATATTGTTGGAACTATATTTGTATGTGAAAAATGATTTTAAATGACTGTTTTAAATCAAGAATGCTAGGGAAGCATTTTGACCGCCTTGTGAATGAGGTCGTGGAGACCTATCTGTTAAAGTTGCAACTGCTGACGGAGAGTCAACGGAGGACATCTCGCATAGCAAGGTCGACCGAGGTCCTGACCAGTCTCGATTTGATTTAAATGGTGAGCTTCCAATACACTGGATGAGGAACCAAGGAAGCGGCCTATGAGTGAAGCGCTAGGTGACTTGCGAAGGATCCTAGAGGGTGCTGACTATACGGTGCTCGGGCTTTGGGTCACCAAAGATACCCACACGTACGTCGGGGAAGATATTGGAACAAGGAGTAAGAGTTATTTTCTGAATTCGGGCATGGATCTAGTTGATTGACCTTGCTGGTCCTCAACGGATGAGTCCATGGCTCTTTTATATGGATCCGTTGGGGTTGATCTTGCTGATCTTCAACGGAGATTCCATTTTGATATGTGAATATATTGCCGGTTACTACTATGAGCTAGGAACTATCGAAAAGACCCCTGAGTGGATAGGTGGTGAGGGTTCTAGATGGTTGCCAATGATGCCATAAGTACACTGACGAAGGAATGATTGGAAATAATGATTCAACCGGAGATTTTGACGATTATGATCAGTGACACAATGGTTTCATTAAAAGATTGTTTTTAGAAGATGTTGATTCTGTGAAAAAGGCAATTTCATATTGGGTGTGTAAGTGGTGTGACTAGTTTTAAGTTTGCATGAATTTGGGCTAGGGGGCTTGGGAACTTTTTTCCCTGGTACTACTCAGGATAAAACCTAACCAAATTCCTAATTGGATCCCATCACTACAGTGGTTAGCTAACCCATGGGACTGGATGGGGTTAGGCTGGACTGATGGATACCTAAAATGAGACTAAATTTTTGTTCATACGATAGATGAAGTAAATCCCGGATAAAAATAGTTCTATGGAAAAGAATCAACGGTTGTGCCTCTCAATGAGGATAAAAGCGTTGGTCTTTATGATCCAATTGCAATCTTTTCTTTGATCTGACTATGGGACTTAGGGGTTCGGTCAGATCAGTTCAGTTAGTTAAGGCTTTTGACTACGTTAGAGAAAAGTTATCCTAGAGGAATCGCCCGTGCTTTCCGGGCAAGCAAGTTTTTTCGAGTTCGGTTTTTGGAAGAACCGATGGATTAGTCTCTTGTCTGGATATCCGTGGGCGAGGCCCCGAGTGTGGGACCCTACCCCATGCAAGAAGTGCTACTTTCGCTCTGCTAGCGCCCCAGAATTCGTTGCGCGGTGGGGTCAGGGATCTTACAACCAGTATCAGAGCAATTTGGCTAAAGTGGATCAACCATGAAGCCAAGAATGTCACAAATTTATGAAGTAGCAGTAAAAGGTTGGAATTGTGTGATGCATACAAATTGATATTCAGAATGAAATTCCTAATTTTATAATTGGCTCTTCAGATGGAAGTACTGCAATTGTATGGAATCCTTGACTTGCTTCAAGCCTAGACATGATGGTATTTACCTTATAATTCTAAGGACCGTGACTACTCGTATATACCGAGGGTATAACTGCAGCTCTTTACTGGCAGTATATACGTGTAAATCTAAGATCTTGAAATTATAATCTAAAATGCTAAACAGATGATGGATTCGAATGTGGTTGATATGATTTTAAAATTTTGGTTAAGAGAAAGAAAATATTCTAGAGAGAGGTTATTCAATTTTTAGATATTTTTGGATGGAAAAATATCTTTTCTTATTAAAATAAATTCCCCCAAAATAGAAGTTCAAAAAGAAATTCAGAAGGTGCATTAGAAATAAATTATAATCTGTTCAAAAGGCCTTAGCCTAAGGGTCCAGATTTTCTGAAAATTTTAGATTAAGGTTCTAAGGGACCAATTAGATTAATCCCAATGTAGGGAAGAGATAAATTGAAGAAATAAAGAAAATTCTCCCCAAAAAATGAGTAAATACTCACATAGGATGAAGAGTTGACTAAGGACAAGGTAATTAGTTAAAAAAGAAGAGATATTTAGAGGAAATGATGCATTTTTGACACCTCAGTGTGGGGAAATTCCCCTCATGAAGGAGTCGCCTATTTCACATGTGTGGTGGAGTTTTAAACTCTCAAATAATGAGATATTTCATCTCTCCTCTCTCCTGTTTCAACTAGAACCAAAAAGTAAGCTAAACTGACCTAAAAATGGTCAAAAAGTGACCAAACTGATCTGGAAAACTCTAGAATCAATTTGGTTAGTTAGAGGCTCACTTTTTCCTATAAATAGAAGCCTTCCTCTTTGTAAAAGCTTAATAGTGTTTTATGCACTATTACTCTACTCCTTCCTAGAGCCAAAACAATGAATTCATTGATAATTCATTTGTTTTTGACCATTTCCTCTTGAAAAGAGTTGGTGGCCACTGTTGTTGCAAACAAGAGTAGATCCCTCAAACCATCAAGCCCAAGGAAAGAAGCTCACAAAACTCCTAGTAAGTTAGAAATTCTACTTTTTCTTATTCTATTTATGGTTTTCTAATTTTTGCTTTCTTTAAAATGAAAATGGGTGTTATGCCTTGCTCGAAAGGCTTTCCCCCTTCTCTTCATTGAATTGAGCCCTTTTTTATTCTAGATGTGTAATCAAATTTATGGAATTAAGCTTTTCATATTGTTTACTCTTAATAAAGAGAAAATTGATTAGATAAGAATGATTTAAATAATCCTGGTTAATTTCTAGTAAATTTTAGAGTGAAAAGACTGAAAAATGGTCAGCCATACAAAGGAGGTTATGGCAAAATTTTGTTAAATTTGGTGAAATAAGTTTTATCTTTTTATTATTCAAAAAGAGTAATCCCCACCGCTTGTGTATTCTAAAAGTGTTATTTTTATTCTATGCATAGAAAAATGCATATTAGAAATATTTTTATTATAAAAGTGTTATTTTCATTAGAATTAATTTCTATGCATAGAAAGATGCATATTGAAAATATTGTGATTATAAAAGTGTTACTTTCATCAAAATTGATTTTTATGCATATATAGATGCATAAAAGAAAAGTTTTTATTATAAAAGAGTTGTTTTCATTAAAAATAAATTTATGCATACATAGATACATAAAAGAATTTTTATTATTATAAATGCATCACTTTCATCAAATTTTGATTTTATGCATAGAAAGATGCATAAAGAAATTTATTTTTATTTCAAAAGAGTTATTCTCATTAATTTTGATTTTATGCATAGGAAGATGCAAAAAGGAATTTATTTTTATTTCAAAAGAGTTATTCTAATTAATTTTGATTTTATGCATAGGAAGATGCATAAAGGATTTTTTTTTTCAAAAGAGTAATTTTATTAATTTTTATTTTATGCATAGGAAGATGCATAAAGAAATTTATTTTATTTCAAAAGAGTTATTCTCATTAATTTTGATTTTATGCATAGGAGGATGCGTAAAGGAATTTATTTTTATTTCAAAAGAGTTATTCTCATTAATTTTGATTTTATGCATAATAGGAGGATACATAAAGGAATTTATTTTTATTTCAAAAGAATTATTCTCAATAATTTTGATTTTATGCATAGGAAGATGCTTAAAGAAATGTATTTTTATTTCGAAAGAGTTATTCTCATTAATTTTGATTTTATGCATAGGAAGATGCATAAAGAAATTTATTTTTATTTCAAAAGAGTTACTCTCATTAATTTTGATTTCATGCATAGAAAGATGCATAAAGAAATTTATTTTTATTTCAAAGGAGTTATTCTCATTAATTTTGATTTTATGCATAGGAAGATGCATAAAGAAATTTATTTTTATTTCAAAAGAGTTATTCTCATTAAAATTGAATTTATGCATAGAAAGATGCATAAAAGATTTATTTTTATTTTGAAGGTGTTATTCTCCTTAAAATTGAATTTATGCATAAATAGATGCATAAACGGATTTTTATAAAAGTCTTATTTTTCCATTGAAGTTGTTCTTATGCATAAATAGATGCGTAAAGATCTTTATATTCTCTTATATTCTATAAATAGATGTGATAAGATATGATATGAATCAGATAGATGAGAATGAATAGAGAATGGATGTGATGAGAATAGAAGTGATGAGAATGAGAGATAAATGGATGTGATGATATGTGATGTGAATCAGATAAATGGGAATGAATAGATGAGATGTGATGTCATGTGAATCAGGATGTAAATGAATGATATAGGATGTGAATGAATGTGTTAGCATGTGAATCAGTATGTAAATGAATAATATAGGATGTGAATGAATGTGTTAGCATGTGAATCAGGATATGAATGAAAGATATAGGATGTGAACGAATGTGTTAGCATGTGAATCAGGATATAAATGAATGATATAGGATGTGAATGAATGTGTCAGCATGTGGATTAGGATGTAAATGAATGATATAGGATGTGAATGAATAATAAGAGATGTGAATGGATGTGATGTGATGTGAATGAACGATAAGGGACGTGAATGAATGTGTTAGCATGTGAATCGAGATGTGAATGAATGAGATGTGATGTGAAATGGATGTAATAAGATGCGATGTAAACTGGATAGATGTTAATGCATGTGAAGTGATGAGATGAATGGGTAGATGCAAGTGGATGAGATTTGATGACGATAAATGAGGAAATAAGTAGTGAGATAGAAAAAGATGTGATTAGATGAGAATGGGAATACTTATGAAATGAATGTGGATTGATTTGTGGATAATGTGAATTGACGTGAATAGATGTATGGATGATGTGGGTTGATGTGTGGATAATGTGGATTGACATGAATGGATGTATGGATGATGTGGGTTGATGTGTGGATAATGTGGATTGACATGAATGGATGTATGGATGATGTGGGTTGGTGTGTGAATAATGTGGATTAACGTGAATAGATGTATGGATGATGTGGGTTGATGTGTGGATAATGTGGATTGACGTGAATGGATGTATGGATGATGTGGGTTGATGTGTGGATAATGTGGATTAACGTGAATGGATGTATGGATGATGTGGGTTGATGTGTGGATAATGTGGATTGACGTGAATGGATGTATGGATGATGTGGGTTGGTGTGTGAATAATGTGGATTAACGTGAATGGATGTATGGATGATGTGGGTTGATGTGTGGATAATGTGGATTAACGTGAATGGATGTATGGATGATGTGGATGGATGTGTGGATAATGTGGATGATGTGGATGGATGTATGGATGATGTGGATTAATATGTGGATGATGCGATTCATTGTGATTTGATGTGGGAATGATGTGATGTGATAGGGATTGATGGAAAAAAATTTATGGAAAGATAAGAAAAGATGGGGACTAATGTGAAAGGATGTGGAGTGATGAGAAAAGATGGGGACTAATGTGCAAGGATGTGGAGTGATGAGAAAAGATAGAAATATTATTGGAACTGTATTTGTATGTGAAAAATGTTTTTAAATGATTGTTTTATGTCAAGAATGCTGGGGAAGCATTTTGACCTTGTTGTGAATGAGGTCGTGTGGAGACCTATCTCTTAAAGTCAACTGATGAAGAGTCAATGGAGGACGTCTCGCATAGCAAGGTCGGCTGAGGTCTTGACCAGCCTTGGTTTGATTTAAATGGTGAGCTTCCGGTACAGTGGATGAGGGACCAAGGAAGCGGCTATGGTGACATGCGAAGGATCCTAGAGGGTGCTGACCATACGGTGCTCGGGCTCTGCATCACCGAAGATACCCACATGTACGTCGGGGAAGATATTGGAACAAGGAGTAAGAGTTGTTTTCTGAATTCGGGCATGGGTCTGGTTGATTGACCTTGCTGGTCCTCAACGGATGAGTCCATGGCTCTTTTATATGGATCCGTTGGTTGATCTTGCTGATCTTCAACGGAGATTCCATTTTGATATGTGGATATATTGCCGGTTACTATGAGCTAGGAACTATCGAAAAGGCCCCTAAGTGGACAGGTGGTGAGCGTTCTGGTTGCCAATGATGCCATAGGTTCACCAATGAAGGAATGATTGGAAATAAGCATTCAACTGAAGATTTTGACAATTATGATCAGTGACACAATGGTTTCATTAAAAGATTGCTTTTTGAAGATGCTGATTCTGTGAAAAAGGCAATTTCATATTGGGTGTGTAAGTGGTGTGACTAGTTTTAAGTTTGCATGAATTTGGGCTAGGGGGCCTGGGAACTCTTTTCCCTGGTACCCACGACAAAACCTAACCAAATTTCTAATTGGATCCCATCACTACAGTGGTTGGGCAGTTGGCCAACCCATAAGACTAGGCTAGACTGATGGATCCCTAAAATGAGACTAAATTTCTGATGGTACGATAGATGAAGTAAATCTCGGATAAAAAAAGTTCTATGGAAAAGAATCAACAGCTGTGCCTCTCAATGAGCATTGGTCTCTATGATCCAAGTGCAATCTTTCCTTTGATCTGACTATGGGACTTATGGGTTCGGTCAGATCAGTTCGGTTAGTTAAGGCTTTTGACTACGTTAGAGAAAAGTTATCTTGGAGGAATCGCCCGTGCTTTTCGAGAAGGGGAAGTTTTTTCGAGTTCGGTTTTGGAAGAACCGATGGATTAGTCTCTTGTCTAGATATCCGTGGGCGAGGCCCCGAGTGTGGGACCCTACCTCACGCAAGAAGTTCTACTTCCATTGCTAGCACCCAGAATTCATTACGCAGTGGGGTCAGGGATCTTACACAGCTGGTATCAGAGCAATTTGGCTAAAGTGGATCAACCGTGAAGCCAAGAATGTCACAAATTTATGAAGTAGCAGTAAAAGGTTGGAATTGTGTGATGCAACTCATACAAATTGATATTCAGAATGAAATTCCTAATTTGATAATTGGGTCTTCAAATGGAAGTACTGCAATTGTATGGAATCCCTGACTTGCTTGAGGACTAGACATGATGGTATTTACCTTATAATTCCAAGGACCGTGACTACCCGTATATATCAAGGGTATACTGGCAGTATATATACGAGTAAATCTAAGATCTTGAAATTATAATCTAAGTGGTATCCAGATGATGGATTCGAATGTGGTTGATATGATTTTAAACTTCTGGTTGAGAACTGATGAGTTGAATTGGATTCTGATTGAAAAATGATGATTCCCAAATTTTTGGTTGAAAAGCCATAAATTGAGCAAAACCACAATGAGGATGAATGGGACGAGTCCCCGTGTTGATGTTTGTAACTGGAATGACGATAATGACTTCAGCAAATCACTATGAGATTAGTGTTTTGTGCTGACAGATTGCTACTGTTAACTCTGACCAGTGGATCAAGTTAAGGGATGACAAATTAAAAATCTATAAAATTGAAATCCCCCATGGAGGACTGTTCAGATGGAAATTAGACCATTATTGTGTTAAAAATATGAATGATATGTTCTGAATGAATTGTTATCTGATAATGCGAGTATCTTTATCCCACGATTCTGTGGGGAGCCAACCTATCTAAAGAACCCCAGAATCAGATGAATCAAAAATCGGATCTAAATCATAAATAAAGGGAACTTAGCAAGATTTTTTGTATTGATAAGAACATGGATCGAGGTCGTCATGGTAGAAATGATAACCCCCAACTCGATGAGGAAGGGCTCGACCTGGATGTCGTAAAACTCTTCATAGCTTGCAGCCTGGACCTTTCAAGGGTGAAGGGAAAAACTTGAGAGAGGCCGTGGAGAAGTGGATCGAAGCAATGGAAGAATAAGAACATGGATTGAGGTCGTCGTGGTAGAAATGATAACCCCCAACTCGATGAGGAAGAGCTCGACCTAGATGTTCATAAAACTCTTCATAGCTTGTAGCCTGGACCTTTCAAAGGTGAAGGGGAAAACTTGAGAGAGGCCGTGGAGAAGTGGATCAAAGCAATTTTGGTCTAATAGACCATTATTGTGTCAAAGATATGAATGATATGTTATGAATGAATTGTTATCTAATAATGCGAGTATCTTTATCCCATGATTCTGTGGGGAGCCAACCTATCTAAAGAACCCCAAAATCACATGAATCAAAAATCGGATCTGAATCATAAATAAGGGAAACTTAACAAGATTTTTTGTATTGATAAGGACATGGATCGAGGTCGTTGTGAGGTGAAAAAAAGAAAGAAAACCCTGCCTCTATAGCTCTTCCACCTCCCAAACTTGGAAACACTACCACGAACGGGGGCACCACCAGCCACCGGCTGGAACGTTTCTCACACTTCACCACCATCCACCGGCTGGAACGTTTCTCACACTTCACCACCAGCAATCGGCTGGAACGTTTCTCACACTTCACCACCCAACCCACGCCAGACAGACAGCATAAAACAGGGGCACCATAGACAAAGATAAACACCCAACACTTATATTCCCAGAAAACACTTCATACAAGCTTCTCCCGACACAGAAGCCTTACTCACACAACCATAAACAAAACACTCAGACCTGTTCACTGCCGAGGATACACCACATCCCCAATCACCGCGAACCTCTCGCCTGCATGCTGTACCAACCACACCAAAACGAACCCGGCCACTCACACTTTAGAGGGCGCCCCACCAGCTAACCCTCAACTCTCTCTGCAGCCCATCACTTCTGCATGTGTCACCAGCAGAGCAGCTTGACCATCATATCTTTCTCTCTCTCTGTCACCTGCAACTTATTTGCAGTGCTACCGGCCCACCACCAAGCAGCAACACCTGTCTTTCTCTCTGCTTCACTCGACACCCACTCTGTTGTCCACTGTCAGCTTCCTAGGCGGCCCACACCAACCACCAGCCTTCTACCATATCCATAGCCACACGCTGTCCACCTGTCTTCAGTGTCCACTCTGACTGATCGAACCACGGCCACACCACCTCAGTCCGTCCACGCTCCAGCCTTCACCATTCTTCCTGCTCACAAGAGCACCATCCATTTCATCTCAAGGTGGTCATCTCCCAGCCTCGATTATGCCAGCCTGTAAGCCTGCAGCTCTCTTCTCTAGCAGCCCCTCAACAAACCTTCACAACTGGCCTTTCCTCTTACCTTTGCTAATCCACAACCATGTCTCTCCCTCGTCTCTCTGCTGCTCTTCACACAGGAGGGCCCCTGCTTTACACGATGGCCCTGTCCACCAACGGCTGCGCCAGCTGCCTCCTTGGCAACTCTCACTTGTCCATCGCCTTCGCACCCACTTTCACAACTCCAGGCTTTGTCCTCGCTACCCCTCACAAGCCCACACGTCTGCGCCAGCCAATCACCCGCAGTATCACCAGCCGCCATTTCACGTACCCAAGGCAGCTCCTCTGCAGTCGTGAGCTCTCCAAAACCCAACACAAACACCAGCCCACGCTCAGCTTCTCTGCAAACCACTGCACTCGCTTTACTCGTCTGTGTGGCTGCACTTCACAAAGGGGGGCCCCCAACCTCTACGCGATGGCCACACACCCCCAACGTCGGCACTCTTCTCTTCATAGGGGAGGCCCCACAACCTCTGCACGATGGCCCTGTCCACCAACGGCTACACATCTCTTCACTCCAGAGCGCCCTTCTCTGGTTGCAGTATGGCGACTCCTCCACGCCTCTTTTTCTGCAGTTCGATCAGATCCCCCCAAATCAACACGGCGACACACCTTTTCTTCCTCTCCTCGTCGCCAGCTTCCAGATTGCGCATGCTGGCAGCTCGTAAAGCTTCCACATGGCCATTCTTTTTTAGTGGCCACGTTTATCATTAATTTTATTTTGCTCTAAGGCCTGCCACCTCAACATTCCTTTTCACACCATTGCTCAAGCATACATTGGCCACATCATCTTTAATTGCCCAATTATATATTGGACATGCACACAATTCCAGATGACCAAGTAGCTTATGTCATCTCCAGCAACCCTCGTTCCGGACAGGCCTGCACAAGCCCAAATCCAAACCGATCCACCCTGTACACCTGGCAACGCCTTCAAAACCAAACTCTTCACACAAGCCATGCACACGTATATACACGAGCCCAAAATACCTCTCAAAAAAATGCCTGACATACTTTGCCGACCCCCCCATCTGCTAGAGCATTCATGCTCAGCAGCAAAAGCATAAATCCAGTAGCTATCCACCAGGAAAGTTCATTTATATACATAGCCACCATAAGTGTTCACACTCACTTAAACTATGGCCGATCGAGCACTTTAGGCTCACAAGAGGCCTAATGCTATTACAATGACTACTCTCATAATATATACATGAAGTACATCACTTAGGACTTTGTCCTAACTTGCTACCACATGCTCTTGAAGCGGGAATCGCCATAAATACTCCATCACACCATTACGGGCGCTCATCCAAGTTGTAGATTTGGACACTATTGCTTCATATCTTGAATTTATGACCCTTTGGTGTATCTATCGTGACTCCTTGATGTAAGATAATGGCTGTAGCTCTTGTTAATCCTAGAATTAGATTTACATTCCCCCCTTCCTAATGGCGATCATGTCCGCGTGATCGCGTTGAAGACCTTTGGATGGGGAGAATGAACAAGCTTTGTCGATGGCTTTGATGTTGAATGATGTGTGTTCAATGGTCTTTGTTTCTCTCTGGAAGGAATAAGAAAAGCTAGTTAATTAATGAAGAGGTTAGTGGTGTATTTGGAATTCCTAATGGGGTGGGGGGGTTTTGCAAATGATTGCATTTTTATATTTGTGTGAGTCCCTTTTTTTAAAAAAATTTGGGCTAAATTTATTTTTGGCAATCATCGGCAAGGTTACATGTGATTTTTGTTAGTGGGAACACTAAGAGATGTTAATAATGGGAGAGAAGAGAGAGAAGGATCTGGAGGAATGTAACGAGATGTTGATTCTCAGTTCATCATTTGAAGTAATTAGCTTGTGTGATGATGTCCCTTTGTATGAGGGAGGAATCTTACATATTTTGTTCTCTATAAGTTTAGTTAATAGTCTCTTGTGTATGCTAGCTAACAGTTACCAGTATGCTAGTTAACAGTCACATGTATGCTAGTTAACAGTTACTAATATGTATGTTAATAGTCACCTTTCCACTAGCATGCTATCAACAATACCTATGTTAGTTAATAGTATACCAGCCTTCTGTTCTCTGTCAAAACAAAGAGGCACCTATTATGTTCTCTCTAGTCAGTTAACAGTCACATGTATGCTAGTTAATAGTTACCAGTATGCTAGTTAACAATCCCCAGTATGCTAGTTAACAGTCTCACATATGTTTGTTAACAGTCACATTTTCTCTAGCATGCTATTAACAGAAGTCACCTATGTTAGTTAACAGTATACGAGTCTTTTGTTCTCTGGGAAAACAAAGAGGCTAGTTAATTAATAGTATACATGTATTCTAGTTAGTTCTCTAGCTAAGTAGTTATTAGTCACGTGTATGCTAGTTATAACATGTAGTTAATGTCACCAGTCTTTTTTCTAGGAAAACAAAGAATGTGCAATCTATTGAACTATGCATTTATTAACACAGTTTATGAAAAATTGTAGTTTGTTTAAATGAGGCAGTTTATAAAATGCTATGTATTAAAAATGATTCACATATCAAATGGCATGCTATTATAGATTGCCTCATAGGTTTCTGGAGTGATACAGTACAAATTTCTTTTTCTGGGGATATACTCTGTGGGTATCTTAATACAATGCACAAGATGTGATAGTATGTGAACTAGGGGCATATTAGAAAGAAGATTAAAGAAATATGCATCTCTATGCTTGTAATACAAACCCTTGATGACATATGTTCCTTTAGCAATTTTATTCTACCATTCATCCACATAATTGTCTTCAGTCTCATCCTTCTCTGCAATACATTTGATGAGGTAAAAGTCAACTGCCTTTGTATTGGTTGCAGCATTTGATGAGGTAAAAGTCAACTGCCTTTGTATTGGTTGTACTGCAAAAGTGTCACAAATGTATTGCATTGCTCAACACATCATGATGTCCCTCATATAACACTTCATCATATGCATCTTTGTCTCATCAGGAAGGGGTTCGGAATCAGGGCAAGGGTTGCAAAATATGATAATCCCAGGAAGGAACATGTGCTTTGTTGACACATCTATTCCAACGACTGTATGCATGATCGTTGCAAAATATGATAATCCCAGGAAGGAACATGTGGTTTGTTGACACATCTATTCCAACGACTGTATGCATGATCGTTGCAAAATATGATAATCCCAGGAAGGAACATGTGGTTTGTTGACACATCTATTCCAACGACCATGCATACATGCATCACAAAAGCAAGCCAAATGTCTGATGGCAAGTCCTATAGAATCCCGTGGGTTATGAGCCGAATGGCATGCACAGAGCGTGACTTTGGGATAGGTTCACAATTCCATTTTACCTCCCTATTTACATCTCCTACTTTGACCTCCCAAAAAACACGGGCTTAGTTTCTCTATTTTGAAGAATAGCAAGCTTCAGCACCCTCTGATAGGTTGGCCCTATAGTAAGCGACTACATCAGCAGCACACTTTAAGGTAACATCGTCTAGCTTTAATTATTCATGTGTCAACGTTCTCTTCACCACATCTTCTACTCCGTCATGTTCTCTCTTGCTATGTTTTGATGCTAAGAAGAAATGACTCATTTGTATCCCAGTCAAACCTGCATGCCTTGCTACAAAATAAAATGGCCTGCGTGCCTTGAACTGTGAAGCAGCACCATCAGACCACACCCAATGTGATTTAATTGCTACCCCCTATTCCTTCAACCATTCAAAGTGCAACATAAAGCATTGTTGCACAAACAAGGTGTCATGAACTCTGTCATCTGAAATGAAGAAGTGGACAGTTTTGATGAGTTCACCTACCTTCCTGTAGTAAGTTATGTGTATAAGTATGGTAGCTTGTGTCAAATGCTAATGCATAGATTGGATCTCAGTATTCTCTTTAAAAGCATAGATTTCAGCAAAGTCGATCACAGATACAACCACATCATCAAGGAAATTTTGAATACATTCTTTAAACTGTTACGCTTGCCACCGAGCAACGTAATTGTGAGTAATGAAGAAACGTAGCTTGGATTTCAAAAGTGCAAGAAACTCCCAACACTGCATCTCTTTGTTCAAAAGATCTTTCCTCTTTCTTTTGGTTCCTTCTTTGTCCATAGTCTCCACAAATGCAGTACCTTCACAATCATAGAATTCCCTCCCTTTCTTGTCTCTAAAGGGCAGCATGCCAAATTATTCACACCACAATTTTTGCATTGCCCCATCAAGAACTTTCTGTTATGGAAGGACTCATCTTCTTGCTTTGGGCAGACTATTGACTCCCACAACTCTGTGACACCATTGAAGGTATACCCAATAGATGAGCATGTTTTGTTGGTACCATCTCCAGCACAAATCTCACAACTGCATGGACATCCACACCCATGGAGACCAAACTTCTGAGAGCACATGTGATTGAGTGCATCTTTTAAGAAAGACATCTGCATGTGGTATTCACAGCAACATGTATATCTGTCCTTCACTCGACGAACAAAGAAAGGCTTCAAATACTCAAATGAACGCAATTGAATTTTGCATTTTGGATGACAAGCTTTGAATCTATAAAACAACTCAACCTACAGATAAAAAAACCCAAAAAGATACATTACTTAACACATGAAAGATGTGCTACTTGGGTTAAAAAATATGCTAACAGCATGATAGATATGCTACTTAGAATGCCCTAAAGTAGGAAAGATATCCTAATTAGCATGAAAGATATGTTACTCAGAGTGAAAAATATGCCAAATAGCATGTATGATATGCTACTTATCATAAAAGATACATTACTTAGCATGACTTGAAACTAGCAAGATCAAATAGATGTGCTACTTAGCAGGAAATATATTCTAACTAGCATGCAACATATGCTAATTAGCATGAAATATATGCTACTTAGGATGCAAGATATGCTAACATCATGATTTTCATGCTACTTGGCATGAAAAATATGTTACTTATAGTAATAAATATGCTAACTAGCATGTACAATATGCTACTTAGCATGAAAGAAATGCTAACTAAATTGAAGTATATGCTACTTAACATGATAGATATGCTAACTAGCATGAGAAATATGCTACCTAGCATATATGAACTTTTTATGCCAGTTAGTTAGTATCATTAAGGCTAATCTCAATAGATGATAAATATGCTAATTAGGCAAAGAATGTGCCCATAAAATGAATTAGTAAGTTGGTTAACACTTGAAACTAGAACAATTAAACATAATATACCTATGGCTCATCGAGTAGATGGACTGGGTGTTTGATGTAACTTTTCTTTCCTAATCTTTTTCTACAAATATCTTTCTTATTGGGAGAAACACATGACTCAGATTCCCAAAATGAGTAAGCTAGTTCTTTCAATTCTTCAATTATGGTACTGCCACATTGATGCTTCCAACATGCCACCAATGAGAATAAGCCATTACCATCATCTGAAGTGGCTTGGACACGAGACCTTGCCTTGTACAAGGATGGCTTGGAAACCTACAAAACCCTTGCTACCTTAGCAATGGGCATGTCTTCAGTTGAGTTCATCAGCATGGTCAAAGTACTTTTCTTTAAGAATAACTCTTCTTTGTTTGTTGGTTGCTTAACAATTGCCAATGTGTTGCGCACATTGGCTACTAGAGCTGCTTGCACTTGCTCCTCTCTAGATGATTGATCTTGTAATCTTAGCACTGTAGGGTGTTGTAGAATTTGATTGAAGATTTCACACTTTAGTTTCTTTTCCATGCTTTGGGTCCCATCATTGAAGAACTTTACTGTCTTAAAGACGATTTGCTGCTTTATTGATTCATCAATCTCCATCAAGTTAGTCTCGCTCTTGCGCTTGCTTTGTTCTCGTTGTTCTCTCTTCTTTTTGGCCTCTTGTGCTTGCTTTGTTCTCTCTTCTTTTTGGCCTCGTACTCCCTGATGATGGCACGTGATTTCAAGTTGTTTCTCCCAAAGGGTATGATTGATTGAATCTTCATGTCTTTGAAATCCTACAATTAGTAAAAGTGAGATTTACAATCTAGTCAAGTGACTTGGTAACAATACAAAAATGTAGCATGTACCATCTTCTTCCATGAACATTGCAATCATAATACAAAAATTTTCCTTCTTCCATCACTACTGGGAATGCACCTCTGTTGTCCTCAACAAATCAACCCTCTAATCTTGCCTCTAATATCCACGTTTGGGAGAGACAGAGAGAGACAGAGAGAGATAGAGAGAGAGTGAGTGAGTGAGAGGGAATGAGACAAGGCGTTCTGAGTGTGTGTGTCCACCAAAACATTTGTGTGTATCAACAAATCAATCACTACTGAGAATGTACCTCTGTTGTCCTCAACAATCAGCCTTGTAATTTCCACGTTTGGGAAGCATTAGGAAAATTCTGGACTCAAAAGAGGGCTGTTTCAACAATAATATAATAATAGACACATAGATTGAGTGACATGTAATCTACGAACGAGATTCACCGGTGGTGGGACCTCTGTACAAACCCACCCAAAACGTGGAGAAACTCTTATCTTCATGAAATATTAAAAAAAACCATCACCTTGTCTTAAAATATTTAAAACCGTTTTTTTGTCAGAAACTAACACAATAAAAGAATGTTTTCCACATTCCTGTGTTAGACGTGGAGCACTAAAAAATTCTTTCCACCACCCCTAGAACTAATGAAGCTTGAATGCTTGGAATAGATAGATACACATTCTCCCGGTTATTCCCTCAACTTGGTTCCACTTTTGAATCTTGAAACATCTTTGGCGCCCAAAAAGAACACACCGTCCCTCATTTCATCCTCCCTCCTTGATCCACAAAAGCGGTTAGCCCAGTCATCCACTTTCTGCTACTTCTTCTTTCTCATACGTCTGTTATTCTATCATGGCACCCGAAAGTGGACTGAAACGAGCAAGGAGCAGTATCTCATCTGTTGTGTTGTATAACATAAAAGACGAGAACGAAGAATGGATTCCCCAAGTATACAGGAAGTACTCTTGGGTCACTATGCAGCCAGGAAAACAAGGCCACTACCGAGTGAAGGGAAAGGCATCTGAAGACTTGGCCAAACATTGGAAATGAAGGATCCTTGACTTTAAGATGGCACCAGGAGGGAAAACTGTCAAAGAAGTGTTGATCCAGCATGTATTCATGCAAAAAGAGATTAACGTGGGACCATTGGAAGGACTTCCAAGACACAGACCACATTGTAAGTGCTTGTGTTTTGTATTTCAACGTTGCAAATAAGGTGATTGATATACATTTTTCTGCCTTGCACAGATTTGTACCCATCCAACCTTCAGGAGTGGGAGCCTGCACAATGCTTGACGGGGTTCTTGAATGTCGTACATGGTGAGGTGGGGGAACTTCAATATGAAGGTCGTGCACCAAGTGATCTCGCAAGAAGTAGAACATATTTCTATGACTCATTTTATACCTTGCCCACTCAATCGAGTCGACATGGAAAGTTGGAACGTATTCCGTTGCCCGCACTTGATAGTCCGGAGTGGCCATTGCTTGACACAGAAGTGATAGAGTCATACAGGACCAAAATGTTTAATGATATTAAATGTGCTATGAAGCCTAGCATTGGTGCAAGAAATGTGCACTTAAGTTTGTTTGTTCCAATTGCATGCTTTGTTCATTTATTTTCTGATTGTAAACAATTGAGAAAAACTAGAACAACTTTTGTGTGCAAAGATGTAGATGAAGTCTGGCTTGATCATTTGTTTGACAAAGGTTGGAGAGTGAAATCATCAAAGGGAGATGATTTGATCGAATGTCGATTGAACACCTCCGACATTGCATTTCGGTGAGTGTTAAAACATTAAAATGTATTTTTGTGAAACAGTTACAACGCTTATTTGATTATTCTCGGAAAATTATCCTAATGATATTTTGGAATCAGATACTATATTGCCAGGCAACATCTGTGCATGTCATTTACTTATAGAAGGTGGCGATGGATCAACAACAACTGGGAAAGCATGGACCAAGATACAAGAGATGGCAGCCACTCTTGCTTGATAGATATAGTTATGATTCGACAGGGTCACCCATCTTTGACATTGGAAGTGGAAGAGAATTGGACTCTCGAATATGTTAGGAAGGAATTAGAAGTAGCTATTCAGAATCCTCCAGATCAATTTTGCTTCAAGCTCGATGGTCGGAAGCTAAGTAAAAGAAGAGAGCATCAGATCATTTGTAAAGATGTTGCAGCCCCACATGAATTGGAGGCACTAGAAGATATATGATGTGACCATGTATACGGTGACAATGTATTTTCCATATGCAATAAACTTATCTATTCAGAACATTGCTTTTGTAATGCTTTATTGTTTAAAACAATGTAATGAAGGCAAGAATTCCCCAATTGAATTTTTATGTACACAAAAAAAGGCTTAAAGTAAGAAAGCAAGCAGTGAAGGAACACAGTAGCAAATTTGATCCTCTGATTTTCAAATGATAAGTGTATTTACATTTGATGTTCTCCCTCCAATACATGTATAGCTGCATATTTACGAACGTACATTTGTTGGAAGAAGGAAAAAACTATTTATGGCTGGAACCCATAGGTATCGGCTTCAGGATGGAGCCAGGGCTCTTCTCCTAAGTATGGAGCCCATGAAAGAGGCTCAGACGGGCCTATCCCCCCTCGTGGATTGGGCGGGATGAAGTCCACTGGCCCGTCTGGAGGCATAACTTCAGCGACCTCGATCAATTTCGCAATCGTTTCCTCCCTAAACGTTTGGACGTCTAGGTCCACGTAGCGAGACATTGATGGAAACTGCCATCACAATTCATCAAGGCATAAATAAGATCAACATGACAATATATAAGAAGATAAACAAGCGCACAAATGCGTATGGGAGCTGAAAATGCTTACATCCTCTGAAGGGAGCTGAAAAATGCTTCGTAGCAGCAACATTGCATTAAGTGCAACCCTCCACCCACAGCTGTAGCCATCTTCTTGTTTGGGGACACTAACCCTACGGATGGTCGATCGATCCAGGGTGTCGATGTCCATGCTGAGGCTCTCGTAAGCTGCCATTAGTTTCCTGACTCCACTGTAAACAGAGACCAATCATTATCCTGATCAATCCGGACTTCTAACTCAAACAATAATATGTATCTTAATGATTTTTACTTACAGCAAAACATTTCCATGGACACCAGATGTCGAATTTGCAAGGTAAATGACATTTTCTTGCACGTCGACTAGTAGAAGACTCCAATGGGAACTGCACAATAGAATTCTATTAGTTTCAATCCAAAGGAAGCACTACATAACTCGTGTACGGTGATTCCTATAAACATCATGCGAGAGAGAGAGAGAGAGAGAGAGAGAGAGAGAGAGAGAGAGACAAACTCACTTTTCATGATATGCCAAAAAAAATACTCGGGCATCGTCCAGCTGGACCTCCCGAAACCAGTTCAGCACATCGAGGTACGGAACTGCCTCTACTACCAACAGTGTTAAGACCAGTGAATCAATCTGGAACACTCGTTGCTGTACATCCTCGGGCAATAGCGAAATAACAAAACTTCACAAGGAAACATATCAAGAGTGAGGCATCAACTTTAAGAGCCAAGAATGAAAAATTGTGGGAGGACAGAGAAAAGCGTATACCTTAAAACACATCTGAGCACTTTGTCGTTGACTTCAGTTTTGGGATCAAACAAAATGTTGATTTCTTCAGCATGAATCGGGAAATAACATCTATGCCCTCTAATATTAAAGGGTACATAGAACTCCGGCAACAAAAATTGCAGCGCCTCCCGATTCATGGCGTGGAGTGCTCGAACATTTTCCCTTTTTGTTTGCAATGCAAGCATTGCAGCTTGATGTTCCCTTTGAGCGCTTGTCATTAAATTTGCCCGAGTCTGATGCTCATGATCTGGACCTCCCTCGGTCACCTCTTCAATTCTCACTTTTTGTACAGGCCGGACATCCAAAATTTGTAACATTCGTTCATCAGTAAACGTAACTGGTCTAAGTGACTTATCGTATCTGAAACGAAGGGCTATTAGGCTGAAAAAATCTTTGTCCATTACTGTCACCCTGTGTGCGTGGGCAGCAAGAACGTAACTATCCAAAAAAAATTCGATCATCCAATCTTCTGTGGCCTCTTGCAAGCAAAACAAGGCCGATGCCTTCCACCTAAACAAAATTCCATTCTGCTCACAAATTCTCCTGGCAAGCCTCTGGAAAGGCAATCTGGGAATAGCAGCTGTCGGGTGCTTCATAAACTTTTTGATTTCTCGCAGGGCTGCCGAATGCTCTGCGAAACGCCTGAGTCTAGGCTGCGTTTTGGACAATCGGGAAGGACTGCTTGATTTTCTTGATCTTGAGGCTTTCAGAACGCCCATCTTCTTCCCAGTAGATGAGGGAGCTGCATTATCAATGGGTCTAGCTGTATGCCTTACACGAGCCATCTGAAAACGCAAGAAAAAGCAGAAAACTTTGCTATTCAGTAGTACACGATTAACAATTCACCATAAAGCGAGAGAGGGGGGCCAAGAAAGCAATATGCACTTCCTCGCGTTATGGTGAATCCATTCACCATAACGAGAGATGAAGGTCCACAGAAACACAATAATTTTTCTCGCATTATGGTGAATTCATTGACAACAATAAGAGGCGGATTATCGTGCATTCTTTGAGCTTCGATCTTGCGTTAAAGTGATTTGATTCACTATAACGCGAGACTAAGAGCCAGTCAAATCAAAACAATCCTCCTCGCGTTATAGTGAATCGATCTACTACAACGGGAGGAGGGTTCTCCCGAATCTCTTACCTTTCCGTCTAGCAGTTTGGTGAGTCGATTCACCATAACACATAGAGCAGTATTGAGATTCTAATGACTCGTCGTCTGCTTTACGCTGAATCGAATCACCATGACGGAGGGCAAACAGTCGAAGAGAAAACAACGGCAGGGGAAAACAGTCGAAGGAAAAACGAAACAATCAAGTATTATACAAGAAACACAAAACAATCAAGTAATACACTTTCATCACATTCTATGAGTGGGAATGGATGGAGACTGTCGTGTAGGAGGTGATTTAATTGACACCAATAAGAGGTGGATTATCGTGAATCCTTTGCCCTTTGGTCATGCGTTATGGTGAATTCACCATAACGCGAGTCTAAGGGCCAGTCAAAGCAAAACAATCCTCCTCGCGTTATAGTGAATCGATTTTCGCGAATCTCTTACGTTTGCCTTCTCCCTTGGTGATTCGATCCACCATAAGACATGGAGCTTATTGAGATTCTAATGGCCCGTCGTGTGCTTTAAGGTGAATCGAGTCACCACGGCAGAAGGCAAACAGTCGAAGAATAAACAATGGCACAGGGCAAACAGTCGAAGAAAAAACAAAACAAACAAGCAATATACAAGAAACTTACAAAACAATCAAGTATTATACAAAAACTTACATTTCTTGCTTGTGAATGGATGGAGACTGTCGTGCAGGTGTTGGAAAGTCGGTTCAGTACTGTGGCGGTAGTCGGAAGTCAGCTGGAGGCAAGCAGGAGGACGGACAAGGCAAAATCGATAAGAGGACGAAAAGGTGGCGTGATTAATGGCTTTGATTAGTCTTTAGAGCGAACACACGTGCTGGCGGGCTAACAGGGCGACTAGGCGGCGCTAACGTGTCGTATAGCATTAAAAAGGGCTTTGATTAAACTTTATACCTTGTACACGTGCTAGGTACACGGCGGGATGCCACGTGGCATTCATGGAATGGCGGGTGAAAACGCGGCGCTGACGTGTCGCGTAGCATTAAAAGCGGATTTTGTAGGATACTCATCTCATTTATTGCCTCTTTTGCTAGGTACACGGCGGGATGCCACGTGGCAGTCATGGAATGGCGGGTGAAAACGCGGCGCTGACGTGTTGCGTAGCATTAAAGACGGATTTTCTAGGATACTCATCTCATTTATTGCCTCTCATTTATCCCACCAACGGCCTTTATCTCCATCAACGACTGACTATCTCCTCCAACCCTCCTTCATCAATCATCCTCCTGTATCCAACGTCAAAGACAAACCTCCAACCTCCTTCATCTCCATCTCCTGCGACGATTGTATACAATTCGTTTTCCTGGTATTTTTATCTCCTTTGTGCTTTTTTCTTCTTTTGTTATTTCGTTGTTTTGGTTTCAGTCGTGGAGAACTTCTTGCTTTGTCTTTTCATCGCGTTAAGGTGAATTGAAAACCTATGACTCCTCGCGTTATGGTGAATTGACTGCGAAGTAGAGTATTTTAATTCGTTCGACACCTCCTCTCTCAGTATGGGTACTGGAGAACTATCTTTATTTTTAATTCAACATAACGTTAGAGGCATTGCCAAAGGATGATAAAGTCGTCATATTGCGGTGAATCAATTCACCACAAAGCGAGCGAAGGTCCCATAGGAAGCACAATACTCCTCCTCGCATTATGGTGAATCGATTCACCATAACGCGAGAAGAGGTCCTTGACTTAGCTGCAATTTTATTTGCGTTAGGGAAAATAGATTCACTACAACGCGAGGAGGAATACCTGAATTCCTCTGGCATCTCCTCTCGCATTATGTTGAATCCATTTACATTTTCTTCTTTTGTTATTTCGTTGTTTTGGTTTCAGTCGAGGAGAACTACTTGCTTTGTCTTTTCATCGCGTTAAGGTGAATTGAAAACCTATGACTCCTCGCCTTATGGTGAATTGACTGCGAAGAAGAGTATTTTAATTCGTTTGACACCTCCTCTCTCAGTATGGGTACTGGAGAACTATCTTTATTTTTAATTCACCATAACGTTAGAGGCGTTGCCAAAGGATGATAAAGTCGTCATATTGCGGTGAATCAATTCACCACAACGCGAGCGAAGGTCCCATAGGAAGCACAATACTCCTCCTCGCATTATGGTGAATCGATTCACCATAATGCGAGAAGAGGTCCTTGACTTAGCTGTAATTTTATTTGCGTTAGGGAAAATAGATTCACTACGATGCGAGGAGGAATACCTGCATTCCTCTGGCATCTCCTCTCGCGTTATGTTGAATCCATTTACACCACAGAGATTTGTTGTTTAAGATCGACTGTCTCTTGATTCATTGCCTGCACTAATATTTTCCATGTCTTTTCTACAGACTTGAATTCAGCCATGTCGCAAGTTCAAGTCGAATTTGATGTGGACGAAGAGATCAAAGAAACTCCTGCAACTCTATTATATGACTTCCTGTACAAATGTCGACATCATGATTTGCACCCTGCAATTTCGTTGATGTTCAATAGCGATTTTTCTCTGGAGGAAACATTGTCTAGCCATCATGGATACTTCGAAGAGGCAAAGCAAGAGTTTGACGAGCTCACAAATGAAGAACCAATGATGATTGATGGGAAAAGTCACATTCATTTTAATCTCAAGGTTTCGCCGGATAAGAAGCAGAGGTTAAACAGGGATTGGCACAAGGTGCCATGTGACAAGAAGAGAGCCTTGCTTTGCCCTTTTCACAAAAGAAAGTGCCGCTTGATGGAATACTCCTACGCCTTCTTATGCTTCTTGCACATGAACGTGCAATTAACAGATGAAGAAGGTACAGAGCCGCTTGCAAAAATTGAAAGTGAAGACACGATTTCTCGTCAGGCAAGTCCCACCGCTGAGGATGCTGCTGAAGAGGAGGACACTCCTCATGTCATTGAGGAGTTCAATGTTGAAGAAGAGAGGAAGCTTAGTTCGGTGGTTGATATTGAGGCAGTTAGAGAACAAAACAGTGATGTAGGTCAGCTTGTGATTGAATCAGATGACTCCTCCCCCATTCCAACGCCATTACTCCCCTCCTACCAAGTAGGAGATTCAGAGTATATATTGCTGACAGACATACAACGTGTATTTAACTTAAGGGAAGATCAGTGCATAGCTTTCATAGCCCAGAATCTGGAGGTCGATGACAATTTTGTAGATGATGATGGGATAGACAAGTACCTACTAGTGGATAGCCATGTAAAAGACACTGAGTTCCTTTCTGCTGCAGCAACACTAAATATGATCTATGCTGATGCCCTTAGATATGAAGGAAAAGATGCCACAGAGGAAGAGCTACAAGAAGCAAGGGACAGATTGAATATCACCAACATGGGAGGGTGTAGGGATGTGCCAAACAAGTCAGCGGAAAACGTTCCTAGTTCGAGCACTAATTTATGGCAAGACGCCTTGCTTGAAGCAGATGAGAACCAAGAGGTTAGTTTTTTTTTGTTCTGGATTTGGCTTTATCAACTTTGTCCTGAAATGTTTGGTGATGTTGTTTCTGGCTAATGCTCCTTTATTTTTTCAGTTGGAAATATATGAAGACACATTCCTCAAACGTGCTTCAGGCAAGCGTATGGCGGGATTGGGCCACGATTCGACACTAGGAACATATATACACCGCCTAAAATTCCCTCAAATTGTGATATTCCATGCTAGCTACTCGAAGGACAACGCCAGTTTTCCTCTGATGGCGATAAAGACTTTATCCAGGTATTTAGGTGGCTACCACGTAAGGCTGAATGCAAACAAGGCAATACTTCTGGAGCGGCAAGCAGCTGTTCGAATTTTTGGAGAGGGACCTGGAGTATATTCGTTAAGATGTAAATATTATTTAACATATGCTGCTTACGGGTTGGCATGTGGAATCACAGATCCCAATCTGTTGAGTGATTGCGGGAAGAAGCATCTTCTTAGAACAGCAAGACCAATGGTCCCTCTTGTGCCATTAATAGAGGATGAAGAAGATGATGCAGAAACGTCAACAAAAAAGGCTCGGCTGGGGGAAGTCTCTGTTCAAGATTAACAAATTTAGATTGTTCCAGTTTCTCAGAAGTTTCGTCATATTTCTCAATACTCTTCTTGTTTACCATTGCAAACTATGAAATGTATATATATTGGAAACATTTATATGGGACATAGATGAAAGCTCTTGTTCTTTTAAAATCTTTCTCAGTTACATCATTGTTTTACAATATATATTTCAATGATCAATTTTCTTCCACACTCTGCCCTGTCTTTGTCGTTGTCTTAGCCATTCAGCATGATTCTGCTTTCCCTGTGAGGAGACATATATTGAACGTCTCCGTTCAGCCTGAACCTTTCTTATTGCACATGACACAGCTGATTCAGCATGTTTGATCCTCACACGAGCCCTCACTTGAATCCGCCTATACCACCACTGACATAGTTGCTTCATGGGATTACTTTTCTTTATTCCTCCTCCATGTTGAGTGGCCCTTTGATAGGCACAACGTGCTTGCCAATGAGATCTTTCCATGCCTTGGGTAGACCAAATCCCAAGGCTTCCAAACTCTTCCGCAAAGAAGGTTCCATGTGCATGCAAAATGTGCTACAAATGCTCAACAACAACAAGACATTTAGTATCGTACAATATTTTTTGAACAACAAAAAATACTCAAAGCTGTAGGTTTTCAAGTAATAACCATGTATTGTGTCAAGTTTGTCGCACCCCATGCCTTTTCATAGCTAGTGTAGAACTCTGTCACAACTGCCTCAAATTTCTCAACATCCCCATCTTCAAACCTTGCTTTTTGCAACAAAGGTGCTAGGCGATCAAGCGCCAACCACGCTTTGGCCTTTGCCACCCTTGCTTGTCCTGAAGAGCCTCGGTCAGGTACAGCTGCATGAAGCTTCCTCCACACCTCAAAATCTGTACCCAGATGACCTCTCTGGGTATGATTAGATAAGAACTTTCTGGCTTTTGCACCTCCAAAACATGGTTTGCTAGGAACATTTCCGGTCTTCCCTGATCTTCTCAAGTCCTTCTCAATCTTCACTTGACCACAATGTAAACCTGCATCTGAAAGCACTTGCTCTATTTTTTTAATAGTTCTTTCACTCTCTACTGCTGGTTTCATATTCCATGAAAATTCGATGTACATGTAGACTAGTTTCTCAATTATTCTAACCAGCGCATGCAAAACACAAATATGAACTCTGATCAAAGGGATAGGAAGAATTGGATCCCAAGTAGGATCCACTCCTGGAGCATCACGATTTGGGGGTTCACGCCTATTACTGATTGCATTTGGGCATTTCCATTCTCTCTCTTTTCCTCCTTTGGAGACACCTCGTTCGGTCATACAATACAGGCAAGGATACTTGGCCATTGCTCCTTGGGAAATACCAAACATGCATTTCAAGGTTTTAAGATCTGCAGCCAGGTGCCATTCAACCTCATATTCACCATATCCTTCTACATAAAGCTTTTCGCCATTCGACTGCTGCTGGATAGTGGAAGGAAGCTCAGTCTGGTTGAAGTACCACTTCAGAATTTCATGGGTCTCTGTTGGAACCTGTTAACAACAACTATTAGATTGTCTACAACATCATAACAAGAGGATAGCAACATAATATTCTTTATTTAAAAATGGATAGCACGTCACCTCAAATGCAGCCAGCCACCAAATCTCATTTTCGGATTGTACACTAAAGTGCTTCTCATCAGCATTACTGATACTTGCATCCAAAGCTCTATTCATTAAAGTAATGCTAACCCTTTCCAGCTTCTGTCCTTTGATCACCTCACTCTCATCAAGTTTCAAAACAAATTTCAGCCTTCCATTGCACTCATGTACACTGATGTCATAAAATTTCACCATAGCCATTTGTAATTTACGAACATCCATGATGAAATTGTTGAACTCTGTAAGCTCTATAATTTTCTGTTCCCCGCTCTTTTTAGTCACTGTCAATGTGCTAGACACGTGACAAGGCTCTCCAACAAGTTCGACCATTCCCAAGTTGAGAATATTTCGAGCTTTGTTTACGTGAAATGGTTTTGGAATGGGAATTACTGTCTTTTTTCCAAGCTTGCAATTGAAACCCTCTTTTACTTTATTAAACAACATCCTGTAAGACTTTGTGCTTATACCAGCCATGTCACATATACCTTGTGCATCTGCAGGCGTGAATGCTTCACTCACCTCTTGCAAGGATTGCTTTGCTATGTCTGATCGAAGTCTTGCAAACTTAGGATGCTGTATTGCTGACTCCATGATGTCTCTTGTCAGAACTTTGCCAAATATATCAGAACCTTGCTCTTTTGGACCCACAACATCTGTTACCATCCTGAAGCAACAACGATAGCTATTTCAGTCCACCATTCATCTAACTATACCACCCCCACACCCAATCCCCCATCTCCAAGAAAGGAACTAAAGATGAAAATGAAAGTGAGTGCTCAAAGAAATTTAAGCTCAAAGAAATTATAGATCCCAATACCTGCAAGCTTTTACACGACGCTTCCATTGGCCACCTCCAACATTGAGTTCTTCCAATGGTTTGATCTTTCTCTTGCGTAATCGAGCACCTAATGGCGTGTCTTTCAAATATTGCAATTTTCTGTTGAACTTTTCAAGTTGTTTTCGAAGGTGTGCATTCTCACTCTCCAATGTGAAATTGTTGATTTCTCGAACTGCCAAAATTTCATTCTTCTCCTTTATAGTGTCCTGCATCTTACAAATAGTCTGCTGCAAATGATCAAACTCTTTTTGTAACCCAGCACAAACTTTTGCCTTGTCCTCGTTTGAAGCTTGCAAAGCTGTTGTGATCGATGCCAAGTAAAAATTCGCACCTTCAAGCATTTTTATCCTGGCATCTCTATCACTCAAATGTCTTTCAAAGATACTTTGACATTGGCCAAACAGTCTTTTGCAATACCCAAGCAATCCATTTTCACCCTCACACACAAACTTGAAGAAACTTGTCAACCCAAAGAATGATGGAGATTGAGAGGAGGTTGGATCTGGTGGGTAAATACTACCATCCAACCAAAGGTCCATCTTTTTCTTTCCTTCATTTCGAAGCTCAGTAATGCGGGCTTCGCATGCTGGCCTAGACCAATTTCTCTTACAGCAGGGAGCATAATCGGGTTCTACTTGGAAGTGGATGTCCACCTTTTTCCTCTTTTGCTGCACAGGTTCCATTGCATTGTTCTGTGCTTTAACAACACCAAAAAGCATAATGAACTCACACTTTAACCAAAAAAAACCTTAGATATTACACTTATCTCCCGTGAAGAAGATTGCTTCATTAAAACCAAAAGACAACATCACTAAATAATACCTCCTTGTCCATCAAACAAACTTGTTGGTATCCTGGATGAACCCAAATGTACAGAGTACTTGTAAGCACAACCCTCACTTGAAAAAGGTAAGAAATGGGATTGTTATTCATGCACAAGCAGGTATGGCGCATGAAGAACAAATACTTTTCCATCCTTTTTCAAAACTTGCCGCCTTGAGAAGAAGAGAAAATCAAAAACCTCCCGCTCAAAAAAACTCGGATTTGGAGTGGTAGTGGTTGTGCAATCGGGAAGACAATGAGGGAGACAATGCAAGATGATGGGTTGCAGGGACTAAGTTCGGTTAGCAGAGTTGGCTTCGTTACATTCAAAAGTGTAATGAAGAAAGAGAGTGGTGTCTTTTTTCAATAAAATAAGGCACCATAGTGGGAATAAAAAACTATACTCAAGATGCATTGTTTTGAATTAAAAAACACCCTACATGTCAGTTAATGGAATAAAGAACTCAAAAACGACGCACGTGCCCTCCAATATTATATGTGGATTTATTGGCTTGCTTTGTCCACATCACCATCCCAAGGGATCTCTTACAAGGCCCCTTTTTGAGTCCAAATTTTCCCTAATGAGAGAGAGAGAGAGAGAGAGAGAGAGGACTTTCTTGCAGGTGTTTGTTACAGAGAGGGAGAGTGGGAGGGAAGACGTGGGAGTAACTGTTGAGGGTTCTTTTTTAAATTGTATTGAAAAACATCTCGTTAAAAAAAACTCTTTTTCAAAAGGCACCTTGTTAAATAAATAGAAAGGCAAATAGCATATGATAGCAAACAATGCCATGGATATGTTATTTAGTAAACATTAACATGCTTACACCCTTTTGCGTTCCGTATATGTCATGTGATCATTATTATCCATTTGGGGTGGTTGGGTGGGTTCTAGTTTCTTGATCGGTCTTTGTGGTGCACTGAATGAAGAGTAAGAACTTGTTTCATCCTCACTTAGTGATGTACTAGAACATGTTTCATCCTCACTTAGTGATGTACTAGAACATGTTTCATTCTCTAACTTTCTTTGGTTTGTCAGTTTTTTCATTATGTTACCCATGCAACGAGATCGAATTTTCTTTTGGGTTTTTGTATCATGTGTCGCACGTATTGGTGTTGTGGTTTGTGTGGTGGTCTTTGATGTGGATGCTTCTGCATCCTGTATAGCTTTTGGCTCTTTCGTGTTTATGTCCTTTTTTGGGTTTATGTCCTCTACAGACTCCTTTTCCGTGTGTTTTAATTCGACCTTGGTTTTGACGACAGCTTGTTGTCCTTTGTTTTTCTTGGTTTTAGAAGGTTTTGCTCTTTCTTTTGGGTTCTGTTTTGAAGCATGTTCTTCTACCCATGTTAAGGTATTAATTTTTATGTTCTTTTTTATTGTTTGCCGTGCCTTGGCTTGTAAATGTATAAGCACATTTAATGGCACTGTGGACGGTTAGATTTTGTCTCGGGTACTAGGGAAAAGAATTCCCAAGCCCCCTAGCCGAAGGTTCATGCAAACTTCAAGCTAGTCACACCACTTACACACCCAATATGAAATTGCCTATTTCACAAATTCAGCTGACTTTAAAATAATCTTTTAATGAAATCATAGTATCACTGATCATAATCCTCCAAAATATCTGGTTGAATTCTAGTTTTCAATCATTCCTTCATCCGTGTACCTATGGCATCATTGGCAAACCAGAACGCTCACCACCTGTCCACTCAGGGGCTTTTTTAATAGTTCTTAGCTCATAGTATCCGGTAATATAATCACATAAGAAAATCCATATGTACTTTCTATTGAAGATCAGCAAGATCAACCAACAGATCCATATAAAAGAGCCATGGACTCATCCGTTGAGGACCAGCAAGGTCAATCAACCAGATCCATGCCCGAATTCAGAAAATAACTCTTACTCTTCCTCGATGCACGCGTGGGTATCTTCAACGACCCAGAGCCCGAGCACCGTATGGTCATTCGCAGGTCACCTAGCGCTTCACTCATAGGCCGCTTCCTTAGTCCCTCATCCACCGCACCGGAAGCTCACCATTTAAATCAAACTAAGGCTGGTCAAGACCTCGACCGACCTTGCTACGCGAGACGTCCTCCGTTGACTCTCCGTCAGCTGCTGTAACTTTATCAGTTAGGTCTCCATGACCTCATTCACAAGACAATCAAAATGCTTCCCCAGCATTCTTGACATAAAAAAGTCATTTAAAAATAGGTCATCATAAATACAGTTTCTATAACAAACTCTCATCTTTCCACATTGTTCCACATCAATCCACATTACTTAATCCAAGTCCAATTATATGTATTCCCATCGTCCTTCATCCATTCTCATCCAATCACATCATTTTCCATCTCATCCAATCACATCATTTTCCATCTCATCACATCTTTCCACATTTATATCCAATCACATCATTTTCCATCTCATCACATCTTTCCACATTTATATTCAGCACATCTCATCCACTCGCATCTACCCATATCCACATCTCATCACATCACATTCATTCACATCTCATCCATTCACATCACATCTCATCCATTCACATCTATCCCGATTCACATCACATCTCATCCATTCACATCACATCTCATTCATTCACATCTATCCCGATTCACATCTCATTCATTCACATCTATCCCGATTCACATCATGTCCATTTACATCACATATCATCCATTCACATCTATCCCAATTTACATCACATCTCATTCATTCACATCCTGATTCACATCACATCACATCACATCACATCCATTCACATCCCATATCATTCATTCACATCCTGATTCACATAACATCACATCTCATCCATTCACATCACATCTCATCCATTCACATCACATATCATCCATTCACATCTATCCCAATTTACATCATATCACATCACACCCACATTCATTGTATCCCCATCCCATCACATATATTCTATCCACATTACATCACATCCACATCATATCTCATTCATACACATCCCATCTCATTCATCCACATCTATCCAATCATTCATATGCACGACTATCCACATCTATCCATACATTCACATCTATCACTTCACATCCACATATATTCACATCACATCACATTTCATCCACATCTCTTTACAGCACATCACATCTCATTCTCATCTCATCATTCACATCCACATTCTTTCACATACACATCCACATCCATTTACTTTACATTTCATCCTTTCACATAACCTCACATCTCATTCTCATCTCATCATTCACATATCCACATCCATTTACTTCACATCTCATCCACATCCATTTACTTTGCATCTCATCCTTTCACATAACTTCACATCTCATTCTCATCTCATCATTCACATCACATCCATTTACTTCACATCACATCCACATTCATTTACATCACACCACATCCTATCACATCCCATTCACATCTTATCACATCCATTTACATCCTATCACATCCCATTCACATCTTATCACATCCATCCACATCCTATCGCATCCCATTTACATCTTATCACATCCATCCACATCCTATCGCATCCCATTTACATCTTATCATATCCATTCACATCTTATTCTCATTTAGTAGCTTTTTCTACTTCGATAACGATAATGGGACTTTTTCTAAAGTTCTGCCAACTGCTTGGCCTAGATAAAGGTTCTTTTCTCGACGACAATTTCCATGTTCTTTCTCAATTTCTCAAATGAATTATATTCATATTCTTCTTTTGAATAAAAGAATTCATGGGATTTACAAAAATCAATTCTACCTATATTTTCACTTTTGATAAATAATCATAAATTGAATTATACTAAAAATTTCTCTTTTTTCCATTTAATTTCTTGGACCTCAAATATCATGGGAATTCCTCTTTTTGCATTTAATTATTTGCATTCCAATGTCATGGGAATTTCTCTTTTATCATAAAATAAATCTATCTAAAATTCCTCTTTTCTTTAATAAAATATCCATTAATTCAATATGCCAAGAATTTCACTTTTTCCATTTAAATGATTGAATTCCAAATGTCATAGGAGTTCCTCTTTTATCATTTAAATATTTCTCATACATAAAATAACTTTATCTAAATTTTATCTTTAAATTTAAATAAAATATCCATTAATTCCAATATGCTAAGAGATTCACTTTTTCCATTTAAATGATTGAATTCCAAATATCATAGGAATTCCTCTTTTATCATTTAAATATTTCTCATACATAAAATAAATTTATCTAAAATTCATCTTTGAATTTAAATAAAATATCCATTAATTTCAATATGCTAGGAATTCAATTTTTCCATTTAAATGATTGAATTCCAAATATCATAGAAATTTCTCTTTTATCATTTGAATATAATAACCATAATTCTCTCTTTTCTTAATTATTTAACTATACATAAATCTTAAAAATTAATTTTTCATTGAATGTGACAAAAATCATTCTTTTAGCCTAGGATATTCAATCCTAGAATATGGTAGGAAGTCCTCTTTTCACGTTATGCATAAGAATGAATTATGTATCAATTTCTTAAAAATTTTACCATAGCTCCGCTGCTATTACTGGCAAATTTTAATATTTTTTAAAAGAATAAGACATAGTAATGTAATTATGATAGTATAACTATCTTTTAGCCTTAAATCCAATTTATGAATTTATCTCATAATATTACCATAATTTTCAAGCATATAAGTATAAAAAACCATTTTCTTAACCTCTAGCTTCACAAGCCTAGTGTTTGATTTGTGAATTAAGAATTAGCAATCTGTCAGCACAATCCACTAATCTCATAGTGATTTGTTGAAATTATTATTACCATTCCAGTTATTAACATCATTACTGGGATTCGTCCCATTCATCCTCATTGTGGCTTTATTCAACTTATCTTATTTCAACCAAAATTCAGGAATCATTAACGCCACTGCCTTCGGATATTCCGATCCCCAATGGCCCTCCTCCAGAGGCAAAACAAACAAGTTCTAGTGTGTGATGTGGCACCACGACCTCGACCTCTTCCACCACCTCGTTCACCCCTGAACGAGCTACCCTGGAATTCCTATTGCTGCGGGCTGGGCAAAAGACACCATCGAGTCAGAAGATTCTATACCCTGCCATCTGCCTCTGCCGGCCTTCCGTGCTCGACCATTATAATGGCAATCTTCCGTATTATGGGTAGAAGATTTACAAATCTCACACTAGCGTTGATTCAAAGCACATTCATGTGTGGGGTGACTAGGATTCTTGTAGGTAACACACCAAATGCCCTTATTGGTGTTCTTTCCAGTTTCACTTTGACTTGGGGAGCTTTGTGAATGCTTCGCATGATGCTCATGTTTATGGTCTTTCCCTTTCTTTGACCCTTTCTTGGACTTCTAGGCTTCCTCATCCTTTGAGTCCTCACTGTCATCCGAATCATCATCAGAATCTTCACTGCTGTCACTTTCCTTTTCTGGTCTTCCTCATAATTTTATTGCCCTTGCCTTTCCCATAAGTGTCTAATGAGCAGCCTGCCCTGATCGCTTGCTCAATGACATCCTCCAAGGGTACAGTTACCTTATCTACTATGGCCATTGCCGTCCACAAAGCCTTTGTGAGACCTGTCACAAAATATGAATTCAACACCTCTGGGGGGCTGGTCTCTGAGCTGCTGGAACCCTCTACAACAAGATTCGAAAACAGGCTGCATAATTCTCTACATCCTTTTAGCCTTGCTTTAACTCCCCCGCAGGCCCTCTAGGATTTGTAGCACTGTCTTCTCTTTCCTGAATTGTCACAAAAATGCCCGTTGTACCTCATCATAAGTTGGAAAGTGATCCACTAGATACTCTGCTAGCCATCGCGCTGCTTTTCCTTACAGCGTTGTCTCAAACACTGCCTCCTTACATGCGGCATTCGCCATTGTCCCAGGCACGTTTAATGCATAGTGTTTGTCGACGAACTGTCTCACATGAGCATCAGGATCTTTCGAGGACTTTCCACTGAATTTGTTGTATCAAATGGGTGCTACAGCCACCATAACTACTGGAAGCGAAAATAATTACCTCACCACTCCAACTAGTGAACTAGGTGCCAGACTATGCCTTTGGGTGGGGACTCAGCTCTTCTTACCGCCGCAGGTAAGAAGAGCTCGGTCGTTAGTAACGACCAAGCTTGTCGCGCTGGTTGAGGGGAGGGCACCGATTCATCCTCATCATTGGTTTGCGGTTCCCCATCTCAGAAGCAACACCATCGTGTTTTGCACGAATGGGACTGCGGCCTCTTCGACGACGTGGTTCTCCGGTATGTGGAACAATTGGCATGGCGGGCCTTGAGAACATGTGCGCATGAAATCACTGAGGATTCGATGATCGTGGTTGCCATGTGTTATCCGTCATAATTAATGATATGCTTAATACAAATAAATGTTGTTAAACATAAGATTAAAGACTGTGTAATTCAGAAAGAACAAGCTTCAAGAGTAAAATATACGATAAACACAGAACATGGCAAAGATTGCACAAATAGAACACACACACAAGATAACTCCTCGATTGATTTATTCATGTATTCCATACAATTTATAGCAGGCCAACAACCAGCACCACTTGACGCTCCAGTATGACTAGTTGTAGTTGCGACTCTTCGTTAATGTGTACAAACTGGCGGTCGCCCATTACACAGGATGCCACGCCCATACCATTCAGGCTGCCATGACTGTGTCCTTCAGGAACACTATATATATGGGCCCCACCCGCTCATTTTCCCACTTTCAAATTTCAATGTAATTAGAACTCTTGTAGATTTTTTCCTCAAAGCTTTCCCTTCTTCCATCCTCTCTCACCCATGGTTGACACCTTGGATTCATCCATGAAGGTACTCCATGAAGGTACTCCACCCATGGTTGACACCTTGGATTCATCCATGAAGGTACTCCACCACGCTACCCTCAGGAAGAAGCACCTGGTGGGGGGCTGCTTGAGGAATACAGCTACAATCCCACTTAGCTTTCACATTTGGGGGAGCTAATGAAGTAAGTCAATGGCCATATCGTGCACTCCCTGATGAAGAACAACCACAAAATCGAGCACAAATTCCTTTATTACACAGGGCCATGCTAGGCAGTTGTTGCAACCAACCTAGCAATGTAACCCGAGGCAGCTGGGGCTAGGATTTCTATCGATAATGGAGCTGTGGGGGCCATCTTTATAATTGCTTGTATTTCACAAAAACCTATGATGCCAACTTGCAAAATAAGTGAGGTGCTTAACAATGAGGGGCAAATGCAGACAGTGCACTTAAGCATGGGCCTCATTAGAGATGCCCTCCAGCTCCCCCAACTTGACCAACCTTACGTGCGGCTAACCAATGCCCCAAAGTTGGCCAAAGGAACTTACAGATACCCCACCAACAAATACGGAGTGGAATGGGCTAATATCACCCAGGAAAAGCTGGTGATGCCAGCAAGGGCATTGCAATTTCATTTGACCAGACAGGTTCAGTCCACTGGGGACAGCATGACTACTTTAGCTAGAGTAAACCAAGGGATGCCCGTGAATTGGGAAGAGTTTCTACACAAGGAATTACATGCAGTCTGCTCAAACCCATAGGGGAAGCTCATATTCACACTCCTGACTAAAGTCCTCTACCATGCTACCATGCAAAAGGAGCTTCCCAGGCCATCCAACTTAGTGGGCTGTATGCGGTCCCCATTTCTATGCCTCCACACCCATCCTCTCCACAACCACCACCCACAAAGTGCCATCAGCTAGAACCCAAAGGCAAAGAACCCATTCCTCCATTGCCAAGCCAAGGCCCTACACCAGAGGAGCAGGAAGCTAAAGATACGCTGCTGAGGAGGAGAGCTAGAAACAAGCCTTCTTTGATCAGAATCTTTTTGAAACCACGCCCTAGATAGCTTAGCTGATTTCCCTCCTCACTACATAGAAGCAGGCCCCTCCTCTAATCACTCCTCCTTTCAACATGCCGGAGACCCTTTGCTAGGCAAGAATAGGTAGCTATAGGTCAAGTCAAGCCTATGTAGAGAATAGTGTACATGTGGCACATGGGGCAGTCCCAAACTTTGCCCTCGGCTTTTCTCACATGGCATGTGAGCTCATCACACAAATGACAGATTATATTTACTGCCAGCACAAGAGGTGGCAGCCATGGCCCAATGAGAAATGTTGCTGGTGAAAGCTAAGGAGAGGCAGACCACCGAAGATTTGTACACCACTAATCTCAACTACCTCTAACTCCAAACAATTCTTGATGAAAAGAAGCATCAGCTCGTGCAGGCAATCTCCAACAATCTTAGAGCTTTAGCACCAAAGTAAGCACACGAAGCTACACAAAGGGCCCACCACGACCTCTCCTTAGCCCAATTTGTCTCACTGGAGAGTCCCAGCATCAAGCTATTTCACAGAGGAGGCCATTGGAAAGACACAGCTCGATTTCCAATGCTATCAGGAAATCTCAGAGGAGACACTTCATGAGCAGGAGGCCGAGCTGGATGCAGCCGAGGCACGAGCTGCATAGCCCCCCCACCGACACCATCTAACCCCTCCTCTAGTGCCACAAAAAGGAAGGCGGATGCCCTCATGGACACAACAACAGAGATACCCCTCCTCGTCCTCCCCCCAGAGAACCCCTTCCAACTCTTCGACCTCCACTACCGGAGTGTTTGCCTCAACCTACTCCAGCATAACATTTTTCTAGACATGCCCCTCTCCTACATGACATACAATTATATCCTCACCAAGCTCCCCCTCTACAACATCGCCCTCCTTCCTCTCTTGTTCTTCCAAGGACTCATTTCCTTCACCCACCCCCAGATCTTCTACGACCTTCCTACCCACCCTCTCCAAGCCACCCTCATTAGTTGGTGCTACCTACTCTGCTTTGGTCAGCCAACCAAGCCAACCCATCCCATTGATCTCTCCATCCCGAATGGCTCCCGAATGGCTTGTGTCCATACCCTTACTCTTCTCAAAGGATAACCAATTCTCTTCAACATCTCCAACATAAGGGTTGGCACATAATCAATGCTACCTACCACTCCTCCTCCACGATGAACTCCCTCTGTACTCTCTAGCTAGCATACTCATCCTTTACCAACAATGCCATGTACAGATGGAGGTTGGAGAGACAGAAAACTCTCTCACTTGTAGTAAGAGTAGTATGATCCACATGTAGCTCAATCCAATGGGATTTGCATCCCTTTCGGAGCTAGGGATTCAACCCGTACCGGTGCACAAAAGCTTATCCATTTGATGGAGAGAATGCTAGGAATACTACTACTATTGACATAGACTTAACATACACACAAGCTCAATCTTGCTATTGCTCACTCAACTCCACATTCCACTCATCCATGCATCCAAACAAAAAGAAACCTTAGCTATTGCATACACAAGATCCAAGCATTCTTCATTCTCAAATACTCATTTCCCTAGCATGCACACAAATCTTGAAGCTATCAATAAGAAACATGCACACTAGAGAATTGACATGAGAAGAGAGACAAATATCAACTCATTGCATTGAATTAACAAAAGAATAGAACTTACAACAATGTAGATGGGGAGAGAGAAGAGCTTGCGCCTCTATGGGAAAAGAGAGAGAGCTAGTCTCAAGAGAGCTCAAACATGAGTTTGCCCAATGTGTCCCTAAGCTCTCAAATGAGCCACTTTTTATACAAAAACTCTAAAACTCCCAAAAGTTCCCATGTGGGATTATTGTCAAGCCCACTCCCACATTCATCTACAACTTGGAACTCTTTACAAGAGCCCTAAGTGTCTTTTTTGTTGCATCCTTACATTGATCTTCGCTCGTCATCATGCAACACTCCCCCTTCCTATTTTGCGCACGTCCTCGAGCGCGGTAGAAGCAAGAGCTGCAAAAAACAATGGATACAAGTAAAGCCTTTTATTGAAAAAAATAAAAGAAAAGGAAAGAAAAAAAACAGCAATGACAATTTCACACGTGAGCATATAAGTGAAAGGCTGATTAGAGTTTTAAAGAGTACTAAAATAGGTGAGTGAAGACTAGTCAAAGTGAGACTAAGTGGTAGATAGTGCTATGGAAAGGCAAGTGTGCTTGCACACCACAGGTTATGACCGCAGTCTCAATGTCCTACAAGTATTTAAGTTATTCCTAAGTGGCAAACCTACTCCTAAATATGAGCAATGGTGATTGGACCTCTTTTTGTTTTTTTAATTATTATTTTTAATTTTTTTTTAACTTTTTGATGTGTGTGTAGAGAATGATAAAGATTAAGGTTCCATCCCAATGAGACCCAAGCAATGGCCAAGAGACCTCCGCCAAGAGAATCTAAAGGCCGCTAAGTATCTCAAGGGTGACAGAACCTTTTCTTTCTTTTATGACATAAGGAGTACCAGGGCATCGGTCCCGAGGGCCCCTAATGTACCCTAGAGTCCTACCAACATCTTTCAAGGCGATAGATTCCTTGAAGGTCTTTTTTTGAAGCTTTTAGATGTCAGTGTTGTTCACCCCATGGAAACCAAGGCATCGGCCCCACGGTGCTAAGACAACCCCAGGTCCTACCAAGCATTCCACATGGCTGCAGACACGTCATGTCTCGATTCACTTTATATATTTATTTAGGGTATATTTTCGTAAATTTTTTATTAATCCTAGCACCTAGCTCATACCTAAGAGGTAGCTACCACTAGGGATAACTAATATACCTTGAGAGCATAAGAACTTGGCATACTCCATTGGTATATATCCTACACTGTCTTCAAATAGAATTACCTTCTACTAAGTCCTCTAAGTGCTAGAAATCACTCACCACATTTTAACAACTAATCTAAAACTAAACCAGCCAACTGTGTGTGAACATGCAAACAATGTATCCAAAAGTTAAAAGCACATAAAAACAAAAGATTATGATTTGAATACACCTGTTGTAGTGCTCGTTGATGTTGTTTGTTTTTGCATTGATGCGTTGCTGATGTTGTGCAGATTGCTTCCCTTTGCTCTTTGTAGGTGTTGCATGTCTCCCCCCTTCCTAATTTGTGTGTAGGTGGACTATTGGGGCATGGTTGATGCTCTTGTTTAACTGAGATCTCTGCAAAATGTTTATTAACAAACAAGAAAAGAAAAGAAAGGAATAAAATTTGCTATTGGTGCCAATCACCGAATATAGCCGAGGGGAAAAACCCAGTGGGAGAAAAGTGCCCTGGCTTGTTGATCTTATTGTGGAGTCGCTGAGCTTACCCTTGCGCTGGTGGTGGATCCGTGTCCACTTCTGCTGGAAAGATGGCAATTTCCTCAGGATGCAGGGACAACCCTTCACAAAAACCGGCCTCTGGAGAAGGTGGTAGAGGAAGGAGTGCTTCCTCGCTAAAATATGGCATTGGTTCTATGGGAAGGTTAAGCAGACAATTTCGATTTTGGAACTGCGCAATATAGGTACTCATATTGATCCAATATTGACATGTTGAGGCTTGGGGAAGGAGGGCTTGCAAGATCGGTGGTTGCAAGTCATTTAAGCATGTATCCCTCCATTGTTGTGCTTGAACCTCCTCAAGTAATCTACGTTGATTTGGTCCTCTCTCTGGTATTCTCACATTAAGAAGATTATGGCGTTGGGGTGTAATTCCCACAATTTGTTTCATTAAGCCCGTGCCATATCGTCTAAAGTAAGAGCGGCATATCCAACAAATATGTGAAGCTTCTCCTAATACAAGTCGTGCACACTCTTGACAATGTGGAAATGGGTGATGCTGTTGATAGAATAACGTGACAAAGTGATGCCCACAGTAATTTTCACCTAAGGGAGCATAGAAGTACCTAGAATGAGTTTGAAACGGAGGAGCACTATAACCCCCGCGATGATCAGGTTGAGTACTATCAGGGTCAATGCATGGTGGACATGTATCTCGCCAAATATCCATCAGGAGTTATCTGGACGTAGAACAATGAAATTTAGAAACACTCATATCCATCATTATAATTCCAATCAAAAACAAGATTATCTCAAAAAGAACACATCTTCTAATGGCATAAGGAACCACATTATGCAAACACTGATCTACCAAAGAGCTTCAATTGTAGTGTTAATGCCTTATCTTTGGTTTTGGGTATGTCCTTCGTAGGTGGGAATTTTAGCAATTGTCTTGGAATTTGAGCAAGATAAGAGGATTTAGGCATTGAAGTGCTAGAATCTATGCTCAAATGAGACTCATTTGGACTTGTCTTAGGTACACAAGTTGATAGTGGAATTGTGTAACAAGGAGAAATTGGGACAACTTGTGTTTCAATACATGTTTTAGGAAGATCAACACAAGTAGATTTGTAGGTGCTCTCACAACCACCTATCCTATCTTGAAGAGTTTGTGTTGATTTCTTTTGCACCCACTGATATGGAAACCCAAGGGTGGCTTTTGGAATCTTTCTGATACACTCTTTTACCCCTAGCAAACCATGGCATTTTGGAAGCCAAATTGCTGTTGCACCCTCATAATAGCCTTGTGCTTTAAGAACATGCTTTGGGACCCAACGAGTAACAACAATCGAAGGTTTTGGCTTAGAAAAGATGTGCTTTTTAGGAGGCTTAGCAACTGGGCTAGATGGTACAAGTTTGTACGCATCTTTGGGTAGCCAAATTGATAATTCCTTCTTGCCTGGCCTTCTTTGAGTAGCGACTAAATTAGTTGGAACATGCCAGCCATGGCCCTCACTTGAGTACTCATCAATTATCCACATCATTTGTGTTGGAGCTTCAATAGCAGATTTTGAAAGTGGGTTGTGTAAGGTAGAAAAACCACCCTTTTGACATGATAAAGCTCGTGGAGTAGCAGATCCCAAGATGCAATCCGAATCAATTTGCAACTTGTATTGTCTATTCTTCCAATCTAATGAGCAATTGGTAGCACTTAACCCACGATCGACCGAGAACAGCCTCTACTACTGCCTTGGACTTACTTGCCACATAAAAGGGCACTGACATCTGGTGATCCTGAATGGACATCATAATGACACATTTTCCCTCTATAGGGTTATCTTCACCTGAGAAGCTTTGTAAGTCAACAGGAATTTGCACAAGTGTTGGTTGTCCCAAGGCTTTCCATGTGTCAAACAAGAGAACACTATAATCTGCACCAGAGTCAATTAAGGCAGAGACAAAGTAGGTAGTCTCATGAAGATAAAGGCACACTTGAATATTGAATGGATCGACATATGGTTCATCCAACTGTAAGGCCAACATAGAAGCTTTGCGACGCTCCTTGGCTTTTGCAACTCTAGCTTTAGCCTCTTCTTGAGCCTGACGTTTAAGTAGGTCAAGTGCTTCTTTCCGTGTTTGTGCAGCATGCATTTGTTGAAGCATGGCTTCAGTTAATGGTTCATTGTATTTCTTGAGACGACTTCCATTAATGAAATTAGGCATTTGCTCACCTTCTAGTGTCTCTAAATGCACTGCACCACTTGGAGTAAGCTCATTAATGAAATTAGGCATTTGCTCACCTTCTAGTGTCTCTAAATGCACTGCACCACTTGGAGTAAGCTCATTAATCACAAACGGTCCTAGGCCACGTTTCTTGAGCTTTCTCTTATGCTACTTAAGTGTGTACAAGAGCACCAGGTCCCCTTTTTTGAATCGGCCAGTTGTTACATTTCTATCATACCATTGCTTCTGTCTCCTCATGCATCCCCATTACCGCCAATAAGCGGGTCTCATCAAGCTTTTCCAATTCGTCAATGCGTTGTGAAAGCTCATGACCAGTCCAATCCAATTGTTTAGCTACTCTAGAGTAGGTACAAGAAATTCAATGGGAAGAATTGCATCTAATCCAAAAGCAAGCTCAAATGGGGTTGTGCCCACCCCACAAATGTTTTATAGGCTGTCCTATATGCCCAAAGAACTGAGTGCAACTTTTGCTCCCAATCAGTCCTATGTCCCTCAACAATCTTTGTTAGTGTTGTGCAGAGAATCTTGTTAGTACTCTCAGCTTGTCCATTGGTCTGGGGATGATAGGGTGCAGAACGCTTGTGAATTACCATAAATTCTTGAAGCAAAAACTCTATGACCTCATTTACAAAGTGCACACCTTGATCACTAACGATTTCAATGGGTAAGCCATAGCGTGTAAACACGTACTCATACAGAAACTTGGCTGTGGTTCTGGCATCATTTTTGACTGTAGCCTTTGCCTCTACCCATTTGGTCAAATAGTCCGTTGTTGCGACTATAATATATTCAGCATGCGTGTGACGAGCTGGAGGTTTAATGGGACCGACAAAATCAATACCCCATTTTGCAAAAGCACGTGTGCTTAACATAGGCCGCAATGGCATATTGTCCTTTGTGATGGGAGGTTTGGTCCTTTGACAATCGTCACAACGTTTTACATATTCTTTGGCATCCATTTGTAAGGTTGGCCACCAAAGCCCAGACCACCTAATCAACTTAGCTGTGTTATTGCCCGAAAAGTGTCCACCCCCAACACCTGCATGTGCATGAGTTAAGATTTTCAAATAGTCAGCTTCACATACACACATGCGTAAGTTGCCATCCTTGCCCCTCTTGTAGAGTTGGCCCTCTATCAGCATATAGTTTGCCACTTCAACTTTAATAGCATGCTTTCGATGTTTAGGAATTTTTTGATCAGTCTCACCATGCTGAAGATAGTCCACAATATACTTACTCCAACTTGGTGTAGTTGAAATTTGGAATAATGTGACATTATGAATTGGCTGTTGAATTTGACATGAAGCACAGTTACGAACAAATTTTTCAGCATCCGCATGCATGGTAGGCCACCATTGCCCATCCTGAGATATACGTCGCACACAAATAGTAGCTGATGCATGGATTCCATCGATACCTGCATGTGCCCATTCCAAGATTTCCTCATATTAATCAGGGTGGTTAGGTATAAGCCTCAACACTCCATCATTACCCTGACGATATAATCTCCCTGAGATTAACTTGAATGGTCGCCATAGGTCCACATTAGGACCTGCTAGTTGTATCTGCCCACTTGTCAAAATTTCTAAGATGGATTCAGACCATCTAGGAGCTGTCTCTACAAGGAAAAGTGTTGAATCTAACATATTATCATCCACACCCATAGGAGCTTCGCCAGAGGTGATTCGAGACAAATGATCTGCCCTAAGATGAGTTGTTCCTTTTCAAACTGCCACTTCAAAATCAAACTCAAGAAGGATGATAAACCACCTCACAATCCTTCTAGTTGCACAAGGCTTATTGACCAAATATAGCAATGCTTGATGGTCCACAAAAAATATGAATTTGTTTGCCAAAAGGTAATGGCGAAACTTTTTCACTGCATATATCATGGACAATCCTTCTCTTTCTGTTGTGGTGTAATTCTTCTCAGCATTGTTCAATTGTCGACTAGCATATGAGATTGGGAAATCCTTATTATGTTCTCCCGATTGAGCCAAAATACATCCAATTGCAAAGTTTGAAGCATCAATATGGACATGCAAGATTTGGTTCCAATCTGGTGCCCGTAAGATGGGTGCAGTCACTAATGCTTGCTTCAACTTTTCAAAGGATTCCTCACACTCATCAGTCCAATTAAACTTTACAAGAAGAGCATATAATGGTCTGGCTAGGACGGCGTACATGTAGATGAATCTACGATAATAGCCACAATGTCCCATGAATGTTTGTACCCCTTTAGGGTTGATAGGCCGAGGTAATGAGATAATGACATCAATTTTATCCATATCTGTTGAAATCCCATTGCGAGAAACAATATGGCCCAAGATTTTCCCTTGTCTTACCATGAATTTGCACTTGTCAGGATTCAAGCATATACGATAAAGTTGATACTTTTGAAACACAAGTCTGAGGTGTTCTGTATGATCATCACGCTCTTGTGAGTGAACACATAAATCATCCATGAAGATCTCAAGAAATTGCCTAAGGTACTCCTTGAATACATGACTCATTAACCTCTGAAAGGTTGCTGGTGCATTTGTTAGACCAAATGGCATAACACGATAGGCAAAGATGCCATCTTCAGTAGCAAAGGCTGTCTTGTGTTGATCCTTTGGATCAATTGACACTTGATTGTAACCGGAGAATCCATCCAAGAAACTATATGCCTTTTTCCCTGTAACTCGTTCCAGAACATGATCCGTGTGATTGGAAGTGGGTAATGATCACGTACAGTAGCTACATTTACCTTCTTGAGGTTTATACATACTCGAAGTTTTCCATTTTTCTTGGGCACCACTACAATAGGGGAGACCCATTCAGTGTGTTCAATCTCATAGATAAATTCTGCCTCTAAGAGCTTGTCTATTTCTTCCTTTATCTTCCGTGCAAAATTCTCATTGTAAGTATAAGGACGTTGCTTGGAAGGCTTTGCATCCTCTCGCAATGGAATTGTATGCTGACATATGCTTGGATCAACTCCTTTGAGGTCTTTATAACTCCAAGCAAAAACATCGTGATACTCCTTTATGGTTTGAATTAATAACTTCTCCTCATCTAAGGACAAGTCTGTGGCAATCCACACATAGCGAGGCTCTTCTCCTGGCTTAGCAATATCAATCTTTTTTGCATCTTCTGGACCATCATATGAAACCCCTGGCATGCTTAGTTTTTGTCGCATGGGTTGTTGAAGAACAATCTTCCGATCTTGAATAGTGTACTGTGTGAAGTTGGGGGGAACATTGAGACCTTGTTCTTGTCCACTTGAGTCATCACTCATTGACGACCGTGCGGTTTTGAGCTCTCCTTTGCCATCTTGCATCGGATTTTTTTGTTCAACCGTTGTCTTTGCACTTCCGACACTCTCTTTTGAATCGGTTTTAGACTTAAGTTTTGGTTTTTGTTTCTTCGTTTTTTTACGATTTTTGCTAACAGTTTTTAGCTTTTCTCCTGCTTGGAATCCATCTGATCGTTTTACTTGGTCTTTGATACTATCTTGTGCTTGGACATAGTATAGATATCCGTTCTTTCCTGAGAAGTGAGGTGGTGGTCAAGAGTGTTCATTCTTAGACTCCTCCTTTTCTTTTTGTAGTCTCTCACGTCGTTCCCTCTCATCTTGTTTACTGATTCTCTTATGGCTCTTACAGCATTTACGTTTGGGTCGGCTTCGAGGGATCTCTACTTGAACCTCCCTTCCTCTCAAGAGTAGGCGTGCCTTTCCTAACTCTTCCTCAGGGATCATCTCATCATTATCAAAATCAGAGTCCCATCCATCTTCCTTATCAGCATCATTAGCAGATTCGAGTGTTAAATCCTCCACTGAGACTTCCTCGACATGCAGTGCTGTTGTGGATGCATTCCTATAGTACAAATCATCTAGAAGGTCACGTGGTTGTACCATTCATATAGGAATAATGTCATATCCATCTAAGTCACAAAATTGAATTGTCTTAGGTAAAGCACATGTCGATAATGTTGCAAGGACATGACTCCATTCTAGTGGATCAATTAAATGCTCAGGGAAGGGTTGTGGAATGTATGCCTCATCTGATACACTTCGATTACCCTTAAGTCTCCCAGTGTTGAAATCCCTACATAAGGCTCCACACATCCACAAATCTTCTCGCCCGTCTGACAATGTAACTCTTGAGTCCTCAGATGAAGCAGAATCAAACTCATCTATTGGAGACCTTGTTACATCACGATATGAGTGATTCCTTAGGTTGACCCTTGTGATGACAGAATCATGTCGGAGGTACAAATAATTGTATCCCCAATCTTGAATCATTTGAAATTGTCGCATGAATGGTCTACCCAATATCACTTCATAGTTTGGATGTTTTCCAAAATCCACTACTGCAAAGGTGTGCTCATATTCAATCCCACATGTAGTGACCAATATGTTCTCAAGCAGCCCAAGGGGATGTTCTAAGCTTCCATCTGCTAGCTGCAAGTGCATCCTGGTACTCCTAATAGCTGGTTTGCCCCACTTTTCCCAAATGGACCTTGTCACAATGCCCACTCCTGCACCACTATCAAGTATTGCAGTTCTAATGGGAAGGTAGCATTTCCTTGATCGTCCTCATAAAATTTTCCTACTTTGTTGATAGGAACTGGCAAAACATGCTTTGTCTCAGGGTGTATAGTACAATGATGGTGACCCTTTTGTAGCAATACCTGCTCTGACAAACATGTGGCAATATCATTCCACAACTCAGGTCGAAGCTTTATCAAATCAAGCAAAGGTAAGGTACAAGCCACTGGTGCTGACAAAATAGCTTACACGATACTCATATCCATCTCCTTTGTCAACCTTTTATGCATGGAGGGTATCCTCAAGGTTTGAGAACAGTTCTCATATTCTCCCAAATATGATGGTAAGGTTTTCATTGTATGCTTACTTCTAGGAGAAACAATTGTTTGAACTTCCTCCTGGATGCGTCTAGAATTGTTTTCTATACCCCTGGTAAAATCCACCTCAGAGAATGGAGGTGAACTAATAGAGGGCATATTCTCATTAACTTTCTCATGAACTGCTACCCACATCTCATTTGCCATATCCTCGTTAGCATCAATAACTTCATCATTGCATGGGAAGGCAAGGCTAGGTTGTGGCAGAATTCCTTCTTTCAATGGGGTGTCAATTGGTGCAGACCTCTCGCTATGCGCTTGTGAGATGAGCTCACTTCTCATTTCCCGACCTGATGACACTTTTGGTATGGTTTCTAATGTTGGCTTAAGAGAGGTTGGGCCTCGAGGAATAGGTGGTGGTGGTCCCTCAAGTATTGACTGAGCTTCCCTAATGAGTTGCTGATGTACAGCTAGATTGATCTTCTCCTCACGAGGGTTTGGGTATTCTTGAAGCTTCTTGGGTAGCTCAGATAAAGCTGCAATGCGACTTCTATAAGCATCAATGATACCATCTAGAGTCTCATTCACCTTATCCACAAAAACAGAACCCCCAGAACTATCCTCAGTCGTACTAGCCTCACCTTGTTTAGCAAAACAAGGTTGATGCTCCTCATGCACTTCTTGGGATGTAAAAGTTTGATCCCTCATGTTTTGTTTAGAGGCTTCATGAGAACTAGTGGATGCACTTTTAGTTTGCTTGTTGCGGTTCTTTTTCCTCCTAGTGGTCTTTTTTCTATTGGACTGTAGGGTCTTGTTCACTAGATTTGCCTTTGCATCCCTAGTTCGAGGTGTCTCATCAGTTTGCATTTCGGCATTTCGTGTCTGTGATCTGGTCATGACTCTAAGTGGCACGACATCCTCATTCTCAGATGAAGGTGGCGATGGAACTGCCCCTACAAGGTTGAGTGAGACCTTTGGTTGAGAGGTGCCTTCCTCATGTGGTTTCAGCAAACAATCCTTTGGGAAGTGTTCTACACAACAACCTAGACAATATCTTTCAATTGGTGGAAACTGTGGTACTGTTGTATTGGATCGAACTGTTTGCCTTGAGCAATGTGGACAATCACAAGCCCAATGGGGTTCTCCGCACTCATAATAGGGGCCCATTGGTTTGGCTTCTACTTTCCTTTGCTGCCATTGACCTGAGGGGCCTGGAGTCCTAGGTTGGTAGCCGCCTAGCAACATCAAAGAATTTTGTTTCCCTGGTTGAGTGTCCACCAGTGCTTGGCTTGCGTATGCGGGACTTTCAAAGAGATTTTCCTTGGATGAATATGATGCATATTCCTCCTCCACATAGCCTGGGTTTACCAAGTCTCTACACATATTTGAATTGTCATAGTCAACAACCCTCACAGGAGCAGTCCCAGGAGGAGGAGGTTGAGCTCCAAGAACAGGTCATGCTTGCTCTTGTGCCATCGGTGGCTTACGTTCAAAATTAGTATACTCGTGATACATTTGTGGAGTCACTCCACCCCTTGGCTGTTCACGCTCCTATCTCATTCTTGCAATGTGAGTACATTCCTGTGTGGTATGGGTAAAGTTCCAAGCACAGGCTTTGCACCACTTTTTTGTGGGTTGGTTTGTGACTAGAGGAGAAAAGGTATTACATTCTTCAATTTTATGGTTACCGCCACATGCTCCACAAAGATGAGGACCTGTAGGTAGTACACTCCTCATTCGTTGCTGCTGCTACTGTTGTGGCTGCATGGGTGGGCGATAGGTTTGTCCCAATCTCCTTAATACTAGGTTAGCTATCTGGTCTGGATTTACTAGCGCGCTAGACCCTGAACTTTGGTCATCACCCCACTGATCTCTAGGTTTCACCTCAGGGCCAGAACCATCTTGGAATTTGAAGTTATCGGTGAAATCCATAGCATCATGGCAACACTCATTGAAATTTGTATGCTTCTTTGCATAGAGATGTGTATGCAGTGTTGAATTTTTGAGTCCTTTTAAGAAGAGAGAAATTAATCGACTTTGGGTAGGCTTTTAATCTTCTGGGCAACGATTAATGTACTGCTTCATTCTATTTACACAGTCTCTAACACTCTCAGTCTCGCCTTGCTTGAAAGAGTAGATGTTTGCTACTGTGTCATGTTGAATTCCCATCAAGGAAAAAGCAGCAATGAATCTCTCTTCCAAAACTTGTAAAGAAGATTTGTCTGAAGCCTCTAGTGCCTGAAACCAAGCAAGGGCCTTTCCCTCAAGAGTGAGCCCAAATCCTTCAATTTGAGTATGCAGCCACTTGCTCAGCTCGAACTGCTTGCCTAAATGCTGCTACATGGTCGTATCGATCTCCCGACCCTTCGTACTTCTTTACCAGTTTTTGAAGAGTTGATGGCCTTACTTGTCTTGAATACTCATCATAGGGCCTACGGCCTCTCACTCTCAGTGGGAATTGTTCCTCTCTTTGGTAAGATGGTCCACATGCATCCTAAATTGGTGTGGGTCTCCTATTACCAGCCTCACCAAACCCCTCCAAAGATCTTGTCACCCGCATTTCAAGAGGTGCATTTATGGGAGGCTGAGTTGGCTCCCCTACCCTCCGATTGTTATAGTGAGAAAAATGTTGTTGTGGTGTGACCTGTGGTCGCACTTTTGGTGTAGGACAATATCTTGGTGCTAGAGTTGGGCTACTAGCAGTTGTCCACTTTGATGTTGAGGGTCCCTCTCTAGTGAACTTTCGTAGGGGAGGAGCCACAGTTTCTCCAAGAAAGGCTGTCTCTCCTGGTTTGGTTGTATTTGTTGAGAACACTTCCATGAATAATGGTTGTCCTTTCCACGTGAGCTCCCGAATCTCCTTCCAATCTAAGGTTCGATATTCATTGGCCCATTTATCAACGATTCGGTTCATGTGTCCTGCAAGCTTCTCAACTACCACCACCAGTGCTAGAGGAAGATCGAGCTCTGGCAATCTAGTTGTGGCATAATATCCCTCTAACGAGTCCTTATAGACCTCTTGAAGGGGGTCATCCTGTAAAACCTTTGTCACTGGAATTTGTCGTACAAACTCCCATTGGCTCTCAGCCCCCTGATCCATTTTGCTCTTGCCTTTCCTATCCCTTTCCAAATTTAGATCTACAAGAAGTAAATCATCTATGGATGGCTTTGAGGACAGGGCATTGGAGGGTCCAGGCATGTCCGACTTAATGAGCCAATCATCTCTAGACTCCCTTGCTCTGGAAAGCTTTGATAAGTCTAAGAACTCGCTTTTAGAGAGCTCCCCTAATTTGTCTACATTCTCTAGATGGTAGGTGACTTCGTAGCGAACACCATCTCCACCCATGTACATGTTACCCTGGTCATTGACTAGAGGTGCTCTATCAAGTTCGGAGAAAATGTCTGCTATCTTAACTAGATACCGATGTTGTGGATCTCTAAAGATCTCAGCTCCTTGAGCATTCGTGTAGCCATATTGGAGTCTCACATTGAGTGTTAACCCCCTGTGTCGGCTTCAAATGGATTAAAAGATCTTGTGGGTGTCCTATTTGGGGCTAAGGGATGACTATTTGACGGCCCTAGATTGTCCATGGACAATGAGCTAGTTGTTCTGGAGGAAAGGGTATCGGATTGGGATTCGGAAAGGGTTTCAGCAATATCTGCCAAATTTCCTACCGATTGGGTCCCACTTTCCTACGTAGGTACTCTAGAAGGTGCCCTAGGCCCTATGGTGGCAGAATCTATAAGACGTCCCGACCGCAAGTGCATAAGGTCAAATTTTTTTGGTTTTTTATGTGTTTTTTTCTTTTTTCTTTTTTGTTTTTGTTTTTGTTTTTTGTTTTTTTTGTTTTATATATATATATATATATATATATATATATATATATATATGTATATGTATATATATATATATATATATATATGTATATGTATATATGTATATGTATATATATATATATATATATATATATATTACCCTACCTAACCACTAAATACAACTAAAATGAATATGTGTATAAATACCTATCCTATGTTTTTGATTTTTTTTAATGATTATATATATATATATATATATATTTAACTCTTCTTTTTTTTAATTACACAAAAATATGAATTACGCTAAAAAAATACTAATTATACACAAAATTACAAACATTCTTAAAAAAATACAAGCTACTTTAATTATGCAAAATTTTACAGAAATTTAAAAAATAAAAAGTTACAGAATATGCAAAAAAATTTGGATTCCTAAAAATACATAATTTACAGAGTTTTTTTTCTATTTCTATTTCTGTTATTTTCTTTTCTTCTCTCTCTTTTTTTTAAAATTTTTATTTTTCTCTTTTTTTTCTTTTTTTTCAAAATTTATTATTTTATGGTTTTTTTATTTTTATTATTATTTTTTTAATTAACAAAGAAATTAACAAAAAATAAAAAATAAAAAATAAAAAATAAAAAAATAAAAATATCACTAACCTTATCGCCTCGCGCCGTTCCAGATTCCTCGCCGACACCCACGTGCTCGTCTTCAACGCGCCCACGCCTTCCACTGCTTTTTCAACGCCTCACACACTGCCGCGTTCCACCTTCAGCCAGCCGAGCCCTGCAACGCCTACCTCTACCTCTTCGATGCTACAGCTTCCCTCTCGTCTTGCTTCTGCCTTTTCCACTCGGCCGGCTTCTGCCAGCCGCCCTTTTGCTGTCGTTTTGCTGCTGGCCACCTCCACCTTCTACCTTCCACATCCCGCCTTCACATTGCCACAGCCCGCCTTCACACTGCTACACGCAGCCTCCATGCCGGCCTTCTACTGCCACTGCGCCTCCACCTTCTACGTCCCACAGTCGCCTCCAACTACTACTGCCCCCCTACACCTTCTACCTCCCACAGCCCGCCTTCACACTGCTGCTGCGCCCGATGAAGACGCCCCCCCACAGCCCGCCTTCTTCCACGCTTCAGCGTATATATATATATATATATATATATATATATATATATATTCTTTGCTACACCTCAACAACAACTGCAGCTACTCTCCACGCAGGTCGGCTTCACAACTCCATGCAGCCTCTTCGACGGCCTCTCCACGTAGGCCCACACGCCTTCAACTTTTGTGTCTTATCTTTTTTTTACCAAGAAAAATATATATATATATATATAACAAAAAACAAAATTTCAAACTCTCCTCTCTTCCTTTCTCCCTTCTCTTTTCCTCTCTCCTCTCTTCCTTAAGGAGGCTTCTCACTTGGGAGCCTATGGAGCTTGCATAAGCTATGGAAGAGCTTAGCAACGCACCTCTTTTCTTTTTTTAAAATTTTTTTATTTTTTACATGCTAACGAAGAGCATGAAAGCATGAAATGGCAAAAAAAACAATGAATGTAAGCATACTGACGGTACTTGAAAAGCAATAAAACATAAAAAAACAATGCGGGAGAAACCTCAACCGTTCAATGTTTTTTTTTCCTTATCCTAACCTTATCCACTCACATCGAGATCACACACCTGAACTTAACCTAATCGCTCAATGGTTTTGCAACCAAAGGAGGAAATAGTGGTGGTTTCCATACACTCTCAACCGGATTTGAGTCTTCTCCCCGGCAACGGTGCCAATGGAGAGACGGAAAACTCTCTCACTTGTAGCAAGAGTAGTATGATCCACATGTAGCTCAATCCAATGGGATTTGCATCCCTTTCGGAGCTAGGGATTCAACCAGTACCGGTGCACAAAAGCTTATCCATTTGATGGAGAGAATGCTAGGAATACTACTACTATTGACATAGACTTAACATACACGCAAGCTCATACTTGCTATTGCTCACTCAACTCCACATTCCACTCATCCATGCATCCAAACAAGAAGAAAGCTTAGCTATTGCATACACAAGATCCAAGCATTCTTCATTCTCAAATACTCATTTTCCTAGCATGCACACAAATCTTGAAGCTATCAATAAGAAACATGCACACTAGAGAATTGACATGAGAAGAGAGAAATATCAACTCATTACATTGAATTAACAAAAGAATAGAACTTACAACAATGTAGATGGGGAGAGAGAAGAGCTTGCGCCTCTATGGGAAAAGAGGGAGAGCTAGTCTCAAGAGAGCTCAAACATGAGTTTGCCCAATGTGTCCCTAAGCTCTCAAATGAGCCACTTTTTATACAAAAACTCTAAAACTCCCAAAAGTTCCCATGTGGGATTATTGTCAAGCCCACTCCCACATTCATCTACAACTTGGAACTCTTTACAAGAGCCCTAAGTGTCTTCTTTGTTGCATCCTTGCATTGATCTTCACTAGTCATGCAACAGAGGTAATGGAAGCCATGGGAATAATCTAGTTTGATGACTTGCACGTGGTCTTCGATAGAATTTACACCTGAGGAAGCTACGGAGGCAAAATCCTATTTTAGATCTCATGGTCCAAAAGATATAGATGATGAAGCTCATGGCAGCGACCATGACGGCCACGACTGAAGCGAAAATGGCCAAGGAGCCCAACCACCTCCACCACCACCACCCTCATCTCCCCCACATCAACCTCCACCCCCTAGCCCCTCTCACCCAAGCACCAGCAACCAACCACCGCCATTCCCACCCCCCTTTTGCACCTCAACCCTTTCCCTCTTCCCCTCCCAATCATTTCCACCACTCCATTTTCCTCCTCCACCTCCCTCCTTATCGACCTCACCACTGCCTCTTCATCACCTACCCCTTCCACAAATATCCCTTCCACCTTCGCAAAGCCCCCCAGTACTCCTTGCCAACCTCGCCACACTACCTCTTCATTGCCTACCCCTCCAACCTCATCACTGCCGCCAGCAAGACACCCCTCCCTCCACCCTTAGAAGAAGGAAAAATTTTACCTGCCACTCGAGTGTGAGGAAGTCAACCCTCTGCTCAATCCACTCAACTGGCAAGACCCCCTTCATAGAATGAGTTCGAGCAGGCCACCATCCAAATCTTACTCAATCAATAACTCTAGGCACGGCACCAATCACCCACATCACAGATTGCATGGATATCCATGTCTTGTGTCCGTATATTGAGGAGAAGCAGCGCACCTAGCAACAAAAGCATCCCCCCTGACAGCAAGGAGGCTACCATCAGCCACCCGTGCTTGCCCCATAACTTTTGATCTCATGGGCGAGCACCTAGCCTGGAGGCAAAGCCATTCATTTGGGAGACCTATTGCAAGGTGCCACGCCCCCTTCACATCAATCGAGAGTACATGCCAATCCAAAGGAGTTGGGCTTGGAACCCCTTCCATGAGGAGCAACAAAAGAACCCAAAGCTGCAGTTCAACTTCCCGTGGTTTGCTTCTCTGACGCCCCAACAACCCTGCACAGAAGAAAGCATGATCAAGCGCTTCCACGACTTCATATGAAGATATGATCAGGTTCCAAACTCAGCCGTGTGATTGCGATAATTAGATTCTTCAAGTTGATCATCACGCTACTGGAGGAATTCCCTGATTGGGACCACTACCACACGAAGGCACGCAGGGATTGGCCTTCGACATCAACAAAGGGCCAATGCTCAAGAAATTTTTTGGCTACTACGAGTGCATCATGTGGATGCCTACCTGGCGCCTCTAGACATTTGAGGACATGATGGAGACTACATTTTGGACAAGCTATCGAGTCTTGCATGAAGCACCCCCTACTCCTACCTCGCGCTGCAACTTTATCTGCACCTATTCGATCTACTACCGCTAGATCCAGCCATCTCCGAGGACGGACCTCAATCAGGGAGAGGGTATGTTAACCACTTTGCTCATTGTAACTTATCGTTTGTAACCATGCAAAGCACTTAATGATAAAAGAGACATGGGATGACGGAACTTATGACTTATGTAATGCCGGTCATAGGAAAGAGTTGTACATAGAGCTAGGAAGACTAGTTTTGGGCCCCCAATTGTAAATGGGCAGCCAGCCATTGTAAACTAAGAGCTCTTCTATATAAGACATTTTATGAAATATGAAATGGAAAAATCCCAGTAGTCTCATTTGAGTTTTGTATCTCTCTCTCTCTCTCTCTCTCTCTCTCTCTCTCTCTCTCTCTCATGAGCTTGCATGCTTGCTTTGTTGTTGCTTGCATGCTTGATTTTTGTTGTGTATTCTTGTATGGATGGTGATGATCTAGCTTCTCCTCTCCTCTCCACTCTCTTTGCTCTCTACCAAATTCCTTCTTGCATGCATATGGCACGGAGTGAAGGTTGAGCTTTCCATAGCTCCCTCCTTCTTGCTCTCTACCTAGCTCTTGAATGTCCACTTGGGTGACACAAGTGGAGGTGGAGTGAGCCCCTAGTGGCTTCACATCAAGGAGTTAAACCCTCATTAGGGTTGGCTAAGTGCACATCTCCGAACTCAACCCTTGCATATTATTTCTCTTCTTCTCTCCCTCTCTCTTATGTGCAAGGTAGTATGTTAGGATTAACAAAGAGGCTTGACCTCTCTAAGTGGAGACAAAAGTAGCTTGATAATACTATATTTGATTCTCCTAGTGGTTTGCAAATGAGGTAGGTCCAAATGAAATAAATGCTCTCCGTTGGTGTGAACTAGGGAAATCCTCAATAACCTAACCTTGTTGCATTGATCATGTAGATGTGGTATGTGCCACAATGCTAGTGATAAGTTCCTATCTCATGTGTAATGGTCTTTTGGGTCTAAGTATTTGTATGAGGTATGCCCATATGAAGTAGATGGTATCTATTAGTGTGGAATGAAAAAACCCTTAATAACTTGCCTGCTGCCAGATGTGGTAGGCTATAATGCTAGTGATATGTTTCTATCTCTTGTGTGTGTAGGTCTTTGGGGGGTCTAAGGAGTCACCATCGAAAATGAGGCAAGGAAAAATGTGGTCTAAATGTGGGTAAGATGAAGTATAAGAACCTTGCCATCCTCCTTAAAGTGCCTACCTTCATGCCCCAAGAAATGGTCCCCCAAGAGATGGCTCTAATGGGATCCAATCATAAGGATGTTAGGGAAGGTGATGGATGAGTGCATTCCACACCAAGGGTTATTGCAACCGCTCCTTGTTGCAAAAGCTTTTTTGGTTTTGTTTAGCATTACATGGCTCATTAAATAGACCTTTATGTGTAGAATTAGGTTTGTGTTAGGAAAACACCAAAAGAACCTTTTTATTTGGGGGGGGGGCTCACCCTTTTTTTTAAAGCATACTATCCATAGGTTCTGTAATGCAATTCCATACATGGAATTGTTAAAAATATGGCAAACACCTTCACTAAAATGATGTGTAGGGCACATACCTTGTAACTAGCACTATGCACTAAAGTCATAGATTATGGGCAAATGGATACAAAGGTTATTATGCAAGCTTACCATGATGTAAAAGAGTCATTTAGTAGCTCAACATCAGCCAAAGGGGTCGTGATCCCTTGATTAGGTAGCATTGGTGTGATTAGCAAGATTCTAGGGTTGGTGGTCACTTTTAGGTGCTTGAATCTAGGAGGGAAGGTGGAGATGATTTAGATGATGATTAACACCTAATCTTGAGATTAATCCTCATGTACTTCAGCCTATATAAAGAGGCTCTCATCTATTGAAATCAACACATATTTGCCCCTCACTTATGTTGTCATTATGCTCATCATTATGCTAATTACTTCTTGATTAGTAGCTTAACTTCATCTTCTTCATTTCTATTCAACTATGCAATGGAGCTAGTGTTTGATCCTCCTTAGAATGGTTTTTTAACATGGTATCAGAGCTAGGACTAGCCCATGCATTTAGAATCAAGCCCCATCTTATTTGCTTAGCAAGAGATTAGTGAAAATTAGGGTTTCATTAGCTTTTATGGGTTTCCTAGAAAATAGGATCTAGAATAGCAGCTGAGTGGAGGCCTTGGTGCTCACAAACCACGTAACCATTGCCAAAATCCTTCTATGGGCACTTCACCAGCAATATTGCTAAGGGGCATGGCACCTCAATTGCACCATTCATAGCTCCACGTCGCCGGCAACTTCGTTTTCCCCAAAACAGGCACGTTTTTGATAGGCGACCACCAAAAATATTGCTGCAGCTCACACACATCAAATTGGTCTAATTCCTCTGAGGTGTGGCTTCATTGGAACCTAAACTTACTCCTCCTAAGAGGGTTTTGCAAATGATTGAGTGTGCTTCACACACCAAGCAAAAAAACAGGGTGCTGTCCAGAACTGCCATAGCCAGAAAAGGTACTTTGGTAAATTTGAGATTACTCATTGATTAAGTTGCTTAAGCAAGTGTTTGTGGGCTCTAAAATCATCTAGACATACTGCTATTCAATGCCCTTGAAGCTTTTTAGCTTATTCTTTGTGCAACTCCTTCAAATATTGACTCCAAGTGAGCTCATTTCTCTGCATAGTGAGCAGAATATTCAACTCCACTAATCAATGATTAATCTATCCTAATCCTTATCATTTGGTGCAATAAGTGGTTCATACATGTCATTAGGGACTTGCTACATCCCCTTATTACTTCACACTTAATTTGCCCCTTGATTAGGTGTCTCCCTTGCTTCCCACAAATCAATATATTTTCTGGTTTTATCTTTTGGAAAGCATATGCTAAATAACTTGATTTAGCACTATTCTTTGGTCTTAATCTCTCTTGTAAAAGGGTAGACACTGCCTCAATCATCAGAGGTAAGACCCCCTTCATTCCATATCATAATGGCTACCAAGGATTCTCCATCAATGCGCTTTAAAGGTCATGGTTTTCACACATGGCAAACCCGCATCAAGTTAATGCTCATGAAGAAGGGGCTCTTCAACATAGTAAATGGGAATGAGAAGAAGCCAAGGACTCTTGCTGATGTTCCTTGTTGGGAAGTAAGAGATGACAAAGCTCGTGCCATCATCACATTGGAGCTTGATGACACTTACATTCATCATGTGGATGGATGCGAAACTTCCAAGGAAGTTTGGGACCAACTCACAACTCTATTTGGGGCTCGATCTAAAAGTTCAAAGTTTGGTTTGCTCATTGAATTTTTTAAGCTAGAAATGAAGTCTGGCACATCCCTAGCCTCACATTTGAACTACATGAAAGGCCTATTAACACAACTTGCAGGAATAGGTCTTAAGATGGATGAAGATGTCTCCATTGGTGTATTACTTAAATCTTTACCTGAAGAATATGACCATGTGGTCACAACCTTGACCAATATGCCAATATCAAAGCTTGTGGACATTGAAGCATCTCTTCTTGAGGAGGAGAGAAAACTAAAGACCAAGCAAATGGAGTCTCCATCGTCATCAACCTTGTCTACTGAAAATGCTTATTATGCAGGATCTAGTAGGTATGGCAAGAACAAAGGCAACTACAACAAGGGCTACAACAACAACAATCTCATTTGTAACTTTTGTCACAAACCTGGCCATGTAGAGAAGAATTGTTTTGCCAAGAAGAAGATGCAACGAGTCTACATCATGGAAGAAGTGCAGCAGGAAGAAGACCAAGAAGAAGAAAAAGATGAAGACAAGGGCCACCATCATGAGGCCCTATCTATGATTAGATCAAATCATTTATTCTAAAGTGCTAAAAGCAAGGGCATGCCCTATACACATGGGTGTCCTCTTCACTCATACATGTAGCCACGTCTTGTCACACTCTTCTAAAGTCGTCCCATACCTCTTTTGTACGCATGACTAAAGCCTCTGAGTTCACATTGGCATAACCTATGTATGGCATTGCTAGTCAGACCACGCTCATGCATGCTATCACTGAGCATTGGGTGGTTAATTAGGCTCATGAGAGTCAGCATGACCAACTGCATCATTGAGTGGATTCAGTGTTTGAGGAGGGGTGTTAAAAATATGGCAAACACCTTCACTAAAATGATGTGTAGGGCACATACCTTGTAACTAGCACTATGCACTAAAGTCATAGATTATGGGCAAATGGATACAAAGGTTATTATGCAAGCTTACCATGATGTAAAAGAGTCATTTAGGATCTCAACATCAGCCAAAGGGGTCGTGATCCCTTGATTAGGTAGCATTGGTGTGATTAGCAAGATTCTAGGGTTGGTGGTCACTTTTAGGTGCTTGAATCTAGGAGGGAAGGTGGAGATGATTTAGATGATGATTAACACCTAATCTTGAGCTTAATCCTCATGTACTTCAGCCTATATAAAGAGGCTCTCATCTATTGAAATCAACACATATTTGCCCCTCACTTATGTTGTCATTATGCTCATCATTATGCTAATTACTTCTTGATTAGTAGCTTAACTTCATCTTCTTCATTTCTATTCAACTATGCAATGGAGCTAGTGTTTGATCCTCCTTAGAATGGTTACAATTCCACATATGGAGATCAAGTTTGTGAAGTCATAAGTAGGATTAATGATCCCACCAAGATTTATTCATTCAAACTTTGCCTTCTTGAAGGTAAAGTCTGCTAGTGGTTTAGGCCCAAGCCAGTTCTTCGAGCTGGACACCCAAACTTATTTTAACAGAGATATGGTTTGGTGTATAATTTTTTGCCAAAATCATGTAATTATGGATGTTAACCCATTTAGGGGTGAATAATAGCACTTTCTACCATACACAAATGAGCAATAAGTGTCATAAAAAGGCACTACAAAAGTTGTAACCATTATGAGAAAAGTTGGACATAACCAAGCTTAGCTGGTTAGTTCTCTAAGTTTTAGGTGCACCCAAATGTGAATAAGGGCCAAATGTATATAAGACATTTTCTCATAATCCCCCGTTATGCTAATTGAGCTCTTGTCTTCTTCTTGCTCTTTGCTCTTATGTATGGGAGTGTGAGAGAGACTTGAGAGGAGATACTTAAATGCTCTTGATGCATGTGCCTCTTTATTCTTTGTGTGAGAGAGTGTAGAGAGCGAGAGAGGTATGTCCCTACAAGGATGTAAGATCCCTGTCCCCCACCACGCAAAACGGATTCAGGGTGCTAGCAGCGGAAGTAGCACATCTTGTACGGGGCAGGGTCCCACACTCGGGGCCTTGCCCCACGAATATCCGGACAGGTGACTAATTCCTCGATTCTTCCAAACCGAACTCGGAAAAACTTCTCTTGCCCGAAAAGCACGGGCCATTCCACCAGGATAACTTTTCCCTAACGTAGTCGAAAGCCTTAACTAACTAAGCTCATCTTCCCATAGTCAGAGAGAGTCAGATCAGGGAAAAAGACTGTACTTGGATCATAGAGACCAACGCTTTTTTCCTCATTGAGAGGCACAGCCAGATTCATTCACTTCACATAACATCCATTCCTATCTTTCTTAATTTACATTACGTCTCATCACATCCATTTCTCATTACATCTCATTCGTTCACATCTTATATTATTCATTCACATTCTGATTCACATGACATCTCATCTCATCCATTCGCTCATATCGACTTCATATCCATTCACATACATTTTTGCATTCATTATTCCACATACACATCCACATTCACATCTACATCCATACATCCATTTTCACATCCACATTCATACATCCACATCCACATCCACATTCATACATCCACATTCACATCTACATCCATACATCCATTTTCACATCCACATTCATACATCCACATCGATACATCCATTTTCACATCCATATTCATACATCCACATCCACATCCATACATCCACATCCACATCTACATCCATACATCCATTTTCACATCTACATCCACATTCACATCTACATTCATACATACACATCCATATCCACATCCATACATCCACATCTACATTCATACATCCACATCCACATCCACATTCATACATCCACATCCCCATTCACATTCATACATCCATATCCACATTCACATTCATACATCCACATCCACATTCATACATCCACATCCCCATTCACATTCATACATCCACATCCCCATTCACATTCATACATCCACATCTACATTCCCATTCACATTCATACATCCACATCCACATCCCCATTCACATTCATACATCCACATCCACATCCCCATTCACATTCACATTCATACATCCACATCCACATCCATACATCCATTTTCACATCCATATTCATACATCCACATTCACATCTACATCCATACATCCACATCCATATCCACATCCATACATCCATATCATACATTCACATCCGCGTTCACATTCATACATCCATATCCACATTCACACATCCACATTCACATTCACATACATCCACATTCTTACATCCATATCCACATCCATATCCTTATCCATATTCCATATCTACATTCATACATCCACATCTACATTCATACATACACATCCATATTCATACATCCACTTCCATACATACACATTCATATTCATACATCCATATCCACATCCACATCCATACATCCACATCCACATCCACATCCACATCTACATCCATACATCCATTTTCACATCTACATCCACATTCATATATCCACATTCACATCTACATCCACATTCACATCCACATCCATATCCACATCCATACATCTATATCATACATTCACATCCATGTTCACGTTCATACATCCACATCCATACATCCATATCCACATTCACATTCACATATATCCACATTCTTACATCCATATCCACATCCATATCCTTATCCACATTCCATATCTACATTCATACATCCACACCTACATTCATACATCCACTTCCATACATACACATCCATATTCATACATCCATATCCACACATCCATTTCTACATTCCCATTCATATAACCACATACGCCTTCACATCTATTCTTTTACATCACATCCATTCTCTGAAAAGATGTAGGGGGGGAAGAGAGCTTGAGCTCTTGCAAGCACACACACACACTCACAAAACCCTAATAGAGAACACACAAGGTGAGAGGCTGAAATCTTCTTCTTCTCTTTTCTCAACACTCAACACACCATATACAAGAATAAGAGTACACACCATATGAAAGGTACTCAACCAAATACATACACAGGTTCTCTAATGTGAACCCGACTAAATGAGGTGGCGCTATAACTATGCCAGTCTCTAGAATGGCTGTTACACAGCCTGTCATCCCACTAGCCGCATATCACCCAAAATCTCACCAACCATGCCAGTGGTGTAAGTGTGGGGCCTATCCCCCAGGCAGGTCATCAGTGTCCACCGCCTCATGAGATGAGCTCGATATCTCAACACTCCCCCTCGAGCTCAACTCCATCTCATGTACACCAAGTGAAGCCCTGAATCTGCGGAGCTTCTCTGTACCCAATCCCAATGCTTTGGTGAAGATGTCAGCTACCTGATCCTCTGTGCTGACATAAACAAGGTCAAGATCTCCTGCCAAGACCTTCTCTCTGACGAAGTGGTAGTGGACCTCTATGTGCTTCGTACGAGCATAAAAGACTGGGTTCCTGGCCAACTATACTGCTAATGTTGTCACAGAAAATGACAACTTGTCTATCCACTGATAGACCCAAATCTGCAAGTAGCTTTCTCAACCAAGCTACCTCACATGCTGCCATAGCAGCTCCTCTGTACTCGGCCTCTGTACTCGATAGAGCAACCGTAGGCTGCTTCTTGCTGCTCCAAGTCACAGCAGCACTCCCCAAAGAAAACATGAATCCACTGGTAGATCTTCTATCTGAGATACTACCAGCCCAATCAACATCTGTGTACCCATGTACACATATCTCTATCCCAGTCTCATAGAATAGTCCACAATGCAAAGTAGACTTCACATACCTCAGTATGCGTCTCACTGCATCCAAATGCGGTTTCCATGGAACCTACATAAACTGACTCACCAACCCAACAGCATAGCTCAAATCTGGTCTGGTGATCGTCATGTAGATCAAACTTCCTACTATGCTCCTGTACATAGTAGGATCCTCCAAGATCTCTCCTGAATCTGCACTCAACTTGCCATTCTGATCCAATGGCACAGAAATAGGCTTATAGCCTATCATACCATACTTGGACAACATGTCCAAGCCATACTGTCTCTGCAGTAATCCAATACCATGTGGTGACCTAATCACCTCAATGCCCAAGAAATAATATCTAAGCTCCCCCAGATCCTTCATCTCAAACTTCTATCTTAGCAAGATCTTTACATCAAAGATCTCTGCATCATGGTCCCCCGTAATGATCAAGTCATCTACATAGATGACAACAAGCACCACCCCTCTATTACCATGTCTCACATACAGCGAGAAATCTGCATTGGCTACATGAAAGCCAATAGTGACAAGATATTCAGAAATCTTGTCAGACCATGCTCTTGGTTCTTGCTTTAAGCCGTACAAGGCTTTCTTCAATCTGCAAACATGCTCGGGGTGACCCACATCCTCATAACCAAGTGGCTGCAACATATACACCTCTTCTTGCAAATCCCCATGCAAGAATGCATTCTTTACATCCATCTTATGTAAAGACCATTGCTTTGACGCAGCCACACTGCTATCACAACTCTCACCGTTGCCATCTTGGCAACTGGGCTGAAAGTTTCCTCATAATCAATCCCATATGTCTGCGCATATCCTTTGGCTACCAATCTAGCCTTGTACCTGTTTATGCTTCCGTCTCACTGTTATGTTTAACTTTGTACACCCACTTGCATCCAATGGATTTCTTGCCTTCAGGCAATTGCACTAAATCCCAAGTTTCATTTCCATATAGTGCATCCATCTCCTCATCTATAGCTTTCTCCCAACACACATTTCCAACAGCCTCATCAATGCATGTGGGCTCTACAACCTGCACAACCTTTGCCATATATGCATAGTGATGTGCCACATAACCATCATATGTAAATCTTTGCGCAGGGTTCTTCACTCTCCCTGATCTTCGCAGCTTTTCATTCATGGCTTCCATAGCCTTCTTTACACCAGGTGTTCTCATAGCTGGGATCCCAAGCTCCTCATCAAGGCACTAGACCATTGGGAAAACATTCCCAACTTTACAGATTTGGTGTCTATGCTGATTATCGAAGAGAAGAGCTTGGGTGAAGACCAACAGCCTTCACAAAGCAAAAACAGTTCAGAGCAATAGGCCTTCTACACGAGTTCAGGAAGAGGACGAGGTAGAGGAGGCCGTGGACGTGGTCAAGGAGGTGGCCGAACAGGTAATCAGAATTATGGCCAGCAGCAGCAGCAACCAGTCCCAGAATCAACAACAACAACAACAACACGCAGGTGGAAGAGGCAAATTCAGAGGCAAGGGGAGTCAAAGAGGCCGTGGAAATTGGCAAAGGCAATATAATGATGCACGTGAATGCTATTATTGTGGTAAGCCTAGACATGTGCAAGAAGAATGTTATAAGAAGCAGGCTGACATGCAAAATGGGAAAGTGCAACAAAACAACTATGCATCCTCAAGCAGAAATAATGAGGATAATGAAAGGTTGTTTGTTATGCAGCATGTCGTGAATGCCATGTCTGAAAATGTTGATGCAGCACAAAAAGATAATGTATGGTATGTGGATTCAGGCGCTTCAAACCACATGACGAGTCATGGGGAGTGGTTCAAGGAGATGAAAAACCCGAAAAGACCAGGTTTTGTGGAAACAGGGGATGACACTGCTCATCCAATTGCCCACGTTGGAAATGTGCCATTGTCTATGCAGGATGGCAAAGTGAAGTACCTTGCAGATGTACTAAACGTACCGAACATAACAAAGAATCTGGTTTTAGTTGGCCAGATGATTGAGCAGGGTTTGCAGGTTCGGTTTAACCTTGATGGGTGTTATGTTGAAGATTTCAAAGACAAGTGCAGGTTGGTTGCAAAAGGCAACAGAGTGGGCAGAATGTTTACGTTGAATGTAGACATGCCTGAAATGAGTGCTGCGATATTTGCAAATGGTTCAAGAATTGTTGCAGACACAGACATTTGGCATAAAAGGATTGGACATGTAAATGTGCAGAGATTGAAGTCTATGCAGACAAAAGGAATTGTGACAGGGCTGCCAAAATTTAAAGTGGAAGGTATGCAGAAAATATGTGAAGCATGCCAATTTGGGAAGCAAACAAAGCATGTGTTTCCACGTAACAAATATGTGAGCAGAAATGCACTAGATGTTGTGCATTCAGATGTATGGGGTCCTACAAAGACCATATCTATGGGAGGCTGCAGGTATTATGTGACTTTCATTGATGACCACACAAGGAAAGTGTGGGTATATTTCATGAAGGAGAAGAGTGAGGTGTTCACTCACTTTCAGAATTTCAGAGTTCTGGTTGAAAAGCAAACAGGAAAATATGTAAAGTGCCTAAGGTCAGATGGAGGGGGAGAACACTTCTCCAATGAGTTCTCTGAATTTTTGAAGAAGAATGGTATTCGGAGACAGTTGGACGTCTTTAACGCCTTGTATTGTGGCCCGAGACCACGTAGACAGACTTCCACCTTGTCATCATCATCTACTGACACACCAATAGATGCAAGGGATTCCACAATACCCTTTATCTTCAGCGCATAGTCATTCACAGACATGCTCTTTTTCTTCACAGTATGAAGTTCATTCTTCAACTGTATCTTACGTGCCTTGGTATTTGTTTCATAGAGCTTTACCAAGGTGTCCCACACCTCCTTGGGGGACTTGGCATCCTGAATGTGCCCAATCATGGTGTCCTGTATACTAATGGATAGCCAATACATAACCTTCCTGGCTCCTTGGTTCTAGTCTTTAAACTCTTTCACATCTGCAGAGCAGTCGGCCGGTATCTCTGGTGCCTCTTCATGCTCACCTTCTATGTAGTCCCAATAGCCTTTTCCCATCAGGAAATTCGTCAACCTGAACCTCCAAGCATGGAAGTTATTCTTATCAAGCTTCTCAGCCACAATATGGGTTATCCCATCATTTGACATCTTGCCAAACACACAATTTTACCAGAAACAGCACTCTGGTTTTTCTGCACAAACTGCTGATTTTTCTGCAGCGGTACTGTAGTACTCTCAAATGTCACAACCAGTGACTTCAATGTGCATGCATACACCCAATGGCAACTGTAGACCTCTTTGCAGCACCCACAGTGTCTGCACAGTCAATCTGTCTTCCTGCAGTTCTTAAAACAGAGTTCTGCAGAGAATCGATGACTTCCCCGCAGTGCTCGACATCGCATGCTTTCTGAAAAACGGAGGTCCAGACACACCCGAAACGCATTTTCGGCTCAGAAAATATTGTCTGATAGGACAGAATAGTTTCCCTATAGCTTTACTCCCGCGAAGAAAGCTCCTCAATCAGAGATCGTTGGCGGTGCCTCCCGTAAAGCTCCCGAGACAAGGGTGTAGTCACCAACACAAATAGGGAAGAGTAGTTGAAGCTCTTACCCTCGTACCGCTTCCTGTGGTTCTCTTGCTTGCAGCTCAGCCCTTAGCACAAACCAGGCTCTGATACCATGAAAAGATGCAGGGGGGAAGAGAGCTTGAGCTCTTGCAAGCACACACACACACTCACAAAACCCTAATAGAGAACACACAAGGTGAGAGGCTGAAATCTTCTTCTTCTCTTTTCTCAACACTCAACACACCATATACAAGAATAAGAGTACACACCATATGAAAGGTACTCAACCAAATACATACACGGGTTCTCTATAATGTGAACCCGACTAAATGAGGTGGTGCTATAACTATGCCAGTCTCTAGAATGGCTGTTACACAGCCTGTCATCCCACTGGCCGCATATCACCCAAGATCTCACCAACCATGCCAGTGGTGTAAGTGTGGGGCCTATCCCCCAGGTGGGTCATCAGTGTCCACCGCCTCACGAGATGAGCTCGATATCTCAACATTCTCGCCGTATCACAACCCATATACATCTTATCCCATCAGATACACTTCTTACCTCATCCCATACACATCTTATCACATCCTAACTCATCTTATCACATCCTAACTCATCCTATATGCATCTTATCACATCCTATCACTTCTCATACATATCTTATCACATCCTATCACTTCCCATACGCATCTTATCACATCCTATCACATCTCATATACATCTTATTAGGCATAAAGATAACTTTAGTAGAAATAACACTTTTATAATAATCCTTTTATGCATTTTACTATGCATAAATTCTAATTTAATGAGAATAATACTTTCAAAATAAAAATAAATCTTTTATACATCTTTCTATGCATAAATTTTCATCTTAATGAAATTAACACTTTTAGAATAAATCTTTTATGCATCTATCTATGCATAAAATCAAAATTGATAAGAATAACTCTTTTGAATTAAAAATAAAATTCTTTATGCATCTTTCTATGCATAAAATCAAAATTGATAAGAATAACTCTTTTGAATTAAAAATAAAATTCTTTATGCATCTTTCTATGCATAAAATCAAAATTGATGAGAATAACACTTTTGGGTTAAAATAATTTCTTTATGCATCTTTCCATGCATAAATCCAATTTAGTAGGAATTACACTTTTAGAATAAAAGAATTTCTCTTATGCATCTAATTTGTGCATAAAATCCAATTATGATGAAAATCTCACTTTTAATATAAAAAAATCTTTTATGCATATGTTTATGCATACAAATCATTTATGATGAAAATCATTCTTTTAATATAAAAGAATTTCTTTTATGCATCTAATTTATGCATAAAATCCTTTATGATGAAAATCACACTTTTAATATAAAAAACATCTACTTATGCATAAAAATCAATTATGATAAAAATCACACTTTTATAAATAAATATTTCTAGTATACATTTTTCTATGTCTAGAATGAAAATAACTCTTTAAGATATAACATAAAATTCAATTTCTCCATGATTACAATTATGCATAACATAAAAATAAATTTCTCCATGATTACAATGAAATTCTTTCAATTAATCTAGGATGATAATTCCTAGAATATGGTAGGAAGTCCTCTTTTCATGCTTTGAATGAAATTATTTTATGTGTAATTTTTATAGAAATTTTACCATAGCTCCGTTGCTATGACTAATAAATCTCAATTATTTTAAAGGACAAAGCTTATCATTAAGGGAATGATTAGAATGATCCCTAATTGGATCACTAACCCATAATGGATTGAATCATCAATATTCATGAAATACATAAACTAAAAGCATAGAAAAAAGCCATTAATTTGGCCTCAAGCATAGATTAATCTTGGGTTAAGGAAAAGCTTTATGAAAAGCTTCATTTGGATTGAGAATAGGTCATGAGAATGACCATTCTTTGAGTGAGGGAGAGAAATTACATAAAAATCATTAATATTAAGCGTAAATAGAAATTTATGTAATTCTTTACTACCATTTATCAATTAACTTCAATAGTATTCAAAAACCATTCCAATTAAGCTTTTCAAGCTTGAAAGGGGTTGAGAAGAGAGAAACATTGAGAATTTATAGAAAAGATCAAAATTCACCATTTACCTTATAAATTGCTTGATTCTTTGTTCACGATAGAGGCCCCCAACCAATCAATTGGTTTGGTGTGCTGATGGAGTCACCAATGGAGATTGAAGAAAGAGGGAAGGTCCAATTTCTTCAATTTGGAGAGAATTTTAGAGAATAGAAAAATTAGCATTATTTCAGCATAATTTTGGCATAGTATAATTCTCCTATTTTTTTTACAAAGACTCAGGTTCTATTAGGAGAGGGAGGCTCTAACCAAGACCAACTGATTTCTAGAATTTTCCAGATTTTAGTTTGGTTGAATTTGGACTTAGTTTGGTTCCTTTTTTATTCGGTTTGATCCAAGAGAGAGGAGAGATAAAAATATCACATTATTTTTGAGTTTAAAACTCATTCAAGCATGTGAAGTATGCACCTCCTTGAAGGGACTCCCCTTCCTTACATATGTGTCAAAATGGAATGATTATATCCAAAATATCTCATTTTTTTAGTTATACTCATAGTTTTTTACTAATAACCCTTGTACATAGTCAACTCTTCATCTTACTCAGGATAATGCCTCTTGAGCAGATTATACTTGATTTCTAATGTACCTTCTGGAAATCTTTTTGAACTTCTGTTTTAGGGGAACTTATATTAATAGGATGAGAAATTTTTCTATCCAAAAATATTCAAAATCTAAATAATCTCTCTCTAGAATATTTTCTCTCTCTAGGCCAAAACAGGTAGAAACAAGATCTTTGATATTTCCGAAGAGGGATTTGACTACAGGGGAAGATACTGGACATCCTGAGAGGTTGGGGAGGAATCTTACATTCTACCTCACTTAAAAAATGCGAGATGTCCTCATCTCGCAAAACTAGAGGAGAATTCTTTTTCTTAAGATCCAATTGATTATAGGTTCCTTATATTTTGGTGAACCCAAATAGAATCCTGGGATAAAGATCCCTTATATAAAACTCATTATTAAATAACAATTCAGTCAGATCATAACATTCAATTCCTTATCACAATAATGATCCATTAGACCAAAATTTCTATCTGAACAGTCCTTCATGGAAATTTTTTATTTATGCAGATTTTAATTTGACCTCCTTTAACTTGATTCACTGGGTCAAGTGTTAACGGCAGCAATCTGTCACAGCACAATCCAGATTTTAATTTGACCTCCTTTAACTTGATCCACTGGGTCAAGTGTTAACGGCAGCAATCTGCACAATCCACTAATCTCAAAGTGATCTGCTAGAGTTATTAATGTCATTCCAGTTATGAACATCATCACAGGGACTCGTTCCTCTCATCCTCATTGTGGTTTTGCTCAGCTTATTACATTTCAACCGAATTTCAAGAATCATCATTTTTCAATCAGAATCCAAATCAACTCATCAGTTCACAACAACTAGAATTTAAAAATCATATCAACCACATTCGAATTCATCATCTAGATAGCATTAATACTTATAATTTCAAGTCTTAGATTTACTCGTATATACTGCAAGTAAAGAGCTACAGCTATACTCTCGATATATACGAGTAGTCATGGTTCTTGGAACTATAAGGTAAATACCATCATGTCTAGGCCTCAAGCAAGTCAGGGATTCCATATATATGCGGTACTTCCATCTGAAGACCCAATTACCAATCTACGAATTTCAATTTGAATATCAAATTGTATGAATTTTATCACACAATTACAACCTTTCAGTGCTTCTTGATAAATTTTTGACATATTTGGCATGTCGGTTGATCCTCATTAGCCAACTTGGCTCTAATACCAACTGTAAGATCCATGTCCCCCATCGTGCAATGGATTCGGGGTGCTAATAGCGGAAGTAGCACATCTTGTGCGGGGCAGGGTCCCACACTCGGGACCTTGCCCACGGATATCTGGACAGGTGACTAATTCCTCGATTCTTCCAAATCGAACTCAGAAAAACTTCTCTTGCCCGAAAAGCACGGGCGATTCCACCAGGAAAACTTTTCCCTAACGTAGTCAAAAGCCTTAACTAACTGAGCTCATCTGACCGAACTCGTAAGTCCCATAGTCAGATCAGGGAAAAAGACTGTACTTAGATCATAGAGACCAACGCTTTTTTCTTCATTGAGAGGCACAACTGTTGATTCTTTTCCATAGAACAATTTTTATCCGGGATTTACTTCATCTATCGAACTAAACAAAAATTGAGTCTCAATTTACGGATCCATTAGTCCAGCCTAACCCCATCCAGTCCCATGGGTTAGCCAACCGCCCAACCACTGTAAAGATGGGATCCAATTAGGAATTCGGTTAGGTTTTGTCCCGAGTACTAGGGAAAAGAGTTCCCAGGCCTCCTGGCCGGATGGTCATGCAAACATAAAACTAGTCACACCACTTACACACCTAATATGAAATTGCCTTTTTCTTAGCATCAGCTATCTTTAAAACAATCCTTTAATGAAACCATTGTATCACTGATCACAATCCTCAAAATCTCTGGTTGAATCTTAATTTCCGGAGTATCTATGGTATCATTGGCAACCAGAACGCCCACCACTTGTCCACTCATCAGGGGCCTTTTCAATAGTTCCTAGCTCATAGTACCCAGCAATATAATCACTTATAAAAATCAAGATGGAATCTCCGTTGAAGATCAGCAAGATCAACCACAGATCCATATAAAAGAGCCATGGACTCATCCGTTGAGGACCAGCAAGGTCAGTCAACCGGATCCATGCCCGGTTCCAGAAAACAACTCTTACTCCTTGTTCCAATATCTTCCACGACGCACGTGTGGGTATCTTCGGTGACCCAGAGCCCGAGCACCGTATGGTCAGCACCCTCTAGGATCCTTCGCAGGTCACCTAGCGCTTCACTCATAGGCCGCTTCCTTGGTCCCTCATCCACCATACCGCAAGCTCATCATTTAAATCGAACCGAGACTGGTCAAGACCTCGGCCGACCTTGCTACGCGAGATGTCTTCCATTGACTCTCCGTCCAGCAGTTGCAACTTTATGAGTTAGGTCTCCACGACCTTAATCACAAGACGGTCAAAATGCTTCCCCAGCATTCTTGACATAAAACAGTCATTTACAAACAGGTTACAAATACAGTTTCTATAATGAACTCACGTCTTTCCAGATTGTTCCATATCAATCCATATTACTTAACCCAATTCCAAATCATATGTGTATCCATTCTTGACCAGATACATCATTTTCCATCCCATCACATCACATCCATTCACTTCACATAACATCCATTCCTATCTTTCTTAATTTACATTACATCTCATCACATCCATTTCTCATTACATCTCATTCGTTCACATCTTATATTATTCATTCACATTCTGATTCACATGACATCTCATCTCATCCATTCGCTTATATCGACTTCATATCCATTCACATACATTTTTGCATTCATTATTCCACATACACGTCCACATTCGTACATCCACATTCACATCTACATCCACATCCACATTCACATCTACATCCATTTTCACATCCACATCCACATCCATACATCCATTTTCACATCCATATTCATACATCCACATTGACATCTACATCCATACATCCATTTTCACATCTACATTCATACATCCACATCCACATCCACATTCACATCTACATCCATACATCCATTTTCACATCCACATTCAGACATCTAGATCGATACATCCATTTTCACATCCATATTCATACATCCACATCCACATCCATACATCCACGTCCACATCTACATCCATACATCCATTTTCACATCTACATCCACATTCTTACATCCACATTCACATCTACATTCATACATACACATCCATATCCACATCTACATTCATGCATCCACATCCACATCCACATCCACATTCATACATCCACATAAACATCCACATTCATACATCCACATCCACATCCATTCACATTCATACATCCACATCCACATCCACATCCATACATCCATTTCCACATCCATATTCATACATCCACATTCACATCTACATCCATACATCCACATCCATATCCACATCCATACATCTATATCATACATTCACATCCGCATTCACATTCATACATCCACATCCATACATCCATATCCACATCCATATCCACATTCACATTCACATACATCCACATTCTTACATCCATATCCACATCCATATCCTTATCCACATTCCATATCTACATTCATACATCCACATCTACATTCATACATCCACTTTCATACATACACATCCATATCCACATCCACATCCATACATCCACATCCACATCTACATCCATACATCCATTTTCACATCTACATCCACATTCATACATCCACATTTACATCTACATCCATACATCTACATCCATACATCCATATCCACATTCACACATCCACATTCACATTCACATACATCCACATTCTTACATCCATATCCTTATCCACATTTCATATCTACTTTCAAACATCCACATCTATATTCATACATCCACTTCCATACATACACATCCATATTCATACATCCATATCCACATCCACATCCATACATCCACATCCACATCTATATCCATACATCCATTTTCACATCTACATCCACATTCACATCTACATCCATACATCCACATCCGTATCCACATCCATACATCTATATCATACATTCACATCCGCGTTCACATTCATGCATCCACATCCATACATCCATATCCACATTCACACATCCACATTTACACATCCACATTCACATTCACATACATCCACATTCTTACATCCATATCCACATCCATATCCTTATACACATTCCATATCTACATTTATACATCCACATCTACATTCATACATCCACTTCCATACATACACATCTATATTCATACATCCATATCCACACATCCATTTCTACATTCCCATTCATATAACCACATACGCCTTCAAATCTATTCTTTTACATCACATCCATTCTCGCCGTATCACAACCCATATACATCTTATCCCATCAGATACACTTCTTACCTCATCCCATACACATCTTATCACATCCTAACTCATCCCATATGCATCTTATCACATCCTATCACTTCTCATACACATCCTATCACTTCCAATACGCATCTTAGCACATCCTATCACATCTCATACACATCTTATTAGGCATAAAGACAACTTTAGTAGGAATAACACTTTTATAATAATCCTTTTATGCATTTTACTATTATGCATAAATTTCAATTTAATGAGAATAATACTTTCAAAATAAAAATAAATCTTTTATACATCTTTCTATGCATAAATTTCCATCTTAATGAAATTAACACTTTTAGAATAAATCTTTTATGCATCTATCTATGCATAAAATCAAAATTGATAAGAATAACTCTTTTGAATTAAAAATAAAATTCTTTATGCATCTTTCTATGCATAAAATCAAAATTGATAAGAATAACTCTTTTGAATTAAAAATAAAATTCTTTATGCATCTTTCTATGCATAAAATCAGAATTGATGAGAATAACACTTTTGGGTTAAAATAATTTCTTTATGCATCTTTCCATGCATAAATCCAATTTAGTAGGAATTACACTTTTAGAATAAAAGAATTTCTCTTATGCATCTAATTTGTGCATAAAATCTAATTATGATGAAAATCTCACTTTTAATATAAAAAAATCTTTTATGCATATGTTTATGCACACAAATCATTTATGATGAAAATCATTCTTTTAATATAAAAGAATTTCTTTTATGCATCTAATTTATGCATAAAATCCTTTATGATGAAAATCACACTTTTATAAATAAATATTTCTAGTATACATTTTTCTATGTCTAGAATGAAAATAATCCTTTAAGAATACTCATACAATGGGGATTACTCTTTTTAACATAAAATTTAATTACTAGAAATCCTCTTTTTCTTAATTCATCAATTATGCATAACATAAAAATCAATTTCTCCATGATTACAATGAAATTCTTTCAATTAATCTAGGATGATAATTCCTAGAATATGGTAGGAAGTCCTCTTTTCATGCTTTGAATGAAATTATTTTATGTGTAATTTTTACAGAAATTTTACCATAGCTCCGTTGCTATGACTGATAAATCTCAATTATTTTAAAGGACAAATCTTATCATTAAGGGAATGATTAGAATGATCCCTAATTGGATCATTAACTCATAATGGATTGAATCATCAATATTCATGAAATACATAAACTAAAAGCATAGAAAAAAGTCATTAATTTGGCCTCAAGCATAGATTAATCTTGGATTAAGGAAAAGCTTTATGAAAAGCTTCATTTGGATTGAGAATAGGTCATGAGAATGACCATTCTTTGAGTGAGAGAGAGAAATTACATAAAAACCATTAATATTAAGCATAAATAGAAATTTATGTAATTCTTTACTCTCATTCATCAATTAACTTCAATAGCATTCAAAAACCATTCCAATTAAGCTTCTCAAGCTTGAGAGGGGTTGAGAAGAGAGAAACATTGAGAATTTATAGAAAAGATCAAAATTCTCCATTTACCTTACAAATTGCTTGATTCTTTGTTCACGGTAGAGGCCCCCAACCAATCAATTGGTTTGGTGTGCTGATGGAGTCACCAATGGAGATTGAAGAAAGAGGGAAGCTCCAATTTCTTCAATTTGGAGAGAATTTTAGAGAATAGTAAAAATTAGCATTATTTCAGCATAATTTTGGCATAGTATAATTCTCCTATTTTTTTTACAAAGACTCAGTTCCTTTTTATAGGAGAGGGAGGCTCTAACCAAGACCAACTGATTTCTAGAATTTTCCAGATTTCAGTTTGGTTGAATTTGGACTTAGTTTGGTTCCTTTTTTATTCGGTTTGATCCAAGAGAGAGGAGAGATAAAAATATCACATTATTTTTGAGTTTAAAACTCATTCAAGCATGTAAAGTATGCACCTCCTTAAAGGGACTCCCCTTCCTTACATATGTGTCAAAATGGAATGATTATACCCAAAATATCTCATTTTTTTAGTAATACTCATATTTTTGAAGAGGGATTTGACTACAGGGGAAGATATTGGACATCCTAAGAGGTTGGGGAGGAATCTTACATTCTACCTCACTTAAAAAACGCGAGATGTCCTCATCTCGCAAAACTAGAGGAGAATTCTTTTTCTTAAGATCCAACTGATTATGGGTTCCTTATATTTTGGTGAACCCAAATAGAATCTTGGGATAAACATCCCTTATATAAAACTCATTATTAAATAATAATTCACTCAAATCATAACATTCAATTCCTTATCACAATAATGGTCCATTAGACCAAAATTTCTATCTGAACAGTCCTTCATGGAAATTTTTCATTTATGCAGATTTTAATTTGACCTCCTTTAATTTGATCCACTGGGTCAAGTGTTAACGGCAGCAATCTACCACAGCACAATCCAGTGATTATGCCCATGCCCAAATGTTTCTCTTCCCTCCTTGACTTTCAATTTTTCTAGTATGGCATTATTGAGCTCATCCACGGTCGTGTTTTTGACTTGCTTGCTTCAGGTTCCAATTTCTTGGTGGCTCGAGACATGCAGTCATAGTTGTTTGCTGAAGAAGTTTTAACATCTTTTGGTTAAGGCAATTCTAACATATTGTCTTCATATTTGATTGCCAATTGGCAGCATGCATCAAGAGTAGCAGGTCGGGCTAATACTACCAGGTAATCATGCATTTTATGGTTTCTAACTCCCCTCTGAAACAAGGCAACAACTGATCATCAGTTAACCTTTCCTGAAGTTTGCATCTCGAATTTAAGTGCTTTAGACGAGAAACATAGTCCCTCATTGACTCTTCTTCCTTTTGTTTAATATTATGTATTTGTGCCACAGGGCTCCACCTGTCACTACTACACGGGCAAAACTAGGCAAAAAAACATTCTTTAGCCTTGTGAAGTTAACTTTATCGCCTTAGGCTTAAGAGTTCAAAACCATTGATGATCTTTTCCTTCCAAGGTCAGTGAGAAGGCATGTATCATGGTCATATCACTAATCGGCCCACCACAGGTTTCACATGTGGATTCAAAAATCTATACATGATGTTGGATAGGATCCCCGTTCCCAGAGAACTTTTGGACAAGTTTTGAAATGATATGTGGTTTCATCTAGGAAGATCGAGATTCTAGAGTAGTACCCAGTTCTCCGACCATCCCCCCCGACCGACCCATCTCTACTGCCATATTCAACAGATCCGCCCTCGTGGCTACATTAAGGTCCATGTTTGGATTTTTCCTAGGTCCTTCAGGAATTGCTCCCCCCCTTCCTAGGCCATGTCCCCTACCTGTATTGAGCCTTCTAGGTATTTCAGGTCCATGGGATGGTCCAATCACGGTATCTTGGAATGACCCCCATTCCTCGCCTCCGTACGTCTCTACAAAATCAGGAGTTCCATGTCTTGTAGGAACGTAGGATTATTGATCATCTGCTCAATATCCTTTTTGGTGTAGAGTCGGTCCTCTACTTCAACTACCCTGCTAGCTAGGTTACCCTCTTCTTCTATGGTTGCAAATCCTTCCTCCATTCTAGATTCCTCGTTTATGGGTTTCAAGTTTGGAATTTCTCCCTCACTTCTACCCATAGCTATTTATGGTTCCTTCCCCCCATGACTGAAGTGGGTTAAGACTTCCCGTTTCCTTCTTCTCAGCTCTTGTCCTACGAGTATCGGACTCTTGTTTCCTTAATCTCAACTCTCATAGTTGTCGTTCCACCTCACTCCATTTGAGGTCCAACTCTGTGGGGAAGAATATTTGACCCGTCTTGGCTGCACTTTCCATGTCTCGTCTTATTCAAGGGGTGCCGGTATTCAACAGCCTAGAATTCGACAATTGGAATGGCACTTCTTGTCATGGACCGAGTATAGCACTGGTTGACGGACCCATGCTCGCAGTTTATGCTTCTTCCTCATAGCTGGTTTGGAGGCCAAAAAATCCCTGGGTGATATCAATGATCCCACTGGACCTGGTTGGGGAGGGTGGTTTCTCCCTCTTCCCCAAACCCAGCGTATCTCAGCCCTTCTTCCATGGACTCTTCACTACTAGTTTCAACAGTGGTCAGGTTTTTTAAGACACTCAGGTGTGTGCTTGTGGAATTTCCTAATCCCACACTTCTTTGGTAGGAAGATCCTGGGTGATTCGATCCACTATCATCAGGCGTAAGATCGTCTCCAATGAGTTTTTCAGATCTTAAGTGTATGTATATATGATTTGATAAGCTATTTGTCAACCCAATTTGATTTTACTTTTGATTTTATCGCTCTATTTCAGATGCCATGAAACTGCAGATAGTGGTTCACATCGTGAAACTACCAACCAGAACTAGTTCATGTCTGAACGCTCTCCTTCACTTTCACATGCTCAAAAATTTATGTACCCTTAAGGTTGGATTCCCTCTTTTTCGTATAATACGCCTTCCTTAATTGACCCTTGTGGCCTGAGTCTGTCCAATCATAGGTTTTGGCCTACTTGTCAATCAGCAGAAAAATCGTTTCACATCGTCAAACAGTAAGGGTTTCACGTCGTGAACAGTCTTGGATCATTTCATGTTGTGAAACAATAAGGGTTTCACACCATGAATAGTTCGGATCACTTCACGTCGTGGAATAGTAATGGTTTCATGTCGTGAACAGCTTCAAGTCACTTTACATCATGAATTTTATTCTGAAAGCAATGGCCTTTGCAAACACCTTGTATGAGGTGTTTAGCATGGTGAGCGGGTGACAGTCCCCTACGGTCAGCCTATGAGCTCTCTGTGGGATGAGTTTAATGTGCTCTTGGCTGACCTCAGGAGATAGCTCCTCTCTTTGGTATGCTTCATTAATCATTGCACATAGATCAATCTTGATCAATTACTAGAAGTGCTAGTTGAATTCTATGGGTAGTCCACCATCCTGGACGACCAGGTGTCTTTTCTTTGCCCATCTTACTAGCAGCATATCTTAGTTCATTCTCCGTGACCCTATTTAAGACTATTAGAGAGAAGCAATCAATTGAGGTAGTTATCCTTGATAGGAAATTATCCAATCGCTCAGGGTACCCACTCTCTAGAGGGGGTGTCGCTCCACTAATGGTTGATAGATGAGAGGTGAAGAGAGAGGCTATCTCATCTACTTATTCTTTCTTGTTAGTGTCTCTCTCTAACTATTTGAAAGAAGAATCTGGTTGGGACATCACCTTGGCCCACCAACCATCGTCGTGTGTGGAAGCGAATTGTGATTGCTTCAACTCTAGTGTTAGCTTGCATTTGGAGGTATGAATCAAAATTACTAATCAAGGTAGTGCTGATCTCATCAAGGCCCTCTTGTTGCACTACATGGGGATAAGGTTTTCGTGCAATCGTTCCACCAATAAGGAGAGTCTAGCTCGTCGACTCAAGCCTGGGCCTTGCCATGTTTTTAATAGAAATTTGCGGATGCATCTGTCCCATCTATCTTGTGGAGCCCCACCTTGGGCTCTTGTTGCCTCCCATGCTCTAGCCACACCCATGTCGAAGTCAGGCTTCCCTAGGTGAGAAATATTCAGTTTAAAGGGAGAGGGGGAAGCCTTGCGTGGAGCAGCGGGTCGACATGTCAAAGGAGACCATTATGGGCAAGTGTTCTAAGAATCCCCGGTCGGGGAGGGTGCACAGGTTGTCCCAGGGTAGCACCTCCCACCAACCTCCGTTAGATGCATAACATCTATCCAGCTAGGTAGCTCCCCAATCTTGCCCCATTTGTTTATTTGTCAATGTGTAACTACATGCATCAATCTTTCTGCATGTGGTCTTGGTGTCAACCCAGTTGTATTTCTGATTGCATGCCCTCCACATTTCCCTCTCTGCAAAGGGTGTTTGTCCTCGGGTGAGACCGATTGGCTGTGGTCTCTACCATGTTGAAATCTCCTATCATGATTGCATCCTTCCCTTCCAGCACTATTACCTAATCTTTCCCATAGTGTTGCCCTCTCCACAAAGTGATTAGGAGCATACACATTACACAGAGTAAACTGAACAAAGGAGTTCTTTACCTTTAGGACATGCACATGTCCATTTTCCTCTCTGAACTGCTCTGTGAAGGTCCACCCTGATTTGAGTAGAACAGCCATCCCACTAGCTCGGAGGCACAGTGTATTAGTGTAGAAAGAAGTTCCACCCCTCACAAGATTGAGGGGGTGGTTGCCTCCAGCTTTCAATTCATGTAGACAGAGAATGTCAGCATGCCATGCATCAAATAGGTCTAAAATCTCTCATCTCTTCCGGCTAGAGCACATCCCTCATATGTTCTAGGAGATAATTTGAATCTTTGTGTGCAAAGTCATATTAAACATCTTGAGACATATCCAGCTCAATCGGCTCAAAGGCTACCAAAGCATTATACTACTTATTAACCAAAATGTCCTTTGGCCCAAGCTTCCTTTTTGAGCGAGCCTTTACTTGGCCCCTGTGGGGGGACATTAGAGTTTATGGGTTGTAGAGGGGAGCGTGGTCGAGTGCTCTTACCTGCCACTCCAAAGCCCTGATCCTGAGGTAGTTCGCAGTCTCTCTTTCTCGTGAACACACTGCCACACCGGGATTGGGGCAGCACGAGTAGGGGATGCATCAAAGGGTATAGGAGACATGTCTGCACTCTTCTTGGATTCATCTTTAGCATTAGAGCTAGTGCCCGCGACTAGGCTATGGGCAACAGTCTTTAGCAAAATGACCAGCTTGTTTGCACTTATAGCACAAGTCCGGGAAGGTACCAAACTGAACAGAAATATTAAACTTGATTCCTTCTAAAGTCATGAGTGCCAGGACATGAGGGGTGTCATTTTTTCTATCCCATGGAATAAAGCACTATTATGGCCCGCGACTTTTGATATGCTTCAGTGGGGGGGCATAGAGCACTTTGCCCGGTAGTCCCGCCACTGTGGGGACTTCCACCCATAGGTATTAGGGCAAATGGGGGAAGTTAACCCAGACTGGGCATTCATTCGGCAGAACATACTTGGGCTTGTGAATGCAGGGTACCAAGGAATAATGTGCAACAAATTGCCATTGTAGCAAGGGACCACTTCACACAAGTGTTCTCTCTTTGTGCCCTTGAGTCCACCAAGACCTGAAAAAAGCTTTTGCCCCAGCAAAGTGAAAGCGAGCCAAGGTAGCTTTAGCTTAGAACACTGCAGTGAACCCACTGCTTGAACTCTTCCTCTAAGACCTGAAAAAAGCTTTTGCTAGCAAAGTGAAAGCGACCCAAGGTAGCTTTAGCTTGGAACACTGCAACAAACCCACCGCTTGAACTCTTCCTCTAATGGGATGCACCCTGTGAAATACAAATAGGCCCTGCACTCCGTGGCTCGTCTTCAACTCAAGGTAGATGTGGTCCATGGGGAGCAAGATGCGCGTGGTGAAGACCTTCTTTGGGGTCGAGGGCAGGAGGTCATCAGAGAAGTTTGCTTTAGTTGTTCGAAGGTCAGCAGCAAGGCGACTGCATCCTGAAGGCTCTGCATGACGGTAGCATCCATTGTTCGAAAGGACAATGTGTCGGCATATGAAAATAGGTGGGGCGAAAGGTTCTGAGTGGAGATGGCATCGGTACTACAAGCATTGTAGATGTGGGCATGCTAACCATAAGGGGATAATTTGTTCCTCTTTTTTGACATGCACTGACTCTTACTATGACGCGTAAGGGCTGATAGGGGCAGGCAATGTGATAGCCAAGGCTTGCAGTCGGGAATCCTAGGGCTAACCAGTGTGTCGTACATTTCTTGGAGATCTCCTGCACGTGTGAGTCGATCACCACACTAGAGAAGATAGTCTTTACATACCTTAATTAATTTTAGGGAGACACTTGAGGAAGTTGGTTGGAGGAGGCACGAGTCTTTTTAATACTCCTTTCTTTCTCTCTCTCTCTCTCAACACTCAATCTTTTTATAGCTTTGTTCTTGATTTTTCCTATATCTATGGAGCTTGTGTGTAAGGAAGAGGATGAGTGTCCCGATTCTTGAGGCTTGAGTGTGTTCTTGTGTGTGGGGGTGCTATTTTCTTGGTTTAAGAGAGTATGCTTGTAGGTTTTTGAAGCTATGGGGCACCTCAAGCCATATATTTTGTCTGCCTTGATCCTAGTTTTGTGAGAGTGGAAGAGGGACTATATTTTGGAGCATTCACTGGGACAAGGCTAGTCTCAAATCTTGCACGAGAAGAAGTAATTGTTGCAACAACAAAAAAAAGTGGAGAGTGGGGGTACACTATCAGAAAAGGAGTGCTTGAGTATTGTGCAGAAGAAAAGAGAACAAATCCCATGGACCAAATCTCATGGTGCAGGTGGGCCACACTCATTGTCTCCAAGGTGGGCATGTTGGTCGTGATACAGAGAGCGGACCTACTCTCAAGAAAGATGAATTCCATCACCAACCTATTATGTAGCGAGAATGGTATCTGTTTGGAGAAGATGATCGCCATGCATTGTGTGCAAATATTAGAAGTGGAGATAAGGTTTTGATTAAACCTTATTTATAAAAGTTTATTTTTTCTCTTAAGGTGTTGCTATTCACATGCATAGTGCTCCACATGCTAATTAGCCCTACTCTTTGAGCCAATAAATTCAACTCACTACACCTAAGAACCCATAGTTTGGGTTTTTTTTCTCGCAAAATAAGAAATCCTTTGCTTTTCAAAATAAAACCATACGCACCAATGTATCGGGAGGACATATTTATGGTGACATCTTTTGTGAGGGTGTGCTTAATGCTTGATCTTTATGGGGATTTCAACCATGAAAAACTCATGGTTTGATGTGCTTCAAGATGGAGGTTTTCCTTGCCTTTCTTTGCTCAAGGTGTGGGCATACTTGTGTACATTTGGAGAGATGTTTCACCTTGCTCTTTTTTAAAAATCAAACTAGAAATTTTCTTAGAAGTGTTGATGCAGAGAAAAAAGTGAAGTTGAGATGTGAGGTGTGAAGTGTGGAAGTGCGTGAAGAAATGTTGGTGTTTTTGGGGACGGGTAGTATCGACTGAGGTGGTCCAATGTGAAGAGAAGAGACGTGAAAGACTATTTGTGGTTTCTTGATCAACATGTTTGGGGTGCTGATTCCAAGTCAAAGCTTTCTTTCAAAGTGCTCATGGGACTTTCGTAAGCTAAGTGGAGGAGGAATGTTAGCCTCTAAATTTGTGCATTTTTTGGCATAATTTTATGGTCTACATTGACAACATTTTTTTTAAATTAGATACATACCTTTGTAATTTGATGAGCTTTGATTGTAAAATAGTATGTAAATTGACATGGCATATCTAGCAGGTCCACATAAATTCTAAAAGCCAAGATCAATAAAATATGTGTGTGAGTTTTCAGCTTTTTGAAGGGTTGAAGGATAATTTTAAATTTTATATGTTGCAAGTTAAAAGGTCTCTATGGCCTTATATGTTGCAAGTTAAAAGGTCTCTATGGCCTTATATGTACTCAACCTTTTTGAATATCGAGATAAAAAATCAAGAAAGGTGGTGGGCATGGTTTTGAGGAAGTTGGTTGGAGGAGGCATGCATATTTTTAGTGCTCCTTTCTTTCTTTCTTTTTGTCTCTTTCAACACTCAATCTTGTTCTTGCACATAGCTCTCTTCTTGATTTTTCCTATCTCTATGGAGCTTGTGTGTGAGAAAAAGGATGAACCTCCCAATTCTTGAGGCTTGAGTGTATTCTTGTGTGTGTGGGTGTTGTTTTCTTGGTTTAAGAGAGTATGCTTATGTAGGTTTTTGAGGCTATGAGACACCTCAAGGCATATATTTTACTTGCCTTGATCCTAGTTTTGTGAGAGTGGAAGAGGGACTACAAACTCAACCCTTGTAAGATAGAGAGAAGGAGAGGATAATGCAAGGGTCAGACCACTTTGCACCTTAAGCCACTCTTAGTAGAGTAACTCTCTTTTGTGGAGAGCTAGGTTTCTCATCATTGCCTCCTTTATTATCACCACAAAGGAGCTTTGTAAATGGGTAGGCAACAAAGAGAGAGAGAGAGAGAGAGAGAGAGAGAGAGAGAGAGAGAGAGAGAGAGAGAGAGAGAGAGAGAGAGACAAAGAGAGAGAGCTATGAAAATCGCAACCTCTGCATCGCTGCCACAGTGAGTGAAAGCATGAGAGAATAGAAAAAACAAGAAGAGAGGAAAAAGGGACCATACATCAACACAATCACTCACCCACACTATCCCTAAGCATACATGCAACAAGAAGAAGAGAAAAATCATACAAGCTACATCAAACACAAGAGCAAGAAGACTCAAACCAAATTCTGAGAATGGGATTATGTGTTTTCTCATTATTCAAATGGTTTATATACAATACTCATTTGTACAGTCCGCAACGATCAACTTATGTTTGGGGGCCCAATAAGCTAGTCTAGGCAAATTCCTTGCCTAAATGTATATCACTGGCATTACGTAAGTCGTAAGCTTCATGTTTGACTATCTTCTAGCATTACACAAGTCATAACCTCATAGATTTCCCATAATCATTTTACATGAAGCACATTATGTGATATAAAAATATGGCTTGAAGAAGTTACAGTGTGTGGAGTAATGTTAGCCAATGTGGTTAACATACCCCTAACCATAGTTTTGTCCTTGAAATAGGCAGTGAAACTCCATGGGAGGCTAGTGGTAGAAACCGTTGAAGTTTCAGTAGAAGTAAAAGCAGGACTATGTGTATTGGGTGGTGTGATGAAAGGCTTTGTCGGATGTCTAAAAGGAAATTTTGAATATATCTTTAACAATGAGCATGTCACCCTTGCATCCATTATACTTGCATGTAGTAGCCAAGTATTTTTGGGGCACGACACAACATCATAATCTTGGATTAACTTATGCATAGTGCAAAGCATCCATTCTTCATGGAGGATGAGGGGTGGTCGAGGTAGAGCGATACATGGGAAGTTAGGCTACAGCTTAGGGTTCTTCTCTAGCTTCTACTAAAAAAGGTCATGGGCCCATCTGCGTTCAATCAAGAAATGAAGGGGACTGATCTTGAGGTACCTTGGGGTATAACAATACTCTTTCCACCTGACCTTCAAAAGATACAGATTCTACCACATAGGTTTCTCCCCCATAAGATTGTGCCTGATTGGGATTGCACTGGCTTGTCGTCATTTATATCCTCCCCTATCCCTCTTGCGAGATTGTAACCAACTGCTGATGGAACATCTACTCCAAATAAAACTTAATGAGGCTTTATGTTGAGGTGATGAGTGATCTTATTAGTGGTAGGGATAGGGTTTGGACATTACCATTGGTCTAATATTTTGAGTGCTTATTCAATATCTATCTCATCAAGAGGAACATGCCAATTGAATGGGCAATCAAGGGGATACATGTGCTCTACTATTCTTTGATGAGGCTTCACAGATCACCTTCTTCAAAGACTTATGGTGGGAGAAAGGGGTGGTCGGCTTGCAAGGTTGAGGCCCTGGTGAGATCATTGAGGCCCTAGTGAGGTCATTGAGTCCTTGGTGAGGCCATTAAGGACGTCACTGAGAGAACTTATGGGTGGGGTTGATTTGGGAGATGAGGAGGGTGATGGCGGGATGATGGTAGGGTGGGAGAGGTGGGTGGGGACATCCAAGGAGGAGTGACAGGTGGTGAAGTGAAGGCAAGGATAGGGATAGATGATGTAGAGGGTTTGTCTAGGGGGGAAGGCATCGAGGCATGTTCCTTCTCTTTACCTTTGTGGCAAAAGTGCCAAAAGTAGCTACAACTAAAGAGGGGCCTCATGATGGTGAAACGCCATGGGAAGGTAAGCTGGGATCACCTATTGCTCATGGAAAGGTAAGCTAGGACCACCTGTTGTTCATGTTGGGAACCTTTGTCTTTGGACACATCTTTGCTACTAAGATGCATCATCATTGTCTTGGTCCTTTTAATAGTGTCAGTGGTGTCCTCTTCCTCATCCTTGAACTCAAGTGATGGCTTCATAGGCATATGCAGTGCTAGCCTCCGTGGTGACATGCTGACACGCTTCATCTACATCATGCTAGTAGCCATGAGTGTGCCCGTTGGGGCATAGCTCGGTGGGAAACCAAGAGTTCAATGAAGTCCCCCTCATCCAAGCAGTCAAAGAAAGTGAGGATATGGCACCATGATTGGAAGTTTAAGCACAAGATGTGGTGAGGGAAGTGGAAGATTATGGATGGCTTGGTAAGGAATTTTGGAACAAGAGCATGGCAAGGATGGTATGGGAGTCATAAGGGACCTTGGAGAGAGGATGGTGGAGAAAGTGGTGGTGGTGGGGAATCTCCTGATCAAGGATGGTGGAGAAAGTGGTGGTGGGAAATCTCCTGATCAAGGAATATGTTAGAATATGTTATGTGGGAGGAGGTTGAGTTGGAGGGTGTGGTGTTGTAGCTTGAGGAGGCATGAGGATGGCTAGGGGGTGATCAAGGAATATGTTAGAATATATTGTGTGGGAGGAGATTGAGTTGGAGGGTGTGGTGTTGTAGCTTGGCCTGAGGGTGGCTAGGGGGGATAGTGAAGTTTGGGAGGTCAGTGGGGTCGCATCCAACAGTCCATTTCCTCTCTATGGCTATAGTGACCTGCTAGGGTTGGGATCTAGCCTTCTAGCCTTGAGCAGTTGCTTGAGCTGAGCATAGTTGCAAAGCATCAATTCCCCTATAGAAGTCCTTACAGTGCTTGAACATCTGATTGTGGACTTCATCCACATGAGTTGTTTGGCATTTGCGTGCCATTATGTCAGCTCTTTGAAGTGCGGTGGTGGTTCGAGTAAGCTCTTCCTAGGTTTGTGTGAGACCCCTCTGCCCCCTCTGTGCACAGGATTCCCAGTTGCTACCAAGCGGAAGTAGCTTCCTCTTGCGTGGGGTAGGGTTTGCCACTCAGGGCCTCGCCCTCGAATGTCCGGACACAAGATTAGTCTGATGGTCATTCCGAAACCAAAACCGGGAAAATTTCCCTTGCCCGAAAAACGGGGACGATTCCACCTTTTTGATTTTCTTAACGAATTTTCTAACGGGGTCAAGAGACTAAAATTTCCTTCACCTGAATAAACCAAATAGAAGGAAAACTATCACTGACTTAATTTGAAGAAATCAATGCTTTTTTCTAAACCAAAATCAGGCACAGCTGTTGATCTAATCATTTGAGAAAATCAACGCTTTTTTCCTAACCGAAGCCAGGCACAGCCGTTGATCTACTCATTTGAGAAATTCTTCAGGTTTTTATTTAACTACTCGAATTCTAAGCGTATTCCTATTATTTCAATTTAATTATTAAAACTCCATTGATTCCGGCCTAACCCCATCCAGCAGCCCATGGGTTAGCCACCACCCAACCACTAGAATCGGTAGAACTAGACAATTACTCACCCACCCATAATTGAATGCCTTTCTTAACTTTTGCTTTAGAATACAGATATGCACACACTCCTCTTTAAAACTTTAATATATAAAATAATCCATTGACAAATAATAATTGGTTACAAATGTCATAACTCAAAATTTCCATCCAGTCCCTTGTTTCTCAAAAAACAGTATCACTCTAGACTCTCTGTTGAGACCAACTGATCAGCAAACGAGATCCAATAATAGATTACAATAATCATTTCATTTTACATGTTAATAAGGATCTATTTCTATTTCATTGTATGCCATGTGTCTCCACATAGTGGTAAATAAGCTAGTTGTTTTCTTAATATTTATAGATAATCTAGAAGGTTGATGTCACTAAGAAAATGAAATTATTTTTCTAACACAATAGAGAGAAGACCCGAGTTTAAGCACATTTATTAGTGGTAGATGTACTACCTTTTCTTTGTTGAGGCCATGTCTAAGAATGAGAAACACGCACACCCCTATACTCCATACTCATTGGTTGGAGCATTCTAGGTAAGTTGACTCCAATTTAGTAACATAATGTTTTTTGGCCCAATATCTATGAAGTCTTCTTCAACTTCAAGCTAGGTGGCTTGTCATGAGACAACTTTAAGTAATGAGAAGCCAATACTCTCTAGTTAACATTGTTTAACACTTTTTGTAACGTTTCTTGATACTTTTTATGAGTCCACACCATTCCACACCACTAGCATAGATTTTTGTAAGGTGGCATGATACTTTTTGTAAGGAGTCCACACCACCCTTTTTGGTACTTCAAGTATAGCTTGATACTTTTTGTAAGGAGTCCCCACACCCCAACCTTTTGGTACTTCAATTATAAAATTCATGTCTTAGAATTATTATTGATAAAGAAACGATTCAATAATAAAATGAGAAAGTCTATAGACTTCACATTGTGATAGTAAAGGAGCTAGTGGAGCTAGTTAAGTAAAGATAAGCTCATGAGGAAGTCTCTAGACTTTTTTGTGACAGTAAAAGAGCTAGTGGAGCTAGTTAAGTAAAGATAAGCCAACAAATAAGTGGAGCTAGTTAAGTAAAGATAAGCCAACAAAGAAGTGGAGCTAGTTAAGTAAAGATAAGCCAATAAAGAAGTCTATAGACTTTATTGTGATAGTAAAGGAGCTAGTGGACCTAGTTAAGTAAAACCAAGGACTATTTTTTTTGTTGGTCATAGTATGAAAACAACTAATTATGTTGTAGAGCTTTTAGTAGCTCATTCTTATATTCACCATCTTGGATCAAACACTCATAATCAAGAATCAAGCTTTGTGAGCTCTCTTTATTTCTCTTACTCTCGTACATGGTTTGAGTTTATGCTTACATAACTAGTATGGTGGCGTGCTAGTAGGTGAGTGTAGTCAGTTCTCTTACACTTAGGAGTCTTCCTTTCATGCTTGAGTGATTTAAAGACCCATATTTCTACCTCCACGTAAGGTAAAATAAACTCTCGCAATCCACCCTAACTTTAGAGTATTTTATAATGTGATAACAACATGGAGATGGCGCCGTTGAGTACTCCCTATTTTAGGAGAGTTTTAGGAATTAGCTCATTGTCTTTATCTATTCTGTAATTTTGGCCATGCCCAAATCTTCCCTAGTGTGTCAAGTACAATTTAAGTTAGAGGGTCACACCTCAAAGGCATACAATTTTTGGAGTCCATTGCTATGTATGTGTGTTATTTAGGTTTTATTTCAACTTTTTTTATTTTTTTTTCCCAAAATTTTAAGAGAGAAATCTATGTTTTCCTTACATTAGAACGTGTTAAATTATTTGCATTAGGTCAAGGATTTTCTTCATTTTGGTATGAATACATTCACTAAAACATCACTTGAAAGGTTAAATACTTATGTTTTATTTATTTTATTTTTCAATGGGTGACTTTAAGCATTAAATCAGTTTAAAAATCCCAAAAATTAATGGTATTATGTGTGAAATAGGTTATAAGAAGACCCCTCAAAGTCTTAAATCTTTTTAAAAAGCCTTAAAAACCAATCCAACCCTAAAAATTAATATTATTAAGCATTTAATTTTTAATTCATCATTACAATTAGATGTGGAATAGGTTACAAGAAGACCGCTCAAACTCTACAAATCTAAAAATTAATATTATTAAGCGTTTAATTTTTAATTCATCACTACAATTAGATGTGGAATAGGTTACAAGAAGACCGCTCAAACTCAAATCTAAAAAGAAATCCTTAAAAACCAATCCAAAACCTTAAAAAAAATGGTGTTAGGGTTTACTTTTTAATTCATCCCTAAAATTAGATGTAAAATTCAAGAAGTCCCCTCACAGTCTACAAATCTCAAAATCCTTAAAACCAAAAACCAATCCAAAACTCTACAAATTAATGGTATTAGGCATTTCCTTTTTAATTCATCCCTTAAAAGTAGGTGTAGAATAGGTTACAAGAAGACCCCTTGTTAGTCATAACCTCTTTGGGGATGGTAATTGTTTTATTTTGGGATATTTTATTTGGATGTGCCTTTTATTTATATCATCTGTTAAGACCCTTGAGACACTTGGAGAAGAAACTCTAATTCTTAAGCATATAAATTAGAGCATAACATATACTTACACAAATTAAAGCCATAAACCTTAATAAACAAAAGTAAATAAACAAGAGAGATGGAGAATATGAAACAGATCACCATTGATACAAGATTGGGTTGAATCTCCCTTGTATGATTGTGGCCCTTGTATTACTAACCCATAATTTATATGTATTAGAAAACAGCTTACTTTTCAAAAAGACCATTTCCAAAAACAAATCATGTGTTTTTGAGTCTTTGAGTGTTAAAACTCTACAAAACTATAGCAAATACAATTAAAAAGTCTTGGGCCTACCAAAAGTATAAAATACTATTTGGTATGTATAAAGATATGAGGCCTTAGCCTTACAAAAATATTAATGCCTAAATATGAAACCATAAAAGGTGTTCACATGTCTTTCAAAATATCTCATAGTGGTCCAACACATGTTCCACCTGTGTGATTAACACATAATCTGCCACTCAATCATTACCTACATCCAAATTAATATTAGTCAGTGCACACAAGTGATTAAACACATTAATCCTGACCATGTCATACCAGTGCACACAGCTGATTAAACACATTAATCTTGGTAAATGATATAAATAAAAGACACATTTAAATAAAATATTTTGAAATAAAATAAAGCTTCAAGGGTAATTTCAGCATCAAGATTTCACGCTTCTTTCGACATGTTTTTCTGCACAAGTTAATCATGATGCTCTTAAGCAAGAGGGTAATTCCAAACATAAAAATATTTTCAATGATCCAGGGTATGCCTAAGCCTATTGAAAATAAAGTTTCACCTAATATGCTTCAAAATAATAATAATAATAATAAATTAATTAATTAACTAAATAAATAAAAATAAAAGGATAAATTAATGACAAGGAAGTAACATATGCTAAAATTAGCTCCTAAATTTTATGGACCTTTCAAGATTATAGAGAAGAAGAACATTTTATGCATGAGTCTATTATTGACCATGAGACCATCACTACACGCACAGGCAACACTTATGTTAAAAAGTATCTTGTCACTTTCAAGAATCATCCTATATTAAAGATGCCAAATGGATGCCAGAAAAGTTTTTTTGTTTTATTTTGGGATATTTATTGTTGGATGTGACTTTTATTTATATTCTTTACAAGGATTAATGTGCTTAATTTATATCACCCAACGCTTTGGTGAGGATGTCAACCTGATCCTGTGTGCTGACATAAACAAGGTCAATGTCTCCTGCCAAAACCTTCTCTCTCACAAAATGGTAGTGGACCTCTATATGCTTTCATGCGAGCATGAAAAACTGGGTTCCTGGCCAACTGTATACTACTAATGTTGTCACAGAAAATGACTACTTGTCTATCCACTGATAGACCCAAATCTGCAAGTAGCTTTCTCAACCAAGCTACCTCACATGCTGCCATAGCAGCACCTCTGTACGGTCTCTGTACTGGATAGAGCAACCGTAGGCTGCTTCTTACTACTCCAAGTCACAGCAGCAACCGTAGGCTGCTTCTTACTACTCCAAGTCACAGCAGCACTCCCCAAAGAAAACATGAAGCCACTAGTAGATCTTCTATCTGAGATACTACCAACCCAATCAGTGTACACATATCTCTGTCCCAATTTCATAAAATAGTCCACAATGCAAAGTAGACCTCACATACCTCAGTATGCATCTCAATGCATCCAAATGCAGCTTCTGAGGAACCTGCATAAACTGACTCACCAACCCAACAGCATAGCTCAAATTTGGCCTGGTGATCGTCATGTAGATCAAGCTTCCTACTATGCGCCTATACAAAGTAGGATCCTCCAAAATCTCTCTTGAATCTGCACTCAACTTGCCATTCTGATCCAATGGCACTGAGAAAGGCTTATAGCCTGTCATACCATACTTGGACAACATGCCTAAGCCATACTGTCTCTGCAATAATCCAATACCATGTGGTGACCTAATCACCTTAATGCCCAAGAAATATCTGAGCTCCCCCAAATCCTTCATCTCAAACTTCTGTATAAGCAAGATCTTTACATCAAAGATCTCTGCATCATGGTCCCCCGTAATGATCAGGTCATCTACATAGATGACAACAAGCACAACCCCTCTATCACTGTGTCTCACATATAGAGAAATCTGCATTGGCTACATGAAAGCCAAAAGTGACAAGATATTCAGAAATCTTGTCAGACCATGCTCTTGGTGCTTTTTTTAAGCCATACAAGGCTTTCTTCAACCTGCAAACATGCTTGGGGTGACTCATATCCTCAAACCAGGTGGCTGCAACATATACACCTCTTCCTGTAAATCCCCATGCAAGAATGCATTCTTTACATCCATTTGATGTAAAGACCATTCCTTTGATGCAGCCACTGCTATCACAACTCTCACTGTTGCCATCTTGGCAATTGGGTTGAAAGTTTTCTCAAAATCAATGCCATATGTCTGCGCATATCCTTTGGCTACCAATCTAGCCTTGTACGTGCTTATGCTTCCATCACTGTTATGTTTTACTTTGTACACCCACTTGCATCCAATGGCTTTCTTGCCTTTGCACTAAATCCCAAGTCTCATTTCCATATAGTGCATCCATCTCCTCATCCATAGCTTTCTCCCAACACATATTTCCAACAGCCTCATCAATGCATGTGGGCTCTACAACCTACATCCATCTCCTCATCCATAGCTTTCTCCCAACACACATTTCCAACAGCCTCATCAATGCATGTGGGCTCTACAACCTGCACAACTTTTGCCATATATGCATAGTGATGTGCCACATAACCATCACAGGTAAACCTCTGCACAGGATTCTTCACTCTCCCAGATCTTCGCAGCTTTGCAATCATGGCTTCCATAGCCTTCTTTACACCAGGTGTTCTCATAGTAGCTGGTATCCCAAGATCCTCATCAAGGCTCATCTCTGAGCCACTAGACTCTCCAACATGAGAATGCCCTGCAGAAATGTCCAAGCATACTAAGGGGCTCAACTACTTTCTCTTTGCCTTTATGTGATGTACTAATCACATTTGCAGGACTGGTATTATGATGCAGCCTGCCACTCCATGGTCTATCAACTGGACCACTAGATGAGGATTCCACTCAAAGACTGTGATTGCTAACTTGCATTCTGTGCAACCACATTTCCACTCACATCAGCCCCACCAACAGCTTCTTTTTCAGCAGCATACCAGCTGCTCATCTCATCAAAAACAACATCCCTGCTTACCCTCAACTCATGTGTAGCAGGGTTATAACACCTGTATCCCTTTTGCTCAAGGGAATACCCAATAAACACACATTTTTCAGCTTTTGGATCCAGCTTAGTTCTCAGCTCATCTGGCACATGCACATATGCAATGCATCCAAAGACTTTCAGATGAGACAAATCTGGTTTTCTGCTAGTAAACCTCTCCTCTAGAGCTACATCATGTATGGCTGCAGTTGGAGTCTAGTTCATGATGTAAACTACTGTAGAAATAGCCTCAGCCCAATAGCTATGCGGCATATTCTTCTCTTCCATCAATGCTCGCGTAATCTCAGCAATGTGCTTATCTTTCCGCTCAGCAACTCCATTTTGCTGCGGAGTGTATCTGCATGTAAACTGTCTCCGAATACCATCCATTTTGCTGCAGAGTGTATCTGCATGTAAACTGTCTCCGAATACCATTCTTCTTCAAAAATTCAGAGAACTCATTTGAGAAGTACTCTCCCCCTCCATCTGACCTTAGGCACTTTACATATTTCCCTATTTGCTTTTTAACCATAACTCTGAAATTCTGAAAATGAGTGAACACCTTACCCTTCTCCTTCATGAAGTATACCCACACTTTCCTTGTGTGGTCATCAATAAATGTCACATAATACCCCCATAGACATGGTCTTCGTAGGCCCCATACATCTAAATGCACAACATCTAGTGCATGTTTGTGCTCACATTTCTGTCACGTGGAAATACATGCTTTGTTTGCTTTCCAAATTAGCATGCTTTACATATTTTCTGCATACCTTCAACTTTAAACTTTGGCAACCCTGTCACAATTCCTTTAGTCTACATAGACTTCATTCTCTGCGCATTCACATGTCCAATTCTTTTATGCCAAATGTCTGTGTCTGTAACAATTCTTGAGCCATTTGCAAACATCGCAGCACTTACTTCAGGCATGTTTACATTCAATGTAAACATTCTGCCCACTCTGTTGCCTTTTGCAACCAACTTGCACTTATCTTTAAAGTCTTCAACATAACAACCATCAAGGTTAAACTGAACCTACAAACCCTGCTCAATGTAAACATTCTACACACTCTGTTGTCTTTTGCAACCAACCTGCACTTATCTTTAAAGTCTTCAATATAACAACCATCAAGATTAAACCGAACCTGCAAACCCTGCTCAATCATCTAGCCAACTAAAACCAGATTCTTTGTTATGTTCGGAACATGAAGTACATCTGCAAGGTTTTTCACTTTGCCATCCTCCTGCATAGACAATGGCACATCTCCAACATGGGCAATTGGATGAGCAGTGTCATCCCCTGTTTCCACAAAACCTGGTCTTTCAAGGTTTTTCATCTCCTTGAACCACTCCCCATGACTTGTCATGTGGTTCGAAGCACCTGAATCAATGTACCATACATCAGCTTTATGTGCTGCTTCAACATTTTCAGACATGGTATTAACGACATGCTACATAAGAAACAACATTTCATTATCCTCATTGTTTCTGCTCGAGGATGCATAGTTGTTTTCACTCTACAATTTTCCATTTTGCATGTCAGCCTGCTTCCTATAACAATCTGTCTGCACATGTCCAGGCTTACCACAATAAAAGCATCCACGTGTATCATTATACTGCCTTTGTCAATTTTCATGACCTCTTTGACTCCCCTTGCCTCTGAATTGGCCTTTTCCACCTACGTGTTGTTGTTGTTGTGAATTCTGGGACTGTTGTTGTTGCTGCTATTGGCCATAATTCTCATAACCTGTTCGGCCACCTCCTTGGCCGTGTCCACAGCCTCCTCTGCCTCGTCCTCTTCCTGAACTTGTGTAGAAGGCTTGTTGCTCTGAACTGTTTTTATTTTGTGAAGACTATTGGTCTTCACCCAAGCTCTTCTCTTCTATAATCAACATAGATACCAAATCTGTGAAATTGGGAATGTTTTCCCGAGTCTAAATAGACACCAAATCTGTGAAATTGGGAATGTTTTCCCGAGTCTAAATAGATGTCTTGAATGCCTTGTATTGTGGCCCGAGACCACGTAGGCAGACTTCCACCTTATCATCATCATCTACTGAAATGCCAATAGATACAAAGGATTCCACAATACCCTTGATCTTCAATGTATAGTCATTCACACAGACATACTCTTTTTCTCCACAGTATGAAGTTCATTCTTCAACTGTATTTTTTTGTGCCTTGGTATTCGTTTCATAGAGTTTTATCAAGGTGTCCCACGCCTCCTTGGGGGACTTGGCATCTTGTATGTGCCCGATCATGGTGTCTTGTATACTGATAGAGACCCAATACATAACTTTTCTGGCTCCTTGGTTCCAATCCTTGAAGTCTTTCACATCTGCCAGCAGTCGGATTGATCTCCGGTATCTCCGGTGCCTCTTCATGCTCACCTTCTATGTAGTCCCAGTAACCCTTTTCCATCAGGAAATTTGTCAACTTGAACCTCCAAGCATGGAAGTTGTTCTTATCAAGCTTCTCAGCAACAATCTAGTTTATGCCATCATTTGACATCTTGCCAGACACACAAATTTACCAGAAACAGCACTCTGGTTTGTCCTGCACAAACTGTTGTATTTTCTATGCAGCGGTACTGTATTACACTCAAATGTCACTAGTGACCTCAATGTGCATACATACACCCAATGGCAATTGTTAACCTCCTTGCAGCACACATAATGTCTGCACAACCAATCTGTCTTCCTGCAGTTCTTAAAACAAAGTTCTGCAGAGAATCGATGACTTACCCGCAGTGCTCAAAATCGCCTACTTTCTAAAAAACGGAGGTCCTAACGCGCCCGAAACGCATTTTTGGCTCGAAAAATTTTATCCGATAGCACTTTATATTGTTGCCCTATAGCTTTACTCCCGCGAAGAAAGCTCCTCAATCAGAGATCATTTGTCAGTGCCTCCCGTAGAGCTCCCGAGATAAGGGTGTAGTCACCAACACAAATAGGGAAGAGTAGATGAAGGTCTTACCCTCGTACCGCTTCCTATGCTTCTCTTGCTTGCAGGTTAGCCCTTAGCATGAACCAGACTCTGATACCATGAAAAGATGCAAGGGAGAAGAGAGCTTGAGCTCTTGCAAGCACACACACACTCACAAAACCCTAAAAGAGAACACACAAGGTGAGAGGCTGAAAATCTTCTTCTTCACACAACACTTGTTACCATATTATAGTAGTGATGTGTGTGAACACACTTAGGACCGCCGGGGCACTTTTTCCCTCACTAGGAGGTTTTTTCCCCCGTGCATTGTATATACGCCCATTATCTTCTAGGGCTTGGTATCTTTCATTTTTGGCACTCATAATACACTACTGTGTTGTGCTCAAGCTTCCTCATCTTCTTGAAGTTGTGTGTGCATTCCTGCAACCCTAATTCCAACAATTGGTATCAGAGCAGGCTTCCTCCTCCCGGGCAGCATCACCGGCACCTGCCGCTTCATCTCCTCCGATTGCGACGAGGTTTCACGAGCGTCTGCAGGTTAGTATATGCCGTGGGCGAGCCCGTAGGGCTCGGTCGTTTCAGAATTTTGATCTGAGGTCATTTCGCCCTCCGTTTTTGCATTCCAAGTACTGCGCAGGCAAAATCGTCCTACTGTGCAGATTTTCTGTCAGGATTAAAATCTGCAGGACAGGTGCCCATTCATCTGTTTTGGGCTGTGCTACATAGCACAGGTCGATTTTATACAGGTTTACCTCTTACAGACAGCATTTACATCTAGTAGTACAGTCATTGGCCATGGCTGACAACAATGATGTATTCCGCATGTTGGCTGCTGAGGATAAGTTGGATGGCACCAACTATCCATTGTGGGCATATATGATGCGACATGTATTGGTAGCAAAGGGATTATGGAACATTGTGCAGGGTATTGATGCACGTCCTATTGTGGCTGGGAATGCTGCAAACACATCAGAAACAGGTACTGTTGATGATGGTGCAGGCACAAGTGCTGTAGCAGCTGTACGAGAACCACCACTTTCAGCAGAGCAGATTCGTTGGGATGGTAGAGATGCGCAGGCTCATGCCTTGATTGCGCTGTCTGTCAAACGTACCATTATCCCACATATTCGCTCCTGCAGGACTTCTAAGGATGCTTGGGATGTACTTGCCACATTGTATCAGGCAAGAAATGAGGCTCGTGTTGCTTATCTCCGAAAACAGTTGGAGAGTGAGCATATGAACGAAGGTGATTCTATGGATAGCTTTTTGACAAAGATCAAGGATTTCAAAGAGCAGCTCATTTCTGCAGATGAAATCCTGTCTGACAGTTCACTTGTGCAGACTGTTTTGAATGGTCTACCAGATTCTTATCAGGGTTTTGCTTCCACTCTTCGCTTGATGATGAAAGGCAATCCCAATGCCTTATCATTTGAGGAGTTAGTTTCTGTTTTGCTGCAAGAAGACCAGTCAAGGCAAAACAGGAATATTATGCGTGTCGCAGATCAAGCTTTCGTTGCTAGTCAGAGAAGCGGGAAAGGTAAAGCTGGCTTTTCTTCTAGTAAGCAGAAATCTGCAAATGCTGCGCAACCAAAGAAGGAAGACAAAGATGAGAAGAAGGGTGACAAACAGAAGACATTTTGCAAGTACTGTAAGGGAAATGATCATGTCATCAAAGCGTGTCCTAAGCTGGCTGCGAAAGAGGCTAAGAAGAAAGAGGCTGGTATGGCTGTTGCAGATGCCTCTCCTTCTAACAATGAATCTGCTAATGTTGTGCTAGATACAGAATGGGCATTCAATGCGCAGTGCAGTTATGACCCATCTTTGCATGACACATGTATGTCTGCAATAGATTCAGATGTATGGTACTTTGACAGTGGTGCCACTAAGCATATCACCTCGCAGCGCAGTTTATTCACTTTCCTTGAGTCTGCTCCCACAGGGAATACTGTCACTTGTGCCAATAACTCCTCTTATCCCGTTGAAGGAGTTGGACAGATTGTGCTGAATGTTGCAAATGGCAACACCTTTACACTTTTTGATGCATTGTATGTGCCAGGGATCAAAAAGAATCTGCTGTCAGTCTCCGCATTTGCCAAAACAGGTTTGGTTGTAAAATTTGTGGATGACAGATGTACTGTTCATGATCTCTCTTGTGGTGACATCATTGTAGCATCTGGTTCACTATGTCGAGGGCTGTATAAGCTCAATATGGATGGCAAATGTGTAGAGGATTCAGCATGTGCTATTATGGATACGCACGCTATTTCAAATGCAAAACTGTGGCATGCACGTTTTGGTCATCTGAATTTTGCAAGTTTGCTGCGCCTGCAGAAATCTGAAATGGTGTCTTCTTTGCCTAAGCTTGAGGCACCTGTCAAGCATGTTTGTGAGGGCTGCATATTGGGTAAAATGCAGCGTGCTTCCTTTCCCAAAGATGGATCAGTGAGAGCTGAACGCAGATTGCAGCTTGTTCACAGTGATGTTTGTGGTCCCATGCAAACTCCATCATTTGGAAACTACCTTTACTTCGTGACTTTCATTGATGATTTTACCAGGCATGCATGGGTATATCCTTTGAAGGCAAAGTCCGAAGTGTTTTTGTGCTTCAAACAGTTTTTGGTTATGGCTGAAAATGTGTCAGAAAGTAAGATGGGCACCCTCCGTTCAGATCGAGGGGGGGAGTATATGTCTTCAGAATTTAATGCATTTCTGGCTGAGCGTGGGATAAAACACCAATGTACAGTGCCGTATACACCACAGCAAAATGGTGTGGCTGAGAGAAAAAACAGGTCTCTCATGGAAATGGCAAGATGTATGGTTAAGAGTCAAAGTCTACCACATGGTTTTTGGCTTGAGGCTGTCATGTGTGCCACTTATGTACTAAACAGGTGTCCCACCAAAGCATTACAGGTTGTCACTCCATATGAGGCTTGGCATAGCCGCAAGCCATCTGTTGGCCATTTACGTGTTTTTGGTTGCCTGGCATATGCATTAGTGCCTGTGCAACATCGCAGAAAATTGGATGACAAAGCTGTCAAATGTATTTTTGTTGGATATAGTGCTGAGAGCAAAGGCTATCGTTTGTATCATCCACAGACAAAGCGCATTTTGGTTAGCCGTGATGTTGTATTTGTGGAAGATGCAGTTCAGCCCTTGGTTTCATGTACTAAGGAGACAGATATCAGCTCACGTGATGTCTATGATACATTGTTGCCTCTTTTCAGTGGTGCACAGTCAAGTGCAATACCTCATGAGGCAGTTTTTCAGCCTATGCAGGTTTTAAATGATGGCACAGATCAGCCTATATCTGATGCAGATGTGCATGATGCACTTGAGGATGAGAGACAAGAGATTGAGGGCTCTAGGAACATGCCTAGATGGCTGGTGCAGACTTTGCGTGACAGCAAGTTGGATGCCCCTTTGTCTAGTCGCACTCGTTCTGGCTCTCATGGTGCCTCTTATGCATCAGATTGTTATGCATTGGCTGTTTCTAGTATGTGCGATGAAAGTGAGCCTGTTTCATTTGATGAGGCACAAAGTTCAGAAAATTGGATGGCTGCTATGCAAGCAGAATACGATGCTATTATGAAGAATAGTACATGGTCTTTATGTGACTTGCCCCCTGGCAAGAAGGCCATTGGCACTAAGTGGGTATACAAATTGAAGCGTAAGCCTGATGGCACAGTGGATCGCCATAAGGCTAGGCTTGTTGCAAAAGGTTATGCTCAAGAGAAGGGCATTGATTTTGATGAGACTTTTGCTCCCACATGTCGTATGACCACTGTTCGTAGCATCTGTGCATTAGCAGCTCATAATGGTTGGAATGTACATCAGCTGGACATAAAGACTGCGTTCTTAAATGGAGATTTGCATGAGGAGGTGTATGTATCGCAGCCTCGTGGTTTTGTTCAAAGAGGGCAGGAAAGCAAAGTGTGCAGGTTAAAAAAGGCTTTATATGGTTTAAAGCAAGCTCCACGAGCTTGGTATGAAAAAATACATGCATATTTGACTGCACATGGGTTTCAGAATAGTCCAACAGAAAGCACTTTGTATGTTAAACGTGTGGATGGTGTACATCTAATCATTGCTCTCTATGTCGATGACATGCTGCTCACAGGACCAAATGAGAGTCATATTGCTGATTTTAAGGCTGATTTGAATGCCTCTTTTGAGATGTCAGATTTGGGGCATTTGCATCATTATTTGGGGATACAATTTAAGCAGTGTGATGGAGGTATTGCTTTGTGTCAGACAAAGTATATTGAAACATTGTTGCGGAGATTTGGCCTTGAAGACTGCAAGCCTATTGCTACTCCAATGGAGACAGGTTTGAAGTTGAGTCTTCATGATGCTGGAGATCACTTTGATGTCACACTCTATCAGACAGCTGTTGGTTGCCTCATTTATGTATGCATTACGAGGCCAGACATTCAGTTTGCAGTCTCACAGGTGAGCAGATTTATGCATAGCCCAGGCATTAAGCATTGGCAGGCAGTGAAGCGTATCTTTCGCTATTTGAGTGGTACTCGGCATCTTGGGTTGTTTTATCCCAAGGGGGGATCATTGCCGCCAGATTTACATGTTTTTTCAGATTCTGACTGGGCTGGTTGTTATGACACACGCGTGTCCACGAGTGGTTTTTGCTTCATGCTTGGAAGCTCATGCATATCATGGTTGAGCAAGAAGCAGCCTACTGTGGCCACTTCTAGTTGTGAAGCTGAGTACAGGGCAGCTTTCACAGCTACGGTTGAGTGTGTGTGGCTCAGACGCCTTATGGCTGATTTGGGTGTTGGGCAGCCATCTGCCACCACCATCTTCACTGACAGTCAGAGCGCATTGGCAGTTGCGCGGAACCCAGTGTTCCATGCTCGTACGAAGCACATTGAGGTGCACTACCATTATGTCAGGGAGAGACTCTCTGCAGGAGAGATCAGTTTGGCTTATGTGCCAACACAGGATAACCTTGCAGACCTTTTCACAAAGGCTCTGCCTCGTGAGAAGTTCGAAGCTTTTCGCAAAGCTTTGGGCTTACTCCCTTTTGTGGATTCGTCCACATAGCTAGACACTTCCCTATACATGAGTGCTAGCTCTTGTTCACCGCATCACTCCAGGGGGGATTTGTTACCATATTATAGTAGTGATGTGTGTGAACACACTTAGGACCGCCGGGGCACTTTTTCCCTCACTAGGAGGTTTTTTCCCCCGTGCATTGTATATACGCCCATTATCTTCTAGGGCTTGGTATCTTTCATTTTTGGCACTCATAATACACTACTGTGTTGTGCTCAAGCTTCCTCATCTTCTTGAAGTTGTGTGTGCATTCCTGCAACCCTAATTCCAACAACACTCAACACTCAACACACCATATACAAAGATAAGAGTACACACAATATGAAAAGGTACTCAACCAAATATATACTAGGGTTCTCTATAGTGTGAACCCAACTGAATGAGCTCGCGTTATAACTATGCCAGTCTCTAGAATGGCTGTCACACAGCCTATCATCTCACTGACCGCATAACCCACCATGATCTCACCAACCATGCCAGTGGTGTAAGTGTGGGGCCTATCCCCTAGGCGGGTCATCAGTGTCCACCGCCTCACTAGATGAGCTCGATATCTCAACACAGTAATGCATGGGATATGTGGGCATTGTATGGGTAAACCAATGGCGATACACTATTGCACATCACCAGCTTATAATAATAAGTGTGAATGGGTAATGTTCATGGGTAATGGTTGTAGGCCAAAGACCCATTTACGTGTAGCATGGGGGTACCAATAGTGACACATGGGGTGCGTGAGTATGGTGTGTGGCCAATAAGGCACACATTGGACACCCAGGGTCATTGGGTACATATAATGGTTGGGTGGTTAAACATGGTATGCTAATCTAGGTTTGTGTTTTCTAATTTTGAGTTCTTCTTCTTCTCTCTCACGTTTTTTGCATGAGGCTTGAATTAGAGATCTAGGTCGCTTTTTGCATAGAGGCCCAACATTTGGTATGAGAGCCATTATGATCTTGGGACTTGTGGGTTAGAGTCCACATGTTGGACACCCGGGCATTGTTATGGCTCACCCTAACCCTCCTTGAAAAACATCCAAAAAGAGGCTACCTAGTGAACCGCAACTATCGTGAGGATCTTTCCAATGGCCGAGCTCATAACCCTTGAGGTCTCCAAGCTCTATAACTCCTTGAGAAGCAATTCCACCGCATCTCCTACGAGCGTTGTCACACCACCACGTTGCACTATGGGTCCTCGTCCATCCTCTCACCTCACTTCACTCACACACACTCACTCTAGCATGCATTAGGGAGAGAGATTAGCAAGAGGATTAGCAAGAGCAAGACTCAATTGCACAATGGGAGAGTATGTTGTATTATGAGAGATATTCATTTATATACAAGGCCATAAGTGTTCACACTCACTTAAACTGTGGGGGGGGCCGACTGGGCACTTTAGGCTCATAAGAGGCCTAATGCTATTACAATGACTACTCTCATAATATATCCATGAAGTAAATCACTTAGGACTTCATCCTATCTTGCTACCACACGCTCTTGAAGCGGGAATCACCATAAATACTCCGTCACACCATTACAGGCGCCCATCCAAGTTATAGTTTTGGATACTCTTGCTTTATATCTTGAATGTATGACCCTTTGGTGTATCTACCGTGACTCCTTGATGTAAGATAATGGCGATAGCTCTTGTTAATCCTAGAATTAGATTAACAAGCATTAAGAAAATACTTAAGCTCATTAAATGTTTCTATTGGTGGCACATTTTGTTCCTGCTAAATAAAGTTGAAGCTCCGCAAGTAGTAGAATTATTTACCAATGTGTTTTAGATTACATGGCTTTCCAGAATCCATTGTGTCGGATAGATATCTGCCATTTACAGGTAATTTTTGGCAGCATATTTTTAGTAAACTTGGCACATAACTCTGTAGTATGAGTAGCGGGCGGTGATCATCCACAGACTCATGGTGGTAAGCCCGAGAGAGTCAACCAAGTCTTGGAGGATATAATGAGAGATTATGTTAGAACGACAAAGTGGTTGGGAAAAGTATTTACCTTTACTAGAGTTTGCATATAATTTACACAAAGCATTCCTCTATAAAATTTTCTCCATTTGAATTAAATTATGGATATAATCTATTGATGCCATCAGGTACAATTGGAGTACCTCAGAAGACACCCATTGTAGCTAAATTTCTATCTTGGGTGCAGTTAAATTTAGCTTGAGCTTGAGATTATATCCTTTGGGCTACGAATCGAGCGATTAAGTATGCTAATCCCAAGAGGATAGCTTATTATTTTAAAGAGGGGGAGAACATGTTTTTACTTATTCCTCAGAGAATTGAGATGCTTTGTGCAGGTAAATATACTACATTGTTGTCCCGTAGATATTATGGGCCATGGAAGATTTTGAAACAAGTTGGAGATGTGGCTTATAAGTTAGACTAACCACAAGATTATTGGGTCCACAGAGTATTTCATGTGAGTCGATTGAAGTGTTATCTTCATGACGGTGATAACTTAGTTGATGGTATGACTGCTTTGTAAGAACCTGATCAAGAAGATTATGGGCTAGACCAAATCCTGAACGAAGAAAAACTCATTACAAAATTGTATTCTTTGGGAGTTCCTTGCAAAATGGAAAGGATATCCCTTGACAGATGCAACTTGGGAAATGAAGTTTTAGTTTCGTAAGTGTTATCCTCAGTTTGTTATCGATGATGATGCTTCCTAAAAGGAGGAAAGAATGTTACAACCTTTAAACATGGCAACATGTGGGATGCGTATACACTAATAGTGGGATTTACACGTCAGTAGGGCGTGGGACACGCGGTGTTGCATGGGTAAACAAATGGAAACATACTATTTCACATCACCACTTATAATAGTAAGTGTAAACAGTACTATTTTTGGGTGATTGTTGTAGGCCAAAGACCCAATGATGTGTAGCATGGGAGTACTAGAGTGGGGACATAAGGTGCACGTGAGTATGGTGTGTGGCTGGGTAAGGTACACACTGGTACACACTGGATGCCCAGGATCACTGGTATATATAATGGTTAGGTGGTTAAACATGGTATGCCAAGCTAGGTTCATGTTTTTTACATGAGGCCTAAATCAGAGAGATCTAGGTTACCTTGCATGGAGGCCTAACATGTGGTATCAAAGCTTAGGGATTTGTTCTTGGCTATGAGGAAAGGCTTGTAGTAGGTTTGAGGTTTCCTTGAGCAAGGAGAAGTGTGTGGAGCTATAGCCATTTGTATCTTCTTCTTTTTTTGTTTCCTTCCATTGCTATCGGATTTCCATCCGTCGCTATTATTTGGTTGCTCCTTATGCCATTGATGATGTTGTCGTCCATGTGTTGCCTACTTCCGTTGACGTGCTTGCTATCGACCACAAGTGTAGCCGCCATCACCATTGTCGTCCCGTCAATAGTGCATAGAAGAAGAAAAAGAAAAAAAACCATTTTTTTTCTTTACAAAAGTTCTATAAAAAAAATTTCAAGCCTTAAAGCTTTTACCCAAAGGTTCATGGAGGGAGCTTACATGCAATGATCTCGACAAAAAGAATCTCCTTCTGATGGTGGTCTCAGTGATCTCGGCAAAAAGAATCTCCTTCTGGTGGTGGTCTGTTTCTTGAAGCACTTGGCATGATCTACGAAGCTATAGCTCTACACGGCTTCTGTCTTCATCAGCTTTGACATCCTTACAAGACCAGGGGGATCACTTATCCCTTTTTTTATTTTTCATCGTTTTGTGCTTCTTGCATATTATTGGTTAAAAATGAAATTCGATAATCACCAAAATCCGATCATTTTGTCCCATAATCACCAAAATATGTCCCTCTTTGCCAACAAATGCATGATTTATAGGCGCAAATGAATTTATTTATGAATGATATCCATACGCCAACTTCAGATACCCATCACTTGTTTAATTGTGAGGGTACACTAGAAAAGGGATTAAAGTAAAAACTAGGATTTGAAACCACTAAAGTACACTAGCACTTTAACTTCTCACATGGTTGATGCAGTAAATCAGTGGCTTTCTAAGTGGAAACAATGATTTACTTTATGTGATATCATAAATGAGCACATTAAAATCTAGCATGTTGCTGTATACAATTTACAGGATGTGGCTAATTGTTGTTGGTGGAGAAAAATTCAAAAGGACAAGGTAATCCTGAATACTTGGGAGAGGAATTTAAGGATATGTTTATTCAGAATTTTGTGCCACTAGATGAGGAGACTAGAGCCCTTACTACTTGGTTTTTTATCTTTTAAAAGAATCTTACAGCTCAAGAGTATGCAGACAAGTATTTAGAGGTGGTTATGAAAATACCCCGAATTTTGTCGGATTTCTTTACAAGTTCAAAAATTTGCCTAGGGTTAAATGATAAACTTTGACCATTAGTGCACCATGAGAAGTGTCAAACCTTATCTAGAGCTATAGAAATGGTTGAAAATCAAGCAGTGAGAAGTGCCAAACCTTATCCAGAGCTATAGAAATGGCTTTATTTTATGAAGATGGTTGAAAGGGTCAAAATCAGGCAGTGGGGCACAAACATCACTTACATCAGGAATATCAAAAAATTTCTTTATTAAAAGATAGGTGTTTAGGGTCGTCCTCCATCCACAACTGACATCATTTGGCTGGACTGGCACCCTTATCCTACGATATGTCAATCATTGAACAAGGTTCGGCTCCATAAGGAGATGTTCCAATGCATATACAAACTTTTCAGCACATCTGAGAGGTCCAAAAACCCGCATCAGCTTATCCTGCGCTTAAATAAATATACATGCTTGTGGAAGAGGGAAATGTCAATAGGGACTTACTCTCTAACGCGGCCATGATATTGCTGAACAGAGTTAGAAAAATAACATGTGTTTTGCTCAATATCGTACAACAACAAACTCCAGTGTCGACTGAAAAAAACAAAGAGGACATAGGTGTTATTAAAGAAAACACATATAGATTACCAAATATTTGATGTCAATTTTAAACTTAACATGAGACTCACTCTTCATGGTAAGCCATGAAAACAAGTCTTGCCAAGTCGAGGTTCACTGGTTCAAACCAGGACATAAGGTTCAAAAATGTTGAGCTTTCATTTTGTAGTGCCGCGAAAATGAGAGGATCCACAATATATGTACAATTTTGGACCTCTTATGGTAGTAGTAATATACAATACCTAAAAGCAACAATGAAAAGAACAAAGAATCAGTCCACTGGTACTTACAGCTCAGTCATGCATCATACTATATACATCATGCATTGTATATACTATACATACCATAGTAAAATATTGACAATGTTATCTGTGATTTCGAATGCGTCATTCCTCAAAACTTTTAAATCATATGCATCTAGACGCCTGACAACTCTTTGGCCCCAAAGTGAAAAAGCCGCTCTAACTGGTGTAGAGCAGCCTCCAAAACTCTCAATACTCTGATATTGTCTGCTTCAATCAGACTTAATTCCCTCTCTATCCTGTCTGCATCTTCTTCTTCTACAACAATTTCAACTTCATCGAAGGGTTGTGGCTGTGATGATGCAGTAGCCTCCGGTTGTGATTGTGCCTCCGATTCTAGTTGTTTGTGAGGTTCTGCTTGAGGGGCATAATCACTGAAGTGTTCAAGTCTCAACCTACTCTGAGAACGGGTGTCCCTATTATTGTGAGGAGCATGGGAGCTTGTACGAGGATGGAGGAGGGAACTGTAAGGATACGCCGCATTCGAGGATTGCTTATAGAAACAGGAACAAGCATCTAGTCGTATCTGTACCGCAATCGACAAGGGTATCAAAATCCCTCGGCATTATTGTCAGCCTGTGGGCATGAGCGGCGAGAAAGTAATCATCTTCAAAAACTCGATGATCTAGTCCTCAGTGATTTCTTGAAGACACAATAATGCAGATGATTGCCACCGCATGATGCCAATACTCCATTGCTCACAAATTTCCCTCACAATCCTCTGGAAAGGGAGCTTGGATATCGCAGGCTGCATGTGTCACTCAATGCGACAAAGCTCCTATAAAACTGTCCTATGAGCTTGATACCTCCTTGTTCTGCCTTGCGCCTCTGCAACAATGACTCGGTAGGCCTTTCAAGCCTCCAAGCAATTGTCTTGGTTACGAGCCATCTAAACAAATAAACAAAGCGTTATGAGAAACGCGTTTAAAAAAGTCAATACCAAGCGATATAACAGAAATAGGATTCCAGAGTACATTGTATCTCTTGGTACAAACTCCATGACCCCATGACTCACAATGGGGTTGGTACCAAGTGATATAAAGCAAACAGGATTCTCGAGGCCTTTGTATCGCTTGGTACTGACCCCATGACAACGTTATCACATTAGGGTTGGTACCAAGCGAAAAAAAGAAGACAAGATTCCGGAGGCCTTTGAATCACTTGGTACTGACCCCATGACTCACGGTGGGGTCAATACCAAGCGATATAAAGTAGAAAGGATTCCGGAGGCCTTTGAATCGCTTGGTACTGACCCCACTGTGAATGTTATCATAGTGGGGTCGATACCAAGCGATATAAAGCAGACAGGATCTCAAAGGCCTTTGAATCGCTTGGTACTGACCCCATCACAGTGGGGTCAGTACCAAGCGATATAAAGCAGACAGGATCCTAGAGGCCTTTGTTTTGCTTAGTACTGACCCCATGACTCACAGTGGGGTCGGTACCAAGTGATATAAAGCAGACAGGATCCCGAAGGCTTTTGTTTCGCTTGTCGTCCTCTGAATCTTTGACTACATCGACCTCCTCAACACCCCCCAAATGGAGCCAAATGCCATCGGCCTCTACATCCATTACAGGTATTTTAGAGTTCTTTGAGACCCTTTATTAACATTTTGTTGTGTGTTTTGTGAATGTTGATAATAGTGTCTGTGCACTCAGGGTTTCATCGGGGTCCTTATGGTCCCATATCGCTTAATAACCCCCTTGGCTCATGTTTCCCATGGATCTAGTACCAAGCGACATTGGTACCTCTAGACTCCTTGACTCCTGTTTGTTTCATATCTCTTGGTACCAATTCCACTTTAATGACGTTGGACATGGGATCAGTACCAAGTGATACAAAGGCCTCCGGGATCCTGTTTGCTTTATATCCCTTGGTACCAACCCCACTGTGAGTCATGGGGTCAGTACCAAGCAAAACAAAGGCCTCTGGGATCCTGTCTGCTTTATATCGCTTGGTCCCAACCCCACTGTGAGTCATGGGGTCAATACCAAGTGAAACAAGGCCTCCAGGATCCTATCTCCTTTATGTCGCTTGGTATCGACCCCACTGTGAGAGTCATGGGATCAATACCAAGGGAAATAAAGGACTCCGGGATCCTGTCTCCTTTATATCGCTTGGTATCAACCCCACTGTGAGTCATGGGGTCAGTACCAAGTGATACAAAGGCCTGACTCATGGGGTCAGCACCAAGCGAAACAAAGGCCTCCGAGATCTTGTCTCCTTTATATCGCTTGGTATCGACTCCACTGTGAGTCATGGGGTCAGCACCAAGCGAAACAAAGGCCTCCGGGATCTTGTCTCCTTTATATCGCTTGGTATCGACCCCACTGTGATTCATGGGGTCAGTAGCATGATATTGTAGTGGGAATTACACACCCAGACACACTGCATCCATATGGAAAAAGATATCTAATAAGGACAAGAAAAAGCCGGTCGGAACTATTGCCTCCAACAGTGCAGATGCCAAAAATAGATCTCCCGACGGCGGCGGCAGATGAAGAGGAAGATGAAGAAGCAAGACCACTGAAGAAGATCAAGCCCACCTCATCTAGACCACCTTCTCCCAACCCTGACTCTTGAGTGACGCCACAACTGATGGCACTCTCGTAGTTGACTGATTCCAAGTGCATTATCGCTTTTCTTTATTAATCAATTGTATTACACGTGTCAATGATGAGGACTTGAATGTGTCTTTTTGTTTTGCTTTGTGAATCAATTTCCTGTAAGTCCATTGATGTAACTCTAAAAGACTATTAGCTCGATTCTTGCCTCCACCATGTCTAGTGTGCTTAAAGTAACATGTTCTTACCATGTAATGTGACTTCTCCATGCCTTGAGTTGACCACATTGACAATGAACCGTATGTCTTTACGAAATATGGTGTATGATTATATAGTATATGCTGTAATCAATGACAAAAAAAAAATCAGATGTATGTATTCGCGTTGGTCTCATAGTATTGAGATTGCAGCAGTTTTAAAAGTTCTTACCATGTAATGAGTTACATGTTGATCACTCCATCTTGCAATGAATGCCTTCCTCCAAGTCTCTAATATGTTTTCAAATAATTTTATCTTACTATTACTCTAGCTCTTTTTCTCCATGAATGCAAAGATCTTGTCAAGTGAAATCCACACATCTGCCTTCCGGTTTTGGATTGAACCTTCATTTCCAATGTCGTTGACTACATTATGTAGATCTTTCCATCGATTAAACATCTTTTGCTTGGTTTTATCTCGATAGTCTTTGAGGCAGTATGACAAAAATCTTTTAGCTTTCACACCACCTATTGATGGTTTTCTTGGTACTTTGCTACCCCCTTGTGACCGCTTGTCGTCCTCCTCAATTTCAACATGCCCCCCATGCAAGTATTTTTTAGGCTTTAACGTCCATGCAAAGCATATGTACAAATACACCAGCTTCTCTACAATTCTACATAGTGCATGCAATGTGCATATATACACTCTAGATAGAGGAATATCAAGCACTGCTTTGAAATCTTTATCTTTTAAATGCCTATCAAGAGCTTTGTTCCATAGTACATGATCTAAAGTCTTGGCACTTGACATGCAATATAGACATGGACTCTTTGCATTTGCACCTTTGCTTATGTTATACATGCTTTTTAGAGTCTTCAAATCACCTGCCACCATGTGCCATTCCACTTTATAGTCACCGAACCCAGGCACATGAAGGGCCCTTCCATTTCTTTGCTCACTAATCAATGATGGAATTGTAGTTTGATAAAACACCCAATGCAAAATTTAAAAGTCTTCTTTATCCATCTGTTTCATTATTAGGAAGAAGCTCATGTTTAATACAAGTTTCGTGTTTAAATTATTTCAACGTAATACACAGTCATATTCAATGATAAAGAAGATACCTCAAAAGATCCAAGAGGCAATATATTATTCTCCGATTGAACACTGAAATATCTTGCATCATCTTTTGTAATAGATGTGTGTAAGGCCCTATTCATTAGAGTGATAGTAACCCTCTTTATTTTTCTATTCATTAGAGTGATAGTAACCCTCTTTATTTTTCTATTCTTTAAAATCTCACACTCATCTAGTTTCAAAACAAATTTTAGAACTCCTTCACATTCTCCTTGGCTAATCTCAAAGAACTGAACTCCGTACCTAAGCAAAGCTTCAAGATCAAAGAAAATATTGTTGTGCTGGTTAAAGAGTACCTCTCTGTTTTTAGCAAACGAATGTTGCTTCAATATGTAATGGTGAACCAAGCTTCTCAAACACCTTTGAGTTCACATATTCTCGTGTAGACTTTACTTGCATTGGTTTTGCAACAAGTAACGAACCTTTATGCTTCTTACTTTGACATTTCTCTGCTAGTGCCTTAAACAATATACTATATGCTTTCTGAGAGATGCCAGTCTCATCCAGCATTGCTTACACCTGAGTTGCATCGAGCTGGTTCTTGTTCATAAAAGAAGACACATGCTTCTCATTGATTTTTTGAAACTTCTTTTGATACAGCATCTCTTCCACTATTCCTTTTGGTACTAAATGACTATAATGCACTCCAGCTTTGGAATGTATCTTGGACTCTAGATGAAGTAAAGATCTAAAAATAGAATAACATCAAATCTGATTACTTATGTCTAGTTTCAAACAAAGAACCTAATCTAAAAAGAGAAATATATATGAAACAAGAGTTAACATTACCTTACAGCCTATACTCGCTTCTTCATCCCTCCACTTCCAACTTTCATTTTCTCTATGTTGCAAAGTTGTCTTCTTCTTTTACGTGGTCCTAGTGCTGTGTCCTTTCTCCTTAAAGCATCAATCTTTTTCTCCAAGTCTTGAATTGTTTGTTTGTTTGCCATAAGCTTCTCTGCATACAACCCATTTAGTTTTTTTATTTCAGTGTTCTCTATCTATAGAAAGTCCCTCTGTTGTTCTACAACCATCGCTTTTGTTTCCAAGTGTGTGGCATAACCCAGTAAACCTTGTCTGCCATCACCAGTGAAATGTAGTAGGTTTGTAATGTTGCAAAATGGAGGTGGTGCATTTGTAAATGGATCCTTGGGATACATTGAGCCATCAGTCCTCCACAAGTCCAAATGACACTCTCCATTATTCCTCCTTTGCTCTTTTTGCTCATTACATTAAAAAAAACTCTTATTTCATTTCTTCAAAGGCTGGTACTGAGATTGTACGTCCACATGAAGATGGTAAGTATCATATGTTCTTTTACATGCACCATTTCTACTATTGTTACTGAGAATTTAAGTGTCTACATGTGTTGTTGAAGGTGGATTAATTGGAATCCCCAAATTTGGATTAATGTTCTCATTTGCAAAGCTAGTATTTTTTATCATCATAAAACATATTAAAGAATTAAAACAAGAATTAACTCGATTACTAAAAGGATGTTTTTTAAAGTTTCAGTAGGAAAACCCTCCACGGTCGAGATGATGATTAAAGCTTTCCTCGAATCTTTTAAATGCACAACTACCTCAAATTCTATGAAATCTTGGTTCTGACAAGTTTTACGTGCATCCAACAAAGAATGTCGCCATGAGGAAACCTCATTGAAAGAATATGTATATTTTAATATATTTAAACCTACTATTATAATAGTAAAAAATGAGATGAATTGCAAATTTAGATATGTTTTAAACCTTTTTTATTTTCTCTCTCTAAGCTGAGTTGGCACTTCGTACAGGGCCCAAAATTGAGTCCACATTTCTCCTAATGTCCTATGCTCAGATTTGGTCCAAGAACCATATTGTTAACCAGAAATGTGCAAAAATCAATGGAACCATGGATCAAAACACAAGAGCGCTAATACCAATTGAAATGAAATATCACTAATGCAAGGTTAAGGCAAGATCAAGAAAGATTAAAAGTTGAGATATGGGACAAATCATTACGTAGATTAGCATGCAATCAGCAAGAATCACACATAATGCCTAAGAGGTTTAATCTCCAACCATGAGAATGGAAATATCCTTCCATAAGCCAAAGTATGGTAGCTCAAGGCTCAGATACAAGTGAAGGTCCAAGAGCCCCCTTTATAGTTGATCCCATGCCTACATCATTATAATCTCCCAAGACCTCTAATGCTTATTGTTTGAGACCTTATGCTTATTGTTTGAGACTAATAGTGATTTTTTCATAAAAGAAGCATACCTAGGAACACGCACATGCGTACGTGTACATATACATGCACAGATGTTGGAATTTCAATGTTTGAGTTGTATGTTGATTTGAAATGTATTTGTGAAAGAGTGAAGAACACTCTAGATTAGGTGAAACAACGTGTGGATGAGGTGTATGGAGAATTTATTGTATGCATGGCATGTGAGATTTTTGCACCAAGTGCAATACATGTGTGCATACACAATACCCATGTGCCACTCAACATGTGAATCATAAAATCTATCCTTATCCATACAAGTCCTAATCTAGAATGTTCTCGGTTATAACTCAAATCAATCTTAGAACAAATACAACTTAAATATTGAGATTCTAATATCTTCCAATGTTGGGTTGGAAATGCAGACAATTATGCCACATGCCAATCTCGCTTCTTTAGATGTCTTCAACTAGGACCTTCAAGAATAAAGAGCTTGGTCATACTGTTAAGTTAGAGGAGGTATTCTTTATATTTGTCTATTCAAGCTATAATTTAATGAATTAATTCAATTGGCATCCAAGCTTGATGATTGATGAATTGTTTGGATTGATAATTGCTACCTCTTATTGATAGTGGTGAGAATTAGTATATGTGTCGATGCCTCAAATTACCTTTCAAGTGTCTCAATCTCTTTCTCATCAAGCTTGTTGGTGGATCAATCGCTCATTGAGTCCTTCCATTTCTCAAGATGAAGGCATTGATTTCATTCTCTAATCATTGGCCAAAGCCCCAATATTTAGTGGATTATTTCCATGCTTATGCAAGCATATCAATAAAGGGAGAAATTTGCCTTTATGGGTGGAGGTGTACAACATGTGGAGGGTGGACTGTATCACATGTGGCAATTTGTTGCTACATGTGGCAAAAAGAACAGGTATAACAAGGGGTATTGCCACATAGCAAAATGCCAACCCTTCAAACTTACAAAAGGGTCTTCATCCCCGATTACAAGCTTATCTACCTTGATTAAGAATGTAATTCACCCAATTATGTATAGATTTTATACATAGTTGGGTTAATTGCCTTACTGTATAATGCATAGGATTAATTCAATGTGCACTTGCTTTTTTACACATCTTTACAAGTCCATGTAAGGATTTATTCGTGTCCATTCCTCTCAATCAACTACAAATTTATGTAGACTAGTCAATAGTTAATTAGCACCCAGCATAATGAAATGTATATACAACGGTGTCTGAGCGTGTTTCAAAGTGCACCAGCACTTCAATGGATACATATATTATGCATCCCCAATCAATGGATACATAAATTATGCATGTTTTTGGTCCCAAAATGCCTTAGATTCATTTAAAATTTTCACCAATCAATCAAGGTATAAATATCTATGCACTCTTATGTTATCAACCATTTTTTCAATATTGGCTTTGATCCCCATGAAATAGTGGCGTATGTAGAGCTAAGAGAAAGAAATTTTCCCTACATGTATACCTAACAATTACATCGATTATTGCTAAAAAAATATGTGAGTGATGATTACGTTGCTATAATCACATAGCATTGGTTTCCTGCAATCCCAATGATCCAAGGGTAGTAATGTTGATGTGATGACAAACTTTGTAGAAAATTCCAACTTTAGGAGTGATATACCTAACAATTACATTGATTATTGCTTTTAAAAAAGATGAGTGATGATTACGTTGCTATAATCACATAGCATTGATTTCATGCAACCCCAGTGATCAAAGTGTAGTAATGTTGATGTGATGAAAAACTTTGTAGAGAAATCCAACTTCAGGAGTGTATTCAAAACTATTTTGTGGAGCTAACAATGACAAGGATTGCCAGCTCTTAGGAAAAACAAGCTCAGTAATTGAATAGCCTTGCTGTATTAAGGCATTTCAAACTTAAGAAAACCTATAATACACCATGAAAATAACAATCAAAGGCTCACAATCTACAAGAAAATCTGAGGCTCACAAAGTTGAGTGTACCTTGTCTTGGGCAGACACAGACACCCCACTAATATGAGAACTCATGGCCCTTTTGAGATATATACTTCTTGATCCAGATGGTCATGTCTTCTGCACAGGCCTCTGCCTGTCGTGACTTCACGAGGAAATCAAGTGTTGCAAACTCGTGTACTGCATCCTTGTACTCTAGAACAGGAGCATCAATGTTGACCTTCCTCAAAGCTTCCGAATAAGCGATTGCACGATCCTTCATCCAATCAAGCTCGCCCACTACAGTCAATGTTGGAGGCATGTGCTTCAAGGGTGGCTCCCTCCCTGCTACTAGAGGGTTTGCTACAGGATGATCTAGAGTGAACTCTCCATCAGAAAAGAACAGCTTCCATGCAAGAATGCATGCAGATTTGTCATAGAAGTACGAGTTTGCCAGTTTGATCTCTGATTGTGTCGGGACTGACCCAATAAAGAAAGGGTACATGAGTACCTGTGCCACAACTTTGATGGGTTCAAGCAACCTTCCTGCCTGGACTGCCTTCCTTGCGACAAAGTCTGCAATGTTTGCTCCAGAGCTCACCCCAAGTAGCACACACCTGAAACAGATCAACCCACATCATATGTAGAGATCTGCTTGGTAGCATTTACAATGATTTCAACTTCAAAAAGATTAGAAAATAAGGTCATTATTATTGTTATTAAAACCTCTGATAATAGAAGCATAGTTGCTTTCTGCTATGTCAGACTGTCTCAAATCATGAGAGTCTACTGATGAGCCTCACACCATCGGCTAGACGCAAGAAGTCACTCACATACACTAACAGTGGTGCCATTTAATCAGCTCACATACAAAAAGAACCAGTCTCTGAAGCATATTCCTGCCAACCCTATGATTGAATGATTGCTTTACTTTAAGCCCTCTTCCGCATCATAAGCCTGCTAAAACCTGCTACCAGCAAGAGGCAGCTGCCCCTAAAGTGCTCGCACACAGAACCAGGTCTAGGAAGTCAGCTACTTATAGCTTGCAGATTCTGTCCTGCTCCTTGCCGTGCAACTCAATCTTCACAATCAACCCCTGGCCAAATGATTACTTTTGCCTGCCCCAACTATGCTACTACCACAGAGTCATCACCAAGCCCAAAACAGCCTTTTCCTCTCAACATAAGTATTGAGGAAGACCTCTTCTTCTTCCTCTTCGTGGCATGATTGTCTGTAACCATTACAGTCTCCGGCCCTTCCATATTAAGTCCAAATCAATCTATTATCTACCACATCATCCCTTTTCAAAATTACACATAGAAAGCTTCGTTTGATGTGTATGCAGACATGCTGTTGCCCTTGCATTCCCCTCCGAGGCGCTGAGAGCATGTGTAGTTCACCACAGTCACACCATGATGTGTGTTCTCCGCCCCATAGGAAAATCATTCTTGACTCCTGGCTGAAAGGACACTATTTGCAGCATTGACATGGTCAGATATGGCTTTGACAAAATTGCTACCCCTCGTCTAAAGCATACTTGACACTACAGTTATATCGAGCCAATTTCTATCAGAGTAAGCACACCTGTAGAAAGCAGTAAAAAACTTTGAAATGGAGGGCATTTACCTCGATGGATCACCATGAGCAGCAAGCCATGAATCCACTATAAAAAACTTGAATTGCGGGACATTTACCTGGATGGATCACCATGAGCAGCAAGCCATGACTCCACTATCGTCGAACCAGCAAATGTATCAATCAACTCCTTATGATTTGACCGGTGAATATCTGACCTGTTAGATAAGAAAACAGGTAAAGTTTGCCCAAGTGACTTGCTGCACTCTGCCAAATTTGCCTGCTTTGCAAGCCAGCATACTGCCTCAAACCCATCATCAAAAGCAGCAGGATACTTGTGTTCCAGAGCCAGGCGGTACCCAACAGCAATTACAATTGCATCACACAGTTTGGCCATTCGCCTGCAGAAGATGTCATTGGCAGCTGAATCCTTGCTGCCAGTCACAAACCCCCACCATGGAACTGCACTATGATGGGAAGCTTTTTGTGATCCTCTGCAGTGAAGTCCGGGAGGTAACCTCGATAATTAACAGTGTGCCGCCTGCTGCCATCACGCCTATCACGTGCTGCTTCCAGAGGCTTTGCATTGTTGTTTATGGAATCTTGCCACCCTGATGCCTCAGCATGCCCACTGGATGAAGGATCAACATCTAGAACTGCTTCCACAAGCTGGTTTCCCTCCTCAATCACTGGTCTAGCCACATCTAACCTTGAATAATCCTGCCTTCCACTAGGGTTTCTCAAAAGCTCTCCACCCCAGCTACTTCTCCTATTTTCTCCTGCATTGTTTCTCTTCCTTGCGTCCCCACCATAGCTACTGCGCCGTGTTTCATGATCGATCGCTTCTGGTGGGGCCCTTGCTTCTGCATGCTTAGCTTCCCTTTGGATGTGTCCAAACAAACCTGTGCTCCCCTCAGTGATCAGTTCTTGAGGGAGGGCAGATTCAGGCAGGAAAATTCTCAGGGCAAGTGTGGTGAGGGGGTCTATGTTGATGTCCTTAGTAGCCACACCATCTACAAAGGAGGCATTTGCAGGGACTCCTTTATTTGGTCTAGAAATAGGCCCATCTCCATCCTTACTGTTGGGTGAGCTGTGGTTTGAAAGCTTATGCTTCAGCAGAGTTTTGAAAAAGACACTGTAAAACTTCACAGCTATGCTGGGCATCTCTGTGGGGCGATGGCTACAGCTATGATTATGGTTTTGGTTAAGGCTTCTGCAACAATCTGATAGACTCACTCTTTATGGCTATGGCTATGGTTATGGTTATCCAATGGGTGCTTCCTGCTGCTACAAAACAAGAATGACCATGGCTATGGCTATGGCAAGCCCTTGCTTATTCCTGCTAGAACAAAACAGACCAGATCAGTGCTGGCTATGGCTTCCTGCGGCAGCAAACCAAGCGTGATCAAACCATATGCAGCTAGGGTTTTGCTTTGACCCACACGAGAAACCCAATCGCCCACTTCGTCTGTAACGCCGAAGCAAAGCTCTGTGCTAACCCTATTATTAATAATTTGTTTATCAAGGAAAGCTGCTAGGAACACAGATCCAGCTGCTGTTAAAGCAAAGGGGCTAACTGTGCAGTGTGCACGGCAACAGCCTTGTCCTTCTCATTACGAAAGCCACGGGCCACGGATGTCTCCACGTTGGAAAAGCTGACATCGAGCAATTTCTTTTTTTCGCCTACGCTGTCGGCTTTCTGCTTTCTGCTTTCTCTTCTCCACCTCCAAGCAAGCTTTTTGCTTTTTCTAAACCGCAGCTTTCTGCTTCCGTATATCGAGAACGCCAAACGCTGAAAGCTCAAACGTCTCGAAAGCAAGCGGAAGCCGCCATTTGAAATTATTCCAAATACATACACATCGGTACATCAACGTCTTCGAGTGTGTATTTGAGGGGTTCAACCTTAGCAATCCTAGAAAGAGAGTTCTCTCAATGTGATCAAGTGGTCTAGGAATGCTCCTTATGTCATGTGCACAGAGTGCAAGAGTGTATCTACTGTGTGCAGCACGCACACAAGACAAGCTTAGAGGCTTGGGGTAGCTTGGAGTTAGGCAGGCTGATTGGCGAGTTGGTTGGACTGACAAGCGGGCACCCAAGTGGGGACGCCCTGATGGGTGGGCACCCATGTGTGATGCGAGAGACCTCAAGCAATGCTCTTAGTGATGAGAGAGAGGTCTCTCTAATCATGGTCCAGCAATGCTCTTAGTGATGAGAGAGAGGTCTCTCTAATCATGGTCCAGCAATGCTTCTTTTCTCAGGGCTTGCACTAGAACCTTCCGTGCACGCGCGCGCGAGAGAGAGAGAGAGAGAGAGAGAGAAGGGGGGGGGGGGGAGGGGGAAATGGTGTCAACCAATAATTTCTTTGATGAGCTCGAAGTTCAGACACACACACACGGAGATTGGTCTTGACCAGCAAGGAGACACGGGGGGAGGGGGAAATGGTGTCAACCAATAATTTCTTTGATGAGCTCGAAGTTGAGACACACACACACACACACGGAGATTGGTCTTGACCAGCAAGGAGACACAGAGATAGAGATTAATCTTGATCAGCAAACAAGGAGACGCAAAGGCCTTCTAGATATCACTTATATCTTGCTTTAGAAAAACCTTTCTCAAATGTTGGAGTGGAGATGAGTGTAGCAACACATAGATGCAGCAACCAAGGAGAGAGAGATGGAAGCACAACACTCAAACTAGATTGATGAGAATGAGTGAAGTACAAGTGAAGTGACATGATAAGGCCACTTACACACTCGTAAGATGCGTACATACACTCAGGGGGGGGGGGGGGAACTCCCAAAGAGGAAAAAAGTACCCCAGCCCATTATTAGCCTACATCCACACATCACTACCATATAAATGCTTAGGTAGTACACAAAAGCTTAACATGAGAGGAACAAAACTTATGAAGTACACAAAAGCTTAACATAAGGGGAACATATTTATAGAATACCAAAATTTATGAAGTACTCACAAGATTAACATGAGGCACGAGAGGAACATATTTATAGAGGTGCAAAACGTTTTTTTTATAGTGTGCAATTATTTACCATGATGCATTTTAGAATCTTTCTATTGTTTCTAAGGTTCAATTTACAAGGGTAAAATTAGTGACTAATTTTATTCAATTTAAAAATGAATAATTTGTGGGATTTTATTCCGTATGTGCTATTTCATCATTACATGCAAGAGGGGGGATGGAATCTCTCTCTCTCTCTCTCTCTCTCTCTCTCTCTCTCTCTCTCTCTCTCAGGTGTCCGGGTAGAGAGGATTAGGATAAAGATGCCCATACTATGCCAACAAAAAAAAACACTAAGAAGCTCTTCAAAAACTACCTTTTCATAATTCATTTTCCTAGTTGAGAATGTTTTACAAAGCTAAGTGTTATTTTTAAACTCAAAATAAAATCTGATGGGTGCAACTCCATGTGTAGAAGGAATCATTCAATAGCAAGGGGAGTGTAAGGGTGCTAAAAGGCACCTAATAGATGTTCGCCACATTAAAAAATTTGTTCAAAAACTTCACTTTCTCCCTTGCAAGTGTGCTTAATTTGGAAGGGAGGGAGGCTAGGGATTTGGTACACATGTAATCCCCTTTACCCTACATGCAAGTGGTCAAAAAGAATCCAGTCGTTTAGTCATTTACTTCTCTCTCTCTCTCTCTCTCTCTCTCTCTCTCTCTCTCTCTCTCTCTCTCTCTCTCTCTCTCTCTCTCTCTCTCTAGCTCTTTCTCTCTCTTTGAATGGAGTGTTTACTCATATAAAGGGTTTGACCTTTACATTTAAATATTACCCAAGATAGAACTTTGAGTGAAACCATATATAAACCCAATTAATGTAATATGTAATCCAATATGGGACAATGAGAGATGTCTTCTTTTGTATGGGAGGATGAGTGGTGGGATCTAATATGTGATCTACTTAATAGAGACTGGGAATAGAAGTCATGTGGTAGTAGTTTAAAAGGACTTGTTGTAAATGGACTTGATAATAGAGACTGGGAATAGAAGTCATGTGGTAGTAGTTTAAAAGGACTTGTTGTAAATGGCAGTTTTTGACATGTTAATAGATAATAGGATGCATAGATATGCATGATCTCTCTCTCTCTCTCTCTCTCTCTCTCTCTCTCTCTCTCTCTCTCTCTCTCTCTCTCTCATATAAGCAAAACAAATGGCAATTCACTTTGCTAACACAAGATTCCTAACTGAGAAAAGTATAACATAATTTTGTGTGTGTGTGTGTGTGTGTGTGTGTGTGTGTGTGTGTGTGTGTGTGAGGGGGGGTGTGCGCACACCCATGTGTGTGTGTGTGTGTGTGTGTGTGTGCATGTGTGAGTGTGTGCACGTGCATAAGCATGCATTCTGAACATGTGCATGTATGAACAAGTGTCAAACATGTGCTTGCATTTGCATCTAGGCTCCAATGTCTGATATTTTTTCTTAAAGTCATACGTGACTCGCCGAGAAATCTCACTTTTATGAAAACCCCTATATCACGTGAGTACAAAAGATAAAGATATGCATAATTTAAATGTTTGTGTAAAGATGATGTTATTTACTATACGTATGCGTATTATGGGGTCAAATTTTAACATTTGAATTCAACACTGATATAAACAAGGGGAGAGAGAGAGAGAGAGAGAGAGAGAGAGAGAGAGAGAGAGAGAGAGATTAAAAGTGAGAGCCTAGAAAAGACATGCATGGAAGGGTCTTCATCTGGACTTTTTATTTAAGTGTCCCTTAAAAGGATCATTTTAAAACTATGAGAAAAGAGTGGATCCATTGAAGAGAGAGGCTTTACATGTGCAAATAAAAAAGGAATAAGAAAACCATGATCATAAATGTTCTTAATCAACAAGCCCACCAAAAATGTAGGGTTAGATTCTCATAATTTTTTTTAGTTTTCAATAACAAAATCTCATGTAAGTGTACACATTGTAACTAAACTCAATAAAAGAACCATCTCATGTAAATGTACACATTGTAACTAGACCCAATAGAAGAACCATCTCTTGTGCACTCAAGTGCTATCAACCGACATTATCATACACTTTCTTGAGTGATCTCCCCAAGGAAGCCATGGACAATTTGAAGATTGCTTAACAACAAAGCACCATTTGGTATAAAAAACATTTTTTTATGCAATCGAGTACTTGTGCCCACTCTCTCTCTCTCTCTCTCTCTCTCTCTCTCTCTCTCTCTCTCTCTCTCTCTATCTCTCTCTTATATATGCATGTGCATGTGGGTGGTTGCAAGATGAGGTTATCTAGTTTCATGTAGTGGGCGCCCTTGGCTTTAGCCAGAAAACAACCATTTTTTCAAGAAGAATAGCCAATCTCTCCTAGTTAGCCAAGGAGTTTTACTTCAAGGTCTTCTAATGAAACATCATATGCAAAGTTGGGCACCTAAAACTATAATCTGATCGAATATCCAATAATTGCAAATCTCCTTTTCTTTGGGAACCAAAATTGTATACAGGCCCTGTCGAAGGTTTAGACAGGTACAGTGAATGTGAGTAAATTGCCTATAACTTTTACATTATTACTCATATGATGTTCCCACTTTGCATATCACAAATACAAATAACATAGAGCTTAACTTGATTTATCGAGTAATTTTTGATGTGTTTCTACTATTTTTATATTATTTAAAAGGTATTAGAATTGTTAAAAAACATACTATTTTATCCTCCCACCACATCTACCATTTAAAATGCTCAAATTGTATAGATCTAGTGATGATTAGATTGGGAAAGATTAGTATAATGTGGGTATAAGGTAAAATTACAAATCTAACGGTTGGATTTTTGTAGATTTACTTTGGAAAATTTGTTATGACTGTTAGAGGCCCATTAAATCAATTGTAATTCAATTCTAGAAAATTAAATATTGAATCTTTCAATCTAAAAACTCTAGGGATCAATACGCTTGTTGCCATGAATTTCTTTTAAAAAAATTTGGCTTAATTTGAGTATGGGAAGGTCCATTTTCAATCCTCCCAAGTGAAAATTCCCATATTGTGTCCACTCTCCCCTTTTCAAGTCTAAAACCAATCCTAGTTAGGTTTGGAAATCTAGGCTTCGTAAACTTCAAAGCTTAGATATCATTCCATTTTTGTGAGACTTGGGTAGGCACAAATCTTATATATGCATGCCACTTTATGTCCACATCAGCTTCAAGAGGATCCACATAAGCAGCTTGCCACCTCACCTTGCCATCTCCACCCTCCATGTCAACATGGTCAACCTAGTTGACTCCCCACCTCATCATCCTAGTCATCATTAATGCCACATCTTCTTGCCACCTTTGCATGCCACCTCGCACTTGGTGACATGGCATGCCACATCATGGAATTGCCACATCAACCATAATAGTGCCACATGTCAAGAGTCATGCACGCATGTGACACGTGGCACCTCCTTCCCACCTCCCCTTTTTTTAAACATATTTTTGAAAAAGTTAATTTAGTAATTTAGAGAAATAGAATATAGAATTTTAAATAATAAAATATATATAACTTATTAAATAAAAGAATTTAAAATCGCTAATTTTAAAGGATTATATTTTGAAATTAGATCAATAATATTATTTTTAATGTTCATGTTATTCAATTTAAAAAAATAATTTTTTAAGTTTAATATTTCTTGAAAATTTTTTGTGTAGAATAAACCTTTGAATAAATTTTTTTTTAAAAATACATTATAAAAAATACTGTTATATAATTATAAAATAAAAGATATATTTAAAGATATATTTATATATCTAGTAATGATAAATATTTAGACTTGTTAATAAATATTATTAATAATATTAATTTTTTAGTGGATAATAGTTTATCTTTAATTATCTTTATGTTTATCTTAATTATCCAATCAATCTTAGATAGGAAATCCAATGAGATTTGAAGTGGATAACCTATTTTTCCTATATAATCATACATCTCTAGTCACAGTTATCTCTAGTACTATCCCATCATTGAGCCTTTATAATTTTTTCTCTCTTAGCTTCCTTGTTGTGAATGGGTTCTCAAAGTGGATAACCTATTTTTCCTATATAATCACACATCTCTAGTACTATCCCACACTCATCTCCAGTACTATCCCATCATTGAGCCTTTATAATTTTCTCTCTCTTAGCTTCCTTGAGAATGGGTTCTCAAAGTCGTAGGAGTCAGAAACGTGATAGGACTAGACTTCCCCCCGTCCACCAAGTGGAAGAGGAGGAGAGGAAAAGGGTAGCTTTTGAGAGAAAGAGAGAGTGGAGAGCACGTCAATGAGCAACACCTTCCCTTGGCGATGATCCAACCTTGCTCCTCCTCTTCCACTTCCTCTCCCTCCGCCCTCTTCCCCCCCACTACCCCCCCTTAGTTTAGATAATCCACATGAACCCGCCCTTCCTAAAGTCCCCTTCTCTTCTACAAGAACCCACCCCCCTCCTTTGGGCGCCCATCGTGTGGATAGGAAAGAACTATCAAAGTCAGGGGCACATCGTCGTGCCCATGCAATCTTCCATTCCTATTTCAAAGACCTCACGCCTTCATCACAGGCATGTGTGCTTGATGCTTTGATCGATCTGCCCAACATGGCCAACTGCAGGGCGCTTTCCGACATTGATGGAGGTCGAAGAGAGAGGAGAGTTGGCATGGCGGTGCTACAAAGTGTTTGTCATTCCTATATAGTTAACAAGAAGAGGAACTCTGCGGACGCTTTGGCTACTCGACGGGCTATTGTGGCAACCATAAGTAGATCCCAAATGAAGGGTAAGGTGAGTGCCACATCTCGCATCCTTTCCATAGCACCACATGCACTTAGAGTTGGGTCTATTAGACGACAAAGTTTAGATGCCAATGAGGTTGGTGCTTTGTGGGCGAGTAGTGGTCGTGTAGCTAGGCATGATCGCCTACTAGATGAAACCACTAGAACCTTGATAGAAAGTTTTTGGGAGGAGAATTGTCATGCCTCGCCAGTTTTCAAGAAAGCTTTGCATAAGAGAGTGACAAGAGTGTTCATTGAGCACGGTGCTTGCTTTCTTGAAATGACCCAAACTGAGTTGTATGCTCAGTTTGTGGCTTCGTATCCAGAGCTTAAAATTGGGCAAAGGTCATTTGAGGGGTGTAAGCCTTGGTTTGTGAGGTACTCACATCAGCGTAACACATGTTGTTGTCGCTACCATGTTGAGTTTAAACTTTTTTATGATGTGTTCCGTTCTCTTAGTGGGCATAGAGAGTTCGCTCGTAGTCCTCGTGATTTCATCCACTCTCTTTTGTGTGCACGCACGGAGGATGCCCAGTTCCATAGGATGCCTTGTGTGGAGAGCAATTGCACATCATGTGGTTCACTTGCACATCTACAGATGGTAGATCTTGATGCAAGTGACCAAGAGATAGTGCCATGGCAACATTATGAGTATGTAACACACCAGCTCCAGAGTGGTGGTGGACAGTCCAAGAAGTTGCAACTCGTGAACAAACATACACCACGTTGTCACTTCACAGCCACATTTAGGGAGGAGATCTACCCCTATATACGGCACAGTCATTGTGCCAAGTGGCAGGATCGTCAGTTCCGAGCATGCCTGGCAGAGTTTCCTATTGGTGTGGTCGTCTTTGTAATTGATTTTACAGAGAACTACACCTTCACACCTTTTCAAGAGATACAATCTGAGTATTACTTCTCAGAGCAAGTAATGGTTATATTTCATAATATTTGTTTCGTGTTTGAGCTATATTACTTATTTGATTTTTTGTGTCTTAAACGTCTGTATTGCTTACCTCACCAGGTTGTTATTATGGTCCACATTAGCTATCGACATACAGAGGCTCATGTAGATGGGATAGCGACGAGTACCCCCGAGACCCGTGTCATTATTCGAGAGTATCATTTCTATATCAGTGATGATTGTTCACATGATGCACATTTTGTGCAACACTGTTTTCGTCTCCATGACGATTTTTTACGAGATTGTGGAATCATACGTGGCCAGCGATGGGTTTGGTCGGATGGTTGTGGTGCACAGTTCAAGTCGTCTCACGACAATTCTATTGGCTCTACAGGTAGTACTTATGGTTCTCTTATATTCGCAATTAAGCTAAATTCACTAGAACATCTTAAAGAAAACAATAACTTAATTCACTAGAACATCTTAAAGAAAACAATAACTAAGACTTTGTTTTATAAATTTATAGGTGGCATGTGCAGTCTAGTATCCTAGTGATTTGGTCATTCTTTGAGATTGGTCATGGGAAGGGAGAGCATGATGGTGCGAGCATGTGTGTGAAACGTCCCCTAAGAGGCATCATCAACTGTGGTAGGATGCTGAGCAGTTCAGAGATGCAGGCCACGTAGTCAAGTGGTGGTGCTCCCAACATTTGTGCGGGAGTGCAACATCATCGGATCCCAAACGTGATTCTCGGATTGTCAGGAGATTTTTTTGGCATGTGGATGGTGGCATGATTGACCGTAGAGCCTCCCATGATTGTGACACAGTACCTAGCACCTTGGGCTTGCATTCCATTAGGAGCACGTGCATGGCGGTCCCCACGATTTACACACAACGGTTTGCATGCTTCTGTGGAGCACGTATGGATGGTGATTGGTCACATTATGCCTCGAGAGGATGGGCAGATGCATGGATACAGACATTCCTCTCCCCCGAGCATCCTTCACATCCAGTGTTGTCTGATGAGCACACAGGTCCTGCGTTCATGGTGGTCAGTTATGATGATGACCTGACAGATTTGCTACAGGAGGGTGATGTATTTGATGTTATTGCCGGTGAGGGAAATAGCGAGGGAGTAGACTACTATCTTATGAGTTGCACTAGGCCAAAGTGCATCCTTGACCAGGATACAGTGGATGATCATGGGTTTTCTTTTGATGCCCATAGCATGATCATGGCAGGCCGGTTCTACCAGCAGATTCGACTTCATCGGGGGAGTCTTGAGTTCCAGCAGTGGAAGTGGGAGTTAGAGGCATTTCAGTTCTCTCATCTAGTGATACCAGGCTCACTCTTGATCGAGTAGTACAGAGCTGAAAACACAGTTCTCACCCTCGTTTTCGGCTTCGAGTGGATGACCATGAGAGCATTCTAGAGCAGTTGAGAGCTAGAGAGGATGCTACTTCTGACTAGATCTCTATCTTGATAGTGAATAAACTCAGACTAGCTGGAAACTTAGACATGCTTAAGAGGCCATGGAAAATCCGGGCCTTCCCCATACCATCATACCCAAACATGCTCCGATAGGGACCAAACTTTGCAAGCATGTTAAGGGGACCCACCTCCACGTGCTTGCAAAGTTTGGTCACAATCGGAGCATGTTTTAATTGGTAATTAGCGCCCAGTGTGGACTTGAAAAATCCACACTGGGCGCACACTAATTACAATTAAAACATGCTCCGATCATAACCTAACTTTGCAAGCATGTGGGGGTGGGTCTCCCCCATATGCTTGCAAAGTTTGGTCCCCATGGGAGCATGTTTGGGTACGATGGTATGGGGAAGGCCCGAATTTTCCATGGCCTCTTAAGCACCAAGAGACTTGAAAAATCCACACTGGGCGCTAATTACCAATCCAAACATGCTTCGATTGTGACCAAACTTTGCAAACATGTGGGGGTGGGCCCCTCCCATATGCTTGCAAAGTTTGGTTCCCATCGGAGCATGTTTGGGTATGATGGTATGGGGAAGGCCCGGATTTTCCATGGCCTCTTAAGCACCAAGAGACTTGAAAAATCCGCACTGGGCGCTAATCACCAATTCAAACATGCTCCGATTGTTACCAAACTTTGCAAGCATGTGGGGGTGGGTCCCCCCCACATGCTTACAAAGTTTGGTCCCCATCGGGGCATGTTTGGGTATGATGGTATGGGGAAGGCCCGGATTTTCCATGGCCTCTTAAGCACTAAGACTTGAAAAATCTGCACTGGGCGCTAATTACCAATTAAAACATGCTCCGATTGTGACTAAACTTTGCAAGCATGTGGGGGTGGGTCCTCCCACATGCTTGCAAAGTTTAGTCCCCATCGGAGCATGTTTGGGTACGATGGTATGGGGAAGGCCCGGATTTTCCATGGCCTCTTAAGCACCAAGAGACTTGAAAAATCCACACTGGCCACTAATTACCAATCCAAACATGCTCCGATTGTGACCAAACTCTGCAAACATGTGGGGGTGGGCCCCTTCCACATGCTTGTAAAGTTTGGTTCCCATTAGAGCATGTTTGGGTACGATGGTATGGGGAAGGCCCGGATTTTCCATGGCCTCTTAAGCACCAAGAGACTTGAAAAATTCGCACTAGGCGCTAATTACCAATCCAAACATGCTCCGATTATGACCAAACTTTGCATGCATGTGGGGGTGGCTCCCCCCACATGCTTGCAAAGTTTGGTTCCCATCGGGGCATGTTTATGTACGATAATATGGGGAAGGCCCGGATTTTCCATACCTCTTAAGCACCAAGAGACTTGAAAAATCCACACTGGGCACAAATTACTAACCCAAACATGCTCCGATCATGACCAAACTTTGCAAGCATGTGGGGGTGGGCTCCCCCCCACATGCTTGCAAAGTTTGGTTCCCCCCATCGGAGCATGTTTGGGTACGATGGCATGGAGATTTTCAACAAACAATATGATAGCCAAAGTGTTAAAAATTTTAAAAAAATCAAGAACATCAACTAAAATGTAATGATACTCAATAATGAAAAAACTCATAATGATATAAACATCAAATAAGTACATCAGAATGAAAATGAGCTACCCCAGCTAGTCTGAGGTTAGTCAATGCCCTAAATCTAAGTACAATGTAAGTGAGCTAACCTAGCTAGTCTGAGTTTAGTCACTATCAACGACAACCCAATCAAAATCATCATCTCTAACTGCTGGTCGACGTGCGCGTCGAGAAGGCTACTATGCACGTCGAGGAGACAATGCCGGCTACGGGGGTCGTCGAATATCTGCGGGGAGGTCTACCTCAAAGGCAAGATCATGAGCTGGTGCCAGTGTACTTGGGAGCTCACAAGTCCCATAAGCTGCTATAGCCCTCTCCCTCTCTCTACGTCGTGCTATTGCAAGACGTCTCTGTCTGTAAACCCAAAATCTATAATCAGCAATGGTACATGTCTGCCACTTTGCTTGTGTAAGCTCCTCTGCTGTAAGGACGCGCTGCTCATGAGAAGCAGCACTGCTGCTAGCACCATCCCCCAAGGTGCCACTAGGACCAGCACCCCCCACACGCTTGTATGTTGTGATCTGGCTCTCGTGAAGGACTCTCTGGTATGCATCAAACTCACGTGCACTCCACTCAATCTCTGGAGGCACCTCAGGCTCCTGATCTCTGTCACATCGAGACGGCGTTGAGTCCCAAGTCAGTAGACGCTGAGGTAAAATCAAGAGGCCTGCCAATCCTAGCATCTACTCGAGCGAAGCCTGCATGAAGATCATCAATGCCCAAAACTCTGTATGTCGCTAGGTCGACGCGTGCACGGCAAGAGGGACATGCTGAGAAGCGTACTAGCTCCTAGGTGATGCAAGACAAATGGAAAAAATGTCCACATCCCAGAGCATATCCACCAATACTGTTAATGTCCTCGATACAGAGAGCACAACAGGCATCACGGAGGAATGGTGGTGCATCCTGAGGGAGAGGTCGTCGAAAAACCTCTGTAAACAGGCCGTGGATATAAAGGCAAGTAGGGCACTATCACGTCTGAGGATCTGCGGAACTCTCAAACATGCAACATCAACTGCTCTGCCCTATGCTGTGCAATCCGCTCCTCCATAATCATGTGATGCTGCGCCTTAGCTCTAGAACTCTCTACCTCAATCCGAGCCTACGCAAAAAGTAAAGCATAAAAATAATTGATTAGTCTCTCTCATTAGGTATTACTTAAAGAAATTTATAACTTAGGACCTTAATTATAACTCTTTTACGTGCAAGAGAAACCTAGCTGCTAGATGTCAGCTAGACTCTCTCACATGCCGCGCCTGTGCAGCAATAGCTGCCTCTGCTGTCTGTAATGCAGCTCTAAGGTAGTCAATCTCCGCTCTCGCCTCTACCAACTCCTGAGTGAGTCTCTCAGTGGTAGGTGTGGGACCCTACGTGACACAATCAACCATGCCGCTCGTGTAAAAATATAGAAAAGTACATATAAACATGTAAATAAATGACTAAAAAAAACTTAAGAAGTAATAAATATGTAAATACCTCAATATCTGTCTCGTCGGTATCGATCGTGAGAACAAGCACACCACGTGCTGGATGCTCTCCATGGTACTCCGTACGTCAATGCCAACCTGGGTGCCAAGAGCCTCGACTTTCGACATAGGCACAAATGAAGATCTGTAGGAGCTACACGAAGGGCTGGTGGAGGCCGCCTACCGTGGTCCTAGAGAGGGCCTCGGCCAACACCACCACCCGGCCGATGGCTAGTGTAATCCACCTCCTTCCCTAAGACAAACTCCGCATATAATTGCTTTGCGAAGTATATGGGAATCTGGTGGTTGTTCGGCATCCTCCCATACGCGGCAACATATCAACTATTGATATGTGCCGCCATACGAGGATGCGAACACCGCGAAATAGTAAGGGGCTTGCCCGCCCCCCAGGCCTCGTCCCACGACTATCGAGGAAAAGATCTAAGTAGGCTCCATCTCTAATCGGACCAAGATCACAGACCTGACAATATGTTAGGCCATGTGACACAGGAGCAGTGCGATGGTGGGCTATCCACTCATCTACATAAACAATATCGTGAAGGCTACGAAGGGACGAAAGCATCACCTCCAAGTCTGCCCACGATATGTAAGGTAGACGGTGTGTCTCTAGCACTCCTACGGATAGCCGCTAACTCGCGGTCTATCTCTGCGATGAGGTCCACAATAGACGAGCGGCCCTCCTCGTGGCCCTCCTCGTGTGACTCCATGCTAAAACCTAAGCCTAACACAAAGGTCCAATGTGAAAGGTCCAATGTGAAGGGTCCAATGCTTAGTGCTAAGTAGCACTAATGAAGCTATAAAACAATGCTAATGGGCACACTAATGCTAATCCACAATAGATGAGCGGCCCTCCTCGTGGCTCTCCTGCGATGAGGTCCACAATAGACGAGCGGCCCTCCTCATGGCCCTCCTTGTGTGACTCCATGCTAAAACCTAAGCCTAACACAAAGGTCCAATGTGAAAGGTCCAATGTGAAGGGTCCAATGCTTAGTGCTAAGTAGCACTAATGAAGCTATAAAACAATGCTAATGGGCACACTAATGCTAATCCAAATCAAGAGAGTAAGGAGAGTGAAAACGACTTCTGACAATGAGGCCCAAAAAAAAAGTTTTCCGATTTTATAACCTCGAACGAGGTTCGGTGGCATCATGCACTTTAGGGTTTGCAAGATGTATGCTCTGGATTTTAGGATTAGTGAGACAAACGGCCAAGATACACACTTAATTTTAGGGTTGGTGAAGGATCAACAGCTGAGATTTGAAATTAGTATCTCATTCGAGGTACATGGACAGCTTAGATTTTAAGTCATTACCACGACCGAGGTATGTTTGATGGTTGAGATTCATTAAATACCTTGATCAAGATATTTAAACAGCTGGGATCGCATCTTCCAATGTGCATGAATGGACGGTGGAGATTGCATCTCTATACCCAAACGAGATATGTGGACAGTGGAGATTGCATCTCTTTACCTCGAACGAGGTATTTCAATGTTCAGATTTTATTTCAATATCTCGTTCGAGATATGTGGATGGTGGAGATTGCATCTCTATACCTCGAACGAGGTATTTCAATGAATGGTCGAGATTTTATTTCAATATCTCGTTCAAGATACGTGGACAGTGGAGATGGGCTAGTCAAATATGCCTAGGGGGATACAGCGTGGCATTGATGTGGATCCGAGTGGCATGAATATCTCGATCGAGATAGTGTGGTGGCGGTGACCTATATTGGTGGCATGGATGATGATTGGAAACCCGGACCTGCTAGTGTGGCATTAGTTGGTATCTCGTTCCAGATATGTCGCTTTAGGCTTGGGAGGCACGTGTCATGTTTTAATTGATGGCGATATCACGATCGAGGTACTCCGCCGCCCGAGATGCGTGGATGTCCTAATTTTAGAGAGAGTGAACGAAAGTGAGTACCCTCATCTTGCAACCGCCCATGTGCAGCAATTCGTATAGGCAAAACGAACAGTAATTCATCCTTTTGCTGCTAGCAACAATTTTTTCGATAGAGAAAAGTTTAATAAAGTGTTTTTGTGTTATGTGTGTGTGCATGCACGTACATGCATGTGCATACATGTACATGTACATATGCATGCATACACAAACATGTATACATACGTGTGTGTGTGTGTATGTCTTCATGTGTGCATGTGTATATGTATACACGTGCTAAACATACATGTATATGTGTGTGTGTGTGTGTATGTCTTCATGTGTGCATGTGTATATGTATACACGTGCTAAACAAAAATGTATATGTGTGTGAGTGTGTGCACGAGTGTGTGTGCATGGATGTGTGTGTACACGTCCTGAACATGTGTGTGTACATGTGTTGAACATGCATGTGTGTGCACACGCACGTGTTGAATACAAGTACGAGTAAATTATTTAAATTTAACACTAATATAAATAAGTAAAAATGTGTGTGTGCGTGTGCGCGTGCACTCGTGCGTGTGTATGTATGTGCATACGTGCGTGTGCATGTGCATGTGCGTACGTGCACACGTGTGTGTGTGTGTGTGTGATATATATAAACCCTCCCATGTATGTTTTATATATATATATATATATATATATATATATATAAAGAGGGAGAGCCTAGAAAAAACATACATGGGAGGGTCTACATCTGTACTTTATATTAAGGGTCGTTTATAAAACTATTAGAGAAGGATATGCATGGGAGGGTTTACATCTAGGCTTTTTATTAAGGGTCTCTAAAAAGGGACATTATAAAACTATTAGAAAGAGTGGGTTCATTGAAGAAAGAGACTTTACATGCATGGGAGGGTTTACATCTAGACTTTTTATTAAGGGTCTCTTAAAAGGGTCATTATAAAAGTATTAGAAATAGTGGGTTCATTGAAGAGAGAGGCTTTACATGTGCACATAGAAAAGGAATAAAAAACATCATAAACATAAACCTTATTAATCAACAATGCACCAAAAAGGTAGGGCCTAGATTCTTGTAGTTTTTTTATTTTTCAATAAGAAAAAATTATATTCCCAATAAGGCCTTCCTTTTCTGAAGATACTAAAAAAAAATCTAATGTAAATGTGTGCATTATAACTAGACCCTATGTAAATGTGCACATTATAACTAGACCTAATAAAAGAACCATCTCTTGTGTACTCAAGTGATATCATACACTTTCATGAGTGATGTTTTCAAGGAAGCCATGGACAGTTTAAAGATTACTTAACAACAAACGACCTTTTGGTATGAATAGCATTTTTTGTGCAAGAAAACCCATATGTCCAATAAATTTGTCTAAATCCTTGCTTAGGAGGTGAGTTTAATTTCTTTGAATTTAATACTGGTTGCAAGACTCGCTTTATGGAAGGTTATACACTTTTTAAACCAATGGTCTAACCCTTTTAATGGAGTGCTAAATTCCTCAAACATATCAGCAAAATGAGTCTCCTTCAAAGTGTATCTCTACTCTCAATTGAAATCTTTAAAATAGATGCACCTTAGATGAATTATACCACTCCTATATCAATTTTTTTTTCTTTATTGCGAAGCCCCTTTCAAAAGAGTATAGCTAAGTTGACTATCAGGTCCCCTCTTCCATTACCTTTTCTTCCTTCCTAAGTCACACTCTTAATACTCTCATGAACCTTTTAGTTTCTTGAATTATATCATACATTTTCATGAGTGATGTTTCCAAGGAGGCTATGGGCAATGTGAAGATTAATTACATTGTACCTCTCCTACATCAATGTTTCTTTTTTTTAGTGGAAAACTCCTTTTAAAAGAATAAATATAAATAATAAGCTTGACTATCAGCTCCCCACTATCTTCCTTCCTACGTAACACTCGCTCTTAATACTATTCCTTTTCGATTCTTGAGTTATTGTTAAATAATGTCCACCCTTTAGCTAAATGGGGACGCCCGAACACTAGTGTGCCATCCTAGTGAATTGGTATCGTGGGTGACTCCACATTAAATACTGGTTACCTAGTGTTATTGGTATAGCTTGAGACCATGCTTAACGAGTGTATGTTGAGGTGTAACAAGTAGTGCCATGCTTAACAATTGTATTGTGGTCAAAGTGAAACAAGTGGACTATGTTAGACAATTACACACAATCGAAGCATAACAAGTCGTTTATGGAATTGGTGTGCCATGCTAATTAAAGTGTAACAAGTGGCAATACACTCCATGCTAGATGATGTGTATAATGATATTCTCATCGTAGTGAAACAAGTGGTAAGTGTATGTCATGTTTGTGCCTATCAACATTTCATATTGGAATTAATTGTAGAGAAGGGAAATTAATTGAAACAACTAATGTCTTTACGTTTGTGAGATAGGTGATGAGCAGTGCGTATGTCACATATGTCACGCTGGAGGATCTTATCTATATCATCTCGAAACATTATTATTTTGTTGGTCACGTGCTAAATGTTTGTATATATTATTTATACACGCTTGTGCATGGCGTTGCTATATATTCCTAGCATATATATTAGAAGAGTTTTGATTATTTACACTTAGTGTGTGAACAAGCTCTGAGCATGCTTGTACATGGCGTTGCTATATTCCCAACATATATGTTAGAATAGTTTTGATTATTTACACTTAGTGTGTGAACAAGCTCTAGTGTTTGAGCTAATTTTTATAAAAGTGACAAAGCAAGCACAATTTTGTACGCACAACTATTAATAGCTCCTTGGGCTATTTATTGAATAGAATTCTTAAAATACTCATGTCGTGGAAACAAATGAGGGGGGAGATTGCACCCAATAGTGACTTGAGGGTGATGTTGTTCTATTTCTCTTGTTTTATGCTATGCTATTCTCTATCATATCAATTTGATTCAAGTCCATGCTTTTATCTTTCGCATATTTGTGAGTTTTTTATTATTTCTTTAAGAAGTACATAAGATTCCGTGACAGTGGTATCAGAGCTATGGCTACTTGCACATGATGAAGAAGCAAGAAGCTCACAAAAATCCAAAGGGTTAAGGAGGCAAAACCTCAAGGACTCATGGATAAAGTTTGGAAAGTTCATGGGAATTTTGATGGAGTTTGGAATCAAAGACTAGCAACTGATGTCACCCCTTCTTGCAAAACCACTATTGTGCAAGAGAAACCACTCCTACTTTCACAAAAGTGGTTTTGGCAAATTGAATATGGTTTGCAGATCCTTCTTTTACGGATGTATGGAGCAAGGCTCGAGAATCATTCTCCTACTCTCCGATTTCAGGACGGTGTGGGCAGAGGATAATTGTATAATGGAGGGCTCATGATTTTTGTGTTCTTCTCCAAAAGACATGCCATGATTCCTTTTATCAAGAAGGCTGTGATTTCTTTTATTAAGAGGAAAAAGTTTATTATTCAAAAAAAACTTAATTGTTTTTTAATTAGCAAATTGGCGAAAAAATCACTATTGTTGCTGTTCATAACCGTGGAGAAAATGATTTCATTAAACTTTTGCCTAATTTTAATTAGCAAGGGTTGTGGAAATTATACAGTAATCATTAGCCAGCCAACTTTCGATCTTTTTTCTTCTCACTATTGCGCTGCATGCGTTGTTGGCTACCGTGGATGACTATTAAGCTTTTTATAAGCTTAACCAAAAAAAATTATAAGTTTATTTCCATAAGCTTCTAAAAGCTTATCTTACTTTAAGCCTTAAACAAAAAGAAAAGAAAAAAAGAAAAAGAGAGTCTATGTTTTACCTTACATAAGCTTTAAAAAGCTTATACTTATACAAGCTTAAGTACTCTTTCACCTTCTCAAAGAAAAGAAATAAAGGGGGTTTTCTCAAAAGCGAAAGAAAATTCAACAAGTGGGGTCGAAACATATTCACCTCTGATCAAATTGTAGGTTTCAATCTTGCTATGAACCCTTTCTTCTTTGATCCTTGGTGCGAACCTTCTCGATTACCTATATTTGTAAACAAGGTTTGCCAAAACCTATCCACATAAGCTGATATATTCTCTCTATCAAGTTGTCTGAATATAGGCCATCGTTTTGTCGAGCCTTAGCTTTGTATTGTGAAGGTAGGAAATCTTTCTTGATGAGTTTTTGAAATCTCTTCCAAGTTTTTGGTTTGTGCTTGTTGGCTCTAATGACATTCCACCATAATGCTACATTGTCCACCAAGTGATTGGTAGCACATTTGATTTTGTCCTTCTCACAGAATTTCTCCTCCAAAAAATAATCATCTAGTTGATTGAGCCAAGCAAGTATGGTGCGAGCATACTTCTTGCCAAGCAAGTATGGTGCGAGCATACTTCTTGCCACATTAAAATTTTAAGTAGAACTTCTTAGAGGAACTGGCCCTTCCATCTTGAACTGTACTTTATGAATTTTTCACTATGTAATAGTCTTGTGGTATGGGACACGAGATTAATCCTGTGTGAAGCATTCTGATGCATATTTATCTCTAGATTTGTGTGGGATAATTTATGGTGGTACGAGACACTAGAATTTATTACACATAAAAGTCCTTGATACAATGTCTTTTGTTATAATTAGAGAAGATACTCGAATTCATATATTATACGACAATTAATCTCCTTTGCTTGCAATAAGCAAACACACAACTAAGGTCAGCTGCTTATCCAAGCAAGAGGGATATTACATAATGTCTACCCTTTAGCTAAACGGGGACGCCCAGACACTAGTGTGTCATCTTAGTGAATTGGTATCGTGGGTGACCCCATTATAGGCAAATATGACAGAACAACATACCCTATTTAATTCGTTCAAATGTTTGAACAGAGATGTGAAGCCTTAAGAAATCCCAACTACCCCACTAAGGTATATGCGTTGAACTCATGCTTAGAGGGAAAAGCTAGTCGATGGTTCATCATCGCATTGATGCTGGCGGCGATCAAGACCAACTTCAAAACCTTGAAATCAGCCTTTATACATGACTTTTCCAGACAAGGTGATCGATGGAGTGCAGTACAAAACTCTATTCAATTGAGCATCAACCAAATGAATCCATTAAAGACTTTATCCTTCGGATAAAACTCTTAGACTCACGTTATGAGTCGTAGGAAAAATTAAACAATGTTCAATTGAAGAGATGTTTCGTGATGGGCTTAAAGAATAACAGCTTACACAACTTAATCATTGTATCCAATCTAGAAACATTTGATCAATGTTGTAAAGAAGCAATACGTTTAGATGACAACATGCTAGAAGATGATCGTGCTACAAGGTGTTCCTCATCTAAACCAAGTGAAGCAATGGCAAAAGAAAGATCGATCTTGGAATTGACATTCCCATAATTTTATGCAGCCTTGCTTAAAACATTACAGCAGACATCTATAAGACAGGATGAAAACCTTCAAAACCAGACATCCTTAATGCCTTTAAAAGTGAGGAGGGAAATGCCTTGTGTTGAATGCAATCACTACGACCTTCCCAATCCTCATTGTGCATACAAGGCACCTGTTCTTCTATACTGCATATATTGTAAAACCTTTGACCATGATACTAAAAAGTGTCCATCTTCATCCACAATGGACTCGAAACCATCTCTCATGCACCAAACAAAAACAGTCCAAAGGGTAGAAACTGCTCAAGAAGTAGTTCATCGGACACTTCAGTGTTTCGTGGACCTCATCACAAGGTGGCAGACTGCACAATTTGGAATACTTCCATGCCCATAGTCACTGACACCTTGCGCGACCAATGTGTGAATGATGTGGCATTGATCACATGTTCCAAAATTGCCCAAGACGAGTTGCTTCAATGCAACTTGTCTCACAAAATATAACTCTTAACGTCTTAAGTGTACAAAACGGGCAATTGTCCATGGTACCCTTGAATGTGCTTACACGCTTTACAAGCCAAGGCACACGAGAAAAAGTCAAAAGGAAAGCAAAAGACAATACCTCAACATGGGTAGAAGAACATGTTTTAAAACAGAACCTAAAAGAGAAAACAAAACCTTCTAAACCCAAGAAAAACAAGGGACTACAAAAAACTATCGAAACCAAGGTCGAATTAAAAGACAGGGAAAAGGAGTCTGTAGAGGACATAAACCCAAAAGGGGGCATAAATACAAAAGAGCCAAAAGCCATACATGATGCAGAAGCATTCACCACACAAACCTCGACACCCATAAGTGCAACATAGGATACAAAAACCCAAAAGAAAATTCGATCTCGTCGCATGGGTAAACATAGTGAAAAACTAACAAACCAAAGAAAGTCAGAGAATGAAACAAGCTTTAGTACATCACTAAGTGAGAATGAAACAAGCTCTTACTCTTCGCTCAATGCACCACATAGGCCAATCAAGAAACTAGAGCCCACACAACCACCCCAAATGGAAAATAATGATCACATGACATATACGAAACGCAAAAAGCAAGCTCAGGAGAGCATGCATAGCTTGGTTGAATGTCTTACAGGGTCACCGGTTGTGATTGAGCCTCATAATGCCAATCCTAAAACAGCAACCAGGATACAAAGCCTAGAGGAGTACCATTTCCCCTTTCAAGAGAAAGACAAACTCTCTACAGAAGAGTCATTTGAAACAGACCGTACGAGCTATAGGCTTGAGAAAGCACGTGAGGAATTCGATAATTCCCTTGCAAGATTAAAACAATCTCTCAAAATCTCATTCGGAGGAATGCTCTTCTCTCATGATAAAGCCAGCATCACGTCAACACTTGCACCTTTAATGGCTCAACCTGGGTTATACAAGGACATAACGAACTACATAAAACAGGACTATGAGGATTCGCAGGTCTCCAAACAGCCCTCATTAAGAATTGTCAAAGGGCCAAGTGTGCCACTGTATGCATTGGGTACTCTTGAAAAATCTGAGACCCAAACAGAGGATGAAAGTGAATGGGAATATGAAACAGACACAGGATCTGAAGCTGAAACAATAACCGAAACACCTATGGTTCCTTTGGAAGATTCTATCATGGTATGGTTGTATTTCCCTATAGGCAATGATGTTCAGTGCAAACACGCATTGATTAGCCCTCGAGCTAGTCATAACATTGTGAGTGACAATAGACACTTGGGTGTCATTGGGACAACCTAAACTCATCCCTATAAGGAATAGTTTTGCTAGAGGAGCCAATGGACAAAACATTGAAGTTCCACGTTCCTTTAGATACACTACTCAAACAATCGATGTGATATGGAATTTACATTCCATGTTACCCTAGAATCTTTTGAGTATGATGTTGTCTTTGGTGGACCTTGGATAAGTGAATCGTTGTATTCACTAGATGAATCCATGCAAACAGTCACCTTGAACACTCCTGCAGGCAATGTACAATTGCTATTACAGGAGAAAGAAACCTTGCAAGAGCTAGAACTTCCAACATATCTTACTGAAAAGATCCCTAGGATTTTCGTTGGATTGGAAATTGCAAATAAAATCACCACAGCTCAAGCACAGCTTTATCCAACACGAGAACACAATCTCATGACCCTCGAGCTATGGGATTTGTTAGGTCAACCAACACTCACGGCACATTCTAAAAGGATTACCTTTACACAAGACTTGAACATGCCATGTCTAGGGTACTTTGAACATACAATGTATATTGAAACTAACCCCCTCACTTGCAAGGTTTTGGTGGTTGAGTATGTGTTGGAAGCAAATTTAATTTTGGGGCATAAATGGACTATTGTTGCCCAAGCACCACTGTGCTTTGCTAGTGATAGAATCATCATGATGGTCAATGACAAAAAGTTGACAATACCATACTGCCAGAAAGAGGATCCAACTTTAATGGATATCTATGATGCTGAACGCAAAAGGATACAAGCCTCTTCCACAAAAGCTCCTCTACACAATGACCTACCATCTGCATCAACGACTGACTCCTCCGATAAATCATCTCAACCACTCTCGTGTATTCAGTAACAACACAAGAGCTTGTCTGTTCAAGCAAACAATCAATAGTCTTCCCTACTGCCTCAACATCATTTCAACAACAAATTTAAGAAGCAATACGGAAACATAGGAGCACATCAAGAACAGAATAACAATGCTCTTGTGACCCCTCTGGAAGTAAGAAATGAGCGCACAAGAAGCTGTTGCTTGCAAGTCATGACCTAGAAGACCCATTTTTTAAAACAAACTCGAGGTCAAAACCTGCAAATTCACGGAGTTCCATCTCACGGCTTAAGAACCTGCACTTTCACGATTTAAGTCCAATCAAGGATTAAGCCATATCACGCAATAGCTACTATATATTTGTTAAGCTTATTGCTTACTATTCTTTTGGATAAACTAATGTAGCAACTGCTCCATGAGTACGTATCCATAATCATGCACTCGAGAACATTTGCACCGAAGCCTCACCATCAACAACTTCTAGGCACATCCCTCGATAGGGGGGCCATGGTGGGCGAAAGCCTAGTCAATGTTACAACCCATCGTGTGGAATTTTCCTTCAAATTACAAACCTCTCCAAATGACACCACCAACTTCACAAATCAATAATCTTCAATCCTTAGTGAAGATATCTATATCAGCCTCGCAAGTCGACGTAATTCTTTAATCCTCACCAACAAGTGGCTACTTCAACACATAGCAGTTCAATAAGAGTCTATATGACTCAATCCTTGTACTTCATGTAAAGCTACTTCATAAGAGCACTTAAATATGCATAAAAACATAAAAAGCACATGGACAGAAGAAGACATAATCAGGTCCTACTCAACAACATTTGATAAGAATCCTGCCACACAAAGGGACATCATCACAAGCCAATTACTTCAAATGATGAATGTCACTTCAATGAATCAAATGAGGAACTGAGAATCATCACCTCATTTTGATGATTAAGTCTACGTTCCTCTATATCCTTCTCTCTCCTCTCACATTATTAATATCTCTTGGTGTCCCCACTAACAAAAATCACATGTAACCTTGCCGATGACTGCCAAAAACAAAGTGAGCCAAAAAAACAAAAAACAAAAAACAAAAGGGCTCATACAAATATAAAAATGCAATCATTCACAAAAACCCGCCACCTCGTTAGGAATTTCCAATGCACCACTAACGTCTTCATTCAATAACTAGCTTTTCTTATTCCTTCTTCTGGAGGAACAAAGACCATTGAACGTCATTCAACATCAAAGCCATCGATAAAGCTTGTTCATTCCTCCCACATAAAGGTCTTCAACGCGATCACGAGGACGCGATCACCATCAGGAAGGGGGAATGTTAATCCAATTCTAGGATTAACAAGAGCTACCGCCATTATCTTACATCGAGGAGTCACAGTAGATACACCAAAGGAACATACATTCAAGATATGAAGCAATAGTGTCTAAAGCTACAACTTGGACGGGCGCTTGTAATGGTATGACGGAGTGTTTATGGTGATTCCCACTTCAAGAGCGTGTGGTAGCAAGATAGGATGAAGTCCTAAGTGATGTACTTCATGGATATATTATTAGAGTAGTCATTGTAATAGCATTAAGCCTCTTATGAACCTAAAGTGCCCGACCGACCATAGTTTAAGTAAGTGTGAACACTTATGGCCATGTATATAAGTGAATTTCTCTCATAATACAACATACTCTCCCATTGTGCAATTGAGCCTCGATCTTGCTAATCTCTCTCCCTAATGCATGCTAGTGAGTGTGTGTGAGTGAAGTCAGGTGAGAGGAGGGACGAGGACCCATAGTGCAACGCGACAGTGTGACAACGCTCGTGGTTGGGAGACGCGGTGGAATTGCTTCTTAAGGAGTTGTAGAGCTTGGAGACCTTAAGGGTTACAAGCTCGGCCATTGGAAAGATCCTCACGAGTTACGGTTCACCAAGTAATCTCTTTTTGGATGTGTTTCAAGGAGGGTTAGGGTGAGCCATAACATTGGAACATTATTATTTCATATTATTTTGTTGGCCACGTGCTAAATGTTTGTACATATTACTTATGCATGCTTGTGCATGGCGTTGCTATATTCCTAGCATACATGTTAGAAGAGTTTTAATTATTTACACTTAGTGTGCAAACAAGCTCTAGTGTTTGACAGATTTCCATGCAAGAAAACCATTGTGTTCATTGAATGTGTCTAAAGCCTTTCGTAGATTATTAATAATTGGAACATGTGGGAATTTTCTCACTAAACCAACCCTTAGATGCATGATCCTTGAAACTTGGTGAGGTAGACTCATTTGGATTTGGCCCTATAGAGCAAGATACACACTATGGAAGGTACTACCTTTTCAAAGCAATCATTTGGTGAGGTAGAGTCATTTGGATTTGACCTTATAGCAAGATGCACACTATGGAAGGTACTATCCTTTCCAAACCAATCATGTAGCCCTTTTAAAGGAGTGCTAAATTCTTCAAAGAAATCATCAATGCTTATTCCTTATGGTTTATTTCTACTCGTTTCTCTTAACCTTAGATGCATTGTACCACTCCTACATCAATGTTTCTTTTCTTATCATGAATTTCCTTTCAAATGATTATAACCAAGGTTGATTGTGCTCTCCCCTCGTCCATTCAATTTCTTCCTTCCTAGATTAGACTCTTAATACCCTCATATAAACAAAAGAAGTGGCTCTATTCCTTTCATTTTCTTTCGTTATATACATTTTCTTGAGTAGTGGTCCAAAGGAAGCCGTGGATAATTGAAGATTGTGCTTAGAAACAAATCATCAATGTTTAACCACCAGTGTTGTATACTGAACAAACCCTTAGAGCTTGATCACATAAATTATACTTAAAGCTTGGTGAGATGGAATTTTTGGATTTGACTTTATTACAAAGTGCACTCTTTGGAATTGCAGTCTTTGGAAGAGTGCACTACCTTCCAAAGAGTGGAAGAGTGCACTACCTTCCAAAGAGTGCACTCTTTGAAAGGTAGTGCACTCATTGGAATGGCATTCTTTGGAAGTTATCACCCTTTTCTTAAATAAAGTGCACTCTTTGGAAGATACTTTAGAAGTGAACTCTTTGGAAGGTATACCCTTTTCTTAAATAAATTGTGTAACCCTTTAAAGAGAGTGCTATATTTCCTAAAGCTATCAACAATGACTATTCTTTCAATGTGTATATCCACTCTTTGTTGAGATTGTCGACTTTAAATGCATTTTGTACCACTCCTAGATCTATGTTAATTTTCTTTATTGGGAAGCCCCTTTCAAAAGACTATAGCCAATGCTGTTTATCCTCTTCCATTCTCATTCTTCTTCCTAAGTTACACCCTCTTGATACTCCCATAAAAAAATAATGGTTCCGTTCCTTTCATTTTCTCTCCATTTTCTTGAGTGATATCATACATTTCTTGAGTAATGTTTCCAATTGCGGAGAACCCTCACAACACCCCTGCATATTAGGTCCCCCGAGTGCCCCAAGCACTCCAAATTTTGTGCCAAATCCCAATGTCATTCCTTATGAAGGCTCATCATGAAGGCTCATCATGGATTCAAACATGATTATAAAGATTATCCCAACAAAGTGACAACCGCCATGAGTGGGGGAGAAGCATCTACCACCTTGACAAGCCGTAACCTATTGAGTGTGCAAAGGGAGGACTAATCAATTAAGTCCCTTTTACAACTATCATAAGTCTCTAAGCCAAGATAAGGGTTGCAGTGCCAAGGAAACTTCCAAGGCTGCAAATAAGTAGAAATCTCAAGTGTCAGCAAGCATGGAGTGCTGGGAGGATTGGGGGAGCCCACCACTTGCATTCACGCACTAATCTTATGGTAAAGCTTGCCATAATGGTAACACAAGTAAATCATTAGACATCCTTTAAGATGTAAAAATTAAGATCGTTAGGCTATCTCCACCACTCATTTGTGGTGTGGTGGATTTCCAGAGAAGAGGTTCATATACTATGAAAGACTTTATATAAGAAATGCAAGGTTGGTTTGCAGTTGGGAAACCAATCACATTTACATACACAAGGATGAACAAGCCTCGAAAATAATAAAGAATCACCTCATGGGTTAAGGCATTCTTGTAGATATAATTGTTTAGACCACTTTGGTCAAATACTCTGCAAATGTTGCAACAAGTTTTGATTATGAGGACCCAAACTATGAGCCGCTCCCAAATCCTAACAACTCTCAGGATGGATCCATGTCTTAGAGATCATGGACACTTTTCCATAAAAGCTTGGAACAACAAGGTATCACTTTTCTTTGACATTTGCCCCACATCATCATATGAATATTGAGGCGCACAAGACATTACTTTTCTTTGACATTTGTCCCACATCATCATATGGATATTGAGGCGCACAAGACATTACTTTTCTTTGACATTTGTCCCACATCATCATATGGATATTGATGCGTACAAGATATTACTTTTCTTTAACATTCTATGTTTGCAAGAAATTAAAGTTAGGCATGATAAAGAATGTTATCTTCACAATTACAATAATACTATCAGTTCAATGGCGCTTTACTTCCATAACATTTCTTCAAAGTAAGCTTAAATTAGCTCAACGCATAGAACTAATTCATGCCACCTTTTAAAAAAAAGCTCTTTGGGTGACTGCATGTTGTTACATATATAAATCTCCAAAGAGCAAATACAATAAAGTAATTGATGTCCCTAAGAGCATACTTCAAAATGTTTATAGCAAAGTATGTTCCTTGTAAATGATAAATTCAATGGCAATGCCTACAGTGGGGGTACACATTCAAAGCTCTCAAAGTTTCATGTCACAATTCCATGATGTATAACAACTCTTGCAATAACATACAAACGGATCCCCCATGAAGTACATTTAGATGAAAATTTCACAAAAGGACCTAGGTATGGGGATTAGATGCTACTACATGTTTGAACTACTCCATCAACTTACCTTGGGGTTACCTTGTCATAGAGTGATTATCAAATTGCAAGAAGAAAAGGCATGTAAGCATGGTGAGAACCCTTCTCTCGACTGAGTGGTTATGTTGCCATTTCATATAGAGAAGATTATAAAGCTTATAAATTAAGAGGTGGTTTAGGAATAAAGCTTATAAATCAAGAAGTAGTTTTAAGATAAAACCCCCAATAGCGTGACACCGAGATGTTTATTGATGACCATCAAATTTCGATCTAGATTTTGATATTTTTACATGGTTTTTTTAAAGGGGGAAAAGTTAAAGTATATTTGTAGTAAACTTTGCCAACAACAAAGCCTATATACACAAAAGAGTAAATGTATGGAGTGTTGAAATATATGATCTACAAGTGGTAAAGGGTGAGAGAAAGAGATCATGTAGGTGTGAAGTGGGCATGTGGGTGGAAAAGGGATCTAGGCTTGGCCCAACCCTAGCCCTTGGGGAACCCTATATAAAGGGCAGGAGACCTCACTTTTTATAACACAAACACAACACAATCAACACATGAAGGTGAAGGTTAAGCCAACTTGGAGTGGATGAAATAAAAGGTAATATAGAAGCTTTCTATACATCTTGTGTTCTTGCTCTCTCTCATATATGTTACTCTATCTTGCCATCAACTATTTCTTCCATTGTGCATAATCCCCATTATTTTGGCAAGCATGAAATCGGCACAAGAGGCTTGGGATGAGACTGAGAGGTTTTATGGAGCTAGGGCAAAGCACTCAAAGATTGCACTGAAGGTGAAGTTTTTTGTCCTTGAGATGCAGGAGGGTGGCTCTTGAAATAACATTATGGGACAACTTGCAAGCATTGATGCCAAAGTTGAAGAAGATGATGCGATTGTCGTACTCTTTTGAAGAGCATGCCTCCATCGTTTGTTAGCCTTGTGACCATAATGAAGCACCTTCCAAATCCAATATTTGAAAGTATTGTTGTATCCCTTCTTGAAAAAAATGTAAGAGTCAAAGCAAAGGGTGGATCTACATCTACATCGAAAACTCAAGCCTTTGTGATGAAACATGGTACGTCCAAATCCAACTTAAAATGTACCTTTTGCAAGAAGAACGGGCATGTGGAAGCTCAATGCTTCAAGAAAGATCCGTCAAAGAAAAAGTGTAACAAGTATGGTGAAATAGGTCACTTTGGAAGAGAATGTACCAAAGTTGCCACTAAGGTTAAGGGCAATTTTGTAAGTTCCTTACATGCCAAGCAACTCTTCTAGTTGAGGAGTGAAGCATGCTTTCTAGAATTGGAAGTGAACCACATTTCTCTATAACTCATCACTTTTGTAAAAGCCTAATTTATAAAGGCTACCTACCTTGTCATCTATCCTATGGTTGAGAGGGGGTCATTTTGTTCTTGTATGTCCAATGCTCACCTTGGTCCATGTTTGGCATTGTCCCATGGTGGCATTGAGAGAGGGTGTTGAAACATATGATGTACAAGTGGTAAAGGGTGAGAGAAAGAGGTCATGTAGGTGTGAACACACCCTAAATAAAGTGGGCATGTGGGTGGAAAGGGATCTAGGGTTGGCCCAACCCTAGCCCTTGGTGAACCCTATATAAAGGCCAGGAGGCCTCACTTTTTGTAACACAAACAAACACTAACACAACCAACACATGAAGGTGAAGGTTAAGACAACTTTGGAGTGGCTGAAATAGAAGGTAATATAGAAGCCTTCTATACATCTTGTGTTTTTGCTCTCTCTCATATATGTTGTTCTATCTTGCCATAAACTATTGCTTCCGTTGGGCATACTCCCCACAATTTTGACATGGAATCCCTTAACCAAGCTCTTTGGAATCACCTTGCACACTTATTAATCTAACTTTTTATTTTAAGAGATTTATGCATCTTTTGTTTTTTTATCAATGGACGATGAGTTCAAAGCCACCTTTCTCTTATGCACTTTGCCAGAGAGTTGGGACACATTTAGGACAGCCATTAGCAATTCAAATGCTATGCTATCATATGCAGATGTGGAGGGTGCTCTCCTTCAAGAGGAGATGAACAGGAAGAACAACTCTGTTGGAAAGTCCAATGCAATGAATGCATGTGGGAGATCCCAGCAAAGGGGTAAAAGCCAAGAACGGGGAAGGAGTAAGTCCCGCTCCAAAAAGGACCTAGAATGCCATTATTGTGGCAAGAAGGGACATTTCAAAAAGCAATGCTACAAATGGAAGAATGATCAAAAAGAAAAGGGCAAAGGAAAAGACAAAGACAAAGACGAAGCCAAAGATGCAAAGCCAAAGGGCAAAAGTGGAGTCAAGATTGAAGAAGTCAATGTGTGACATGCAGGTGACAATGAGGATGAAGTCCTATTCATGTCTTCACTTGATGCCCATTCACTCCTTGCAGGAGATGGTCATGGTATGCACTCATGGATCATTGATTCAGGTGCCTCCTTTCATGTCACAGGTTGTAGAGACTTGTTTGTCAGGTATACTGCTAGCAATGAAGGAGTAGTTTATTTGGGTGACAACCATGCATGCCAGATTCTTGGCAGAGGTGATGTGAGGCTTGTGTTTTCAGATGGCTCACAGCTTATGCTCCATGATGTCAGGCATGTGCTTGAGATCAAGAAGAACTTGTTTTCTACTGGACAGCTTGATGATGCTGGTTATGTTACCACATTTGGTGGTGGAAAGTGGAAGATTAGTAAGGGCTCACTGGTTGTTGGCCAGAGCTCTAAGGTGGACACTCTTTACTTGATGCATGCTAATGTTTGTCACCATGCTAATGTAAATGCAACCGAGCTGCCGGAAATCTCTATGTGGCATAATTGGTTGGGACACATGAGTGTCAAAGGAATGGAGCAATTGTCTCGTTTTGGTTACTTGCCTTCTCTAAAGTTCTCAAGTTTTCAGTTTTGTGAGCATTGTATATATGGCAGGCAACTCCAGTGCCCCCACAAGAAAGCTCTTGACAGAAAGATGCTCAGTTAGAGCTTGTGCATACAGATGTATGTGAGATGCCTCAGCTTTCTTTGGGAGCAAAATATTTTGTGTCTTTTATTGATGATGCCACACGCAAGGTGTGGGTTTATCCTCTTCGTTTGAAGAGTGATACATTCTCAATGTTTGAGAAGTTTGTTGCTCATGTTGAGAATCAAACTGGCAAAACACTGAAGGCTTTGCGTTCCGACAATGGTGGAGAGTATATGTCCAAACAGTTTCAGGACTTTTGTGATGCTAAAGGTATCAAGAGGGAGCTCTTTGCTCCTTATGATCCTCCACAAAACGGGACAGCAGAGAGGATGAACAAGACCATTCAGGAGAAGGTCCGTTCTATGTTGTCACATGCTGCGTTACCTCATGGTTTTTGGGCTGAAGCTGTTATGATAGCCGTTCATCTTATAAACAGGTCACCTAACATGAGGCTTGGTGGGAAAGTGCCAGAGGAAGTATGGACAGGGAAGCCTCCGTCCTACAAGCACTTGAGAGTGTTTGGTTGCGTTACGTACGTGCTTAATCCTAAGTCTCACAAATGCATATTCCTAGGATATGGTGACAGAGGTGAAATGGGGTATAGACTTTGGGATCCAGTGAATAGAAAGATTATACGCATCAATGATGTCATTTTTTATGAAACATGCATGTATAAGGAGCCTGCAAGGCAACAAGAGCCTGGCAGAGTCATCTTTGATGATGATGGACATCATGGACAACAACCAAGGGTTGTAAATCAGCCATTACAGCAATAAAACCAGCCCTTAAATGGTGCTGAAAATGGTCCAAATGGACAGCCAGAGATGGTAGAAGATATCCCTATGGATATCCCACAGTTAGAGGAGATACGGGGCATGATCTTTCAACCTTATGGCATGGAACAGGAGCCACCAATAGGTGATATGCAGGCTGGACAGCAACCTGCAAATGATGGTCATTGGGTACGGAGGTCCACAAGACCCTCCAGACCCCCTGACAGGTTTGTTCCAGGGGTTGACTACTTGATGCTCACTGACTGTGGGGAGCCCTCTTGTTATAAGGAGGCTTTACATAGGGTAGACAAGGCTCTTTGGGAGCGTGCTATGAAGTCAGAGATGGATTCTCTGCACAAAAATGGAACATGGAAGTTGGTGCATTTACCTACAGGCAAAGAAGGTTTTGCCATGCAAGTGGGTTTACAGGCTCAAAGTTGCACCTCCAAGATACAAACCCAGGTTAGTGGCTAAGGGCTTCAAGCAGGAATATGGTGTGGACTTTGATGAGATCTTCTCTCGAGTGGTCAAGATGACCACACTTAGAGCTGTATTAGCTTTGGTTGCTCATGATGATCTGGATTTGATTCAGATGGATGTGAAGACTGCTTTTCTTCACGGTGATCTCCATGAGGAGATATATATGCAACAGCGAGAGGGTTATGCAGTGAATGGAAAGGAGAAGCTTGTATGCAAGCTGAAAAAGAGTCTTTATGGGCTCAAACAAGCACCAAGGGAATGGTATCATAAATTTGATACATTTATGAAATCCCAAGATTTCAGGAGGAGTGACATAGATCACTGCTTATACACCAAGAAAGCTTTGGATGGCAGTCTATTGATCCTCATCTTGTATGTTGATGATATGTTGATTGTCGGGAAATCTCGTAAAGAGATGGATGCCTTGAAGAAGAGGCTGCATCAGACCTTTGATATGAAGGATTTGGGTGATGCAAATCACATTTTGGGTATGCGGATACTTCGGGACAGAAATCAGCATGTGTTGTATTTGTCTCAGAAGGAATACATTGGCAAAGTTTTGCAGAGGTTCAATATGGAGGGGGGAAGAAGACTAGTACTCCTTTGCCTCCATATGTGAAACTCAGTGCTATGGACAGCCCACAGTCGAATAGTGACAGGGCTGATATGGCCAAGATTCCGTATGCTTCAGCTTATGGCAGTCTCATGTATGCCATGGTTGCTACCAGGCCGGACATTGCATTTGTAGTGTAGTGCATGGTTACACGGATTCGGATTATGCCGGTCATCCAGATAATCGGAAGTCTACTACCAGTTATGTGTTTACATTCACAGGAGGTGCTGTGTCATGGATATCCAGGATGCAGAAGTGCACTGCCTTATCTACTACAGAGGCCGAGTATATTGCAACCACAGAGGCTTGCAAGGAGGCATTATGGCTATCTCGGTTAGTGGTTAATTTGGGTTATACAGGGGATATTCCATTGTTGCATTGTGACAGTCAGAGTGCCATCCAGTTGGCAAAGAACCCTGTCTTTCATGCAAAGACGAAGCATGTGGATGTGAAGTATCACTTCATCAGAGAGGTGATAGAGAACAAGCAGATTCAGCTTGTCAAGATTCATACGGATGACAAGCAGATTCAGCTTGTCAAGATTCATACGGATGACAACCCGACTGATTTGTTGACAAAGAGTTTGCCTCCAGAGCGGTTTGCTCGTTGCAGACACTTGATGGGCATTGGATGAGGCGAGTTTCAGCCTTGATATGGCCTTGTATATTATCATGTACATGCTGATTTTTTCTTTTCCTTCATTTAAGGGCACTTTTGCCTTTAAGTGGGAGGTTGTTGGGGTAAAGGCATTATGCCCACCCTTATAGTGTGTACTAGCCCATAAGTTTTATAGTACATAGTACACTGAGTCATTTTAATGTACTAAGTGCACTATGTGTACTAGAGCAAATATACATGTGTGATAGGGGAGTTACACACTCATACTGTGAGTTGACTTATCCCCACATCTCTCTCTCTCTCTCTCTCTCTCTCTCTCTCTCTCTCTCTCCCTTCTTCTCTGTGTGTGTCTCCCACATGAAACCCTAACTCTCTCCCTTCAAGACAGATTTTAGTATGTGAAAGTCTGGGATAAGGCCATCTTATTCCTTTTATACAGGATTTTATTCATATTTTCCTAAACGGCATACAAGGGAGTTTCAAATTATTAAGGTATGTATGGGTGATATCATGGTGGTATGGGACGTGATCCTTCATATATATTATATTATGGGATGCTAGTGATCCTTCATATATATTATATTATGGGATGCTAGTGATCCTTCATATATATTATATTATGGGATGCTAGTGATCCTTCATATATATTATATTATGGGATGCTAGTGATCCCTCATATATATTATCTTATGGGATGCTAGTGATCCCTCATATATATTATCTTATGGGATAATTTGGGCTCAAGATTGTTGCTTTGCTTACATCACTTAGCATGTTGACCGCAACATTCAAAGACAATCTCATTTTCTAAATTCACTAGAAGTTATAGTGTGGGCATTCTCTAGATAAACTTCTTTTATCCATAGCCTATATGTTTTGATGAGGGTAATCTCGTCGGCATATTCACTTGTTGAAATCTCTTTCTTTAGAGTTTAACGAGTTTATCTTGTTATGTTCGGATTAAGGAAATTTGGATTTTTCCTTTGTTGGCATTTCTTTCTCTAGTTCTGTACTTTAGGTGATTTATACAGTCAACTTGATGGTTTACGGATGGACATATATGACTCATCGAGACATGATGAGTCTCTATGTTGATATGGATAACTCGGGACATTGATAATTCCATGTGCAGATGTGGGGTACGTCGGGGTGCTGATGAATCCCTAGTTCTTGCTGTTATAATGCCATGTTTTCCTACTTTATTCCGAATGGTTTACAACGAGGAAATTACTTTAGGTATAAATTGCTTTGATCATGGGGAAACAGAGCGTATGAATTAGATTGTAGAGGATATGCTTCGTGTATATGTCTCTGGAAAAGCATCAAAATTGGGAAAAATATCTTCCAATGATGGAATTTGCCTATAACAGTTTTAAACATATGGCTCTTGGTTTTAATTCGTTCATACTTATGTATTGGTATCAACCCAGGGCACCTATTGATGTCGGTCTTAAGGACATCGAGCTTGATGCATCGAGGGATTTCTTGCGTGATATGCATGAAATGCTGACCCAAGCTTGGATTCTATCAGGAGTGCTCAGGATAGGGCACGGTTCTATGCTGATAGAGGACGCTCAACTTGGTCTTTTGAACCAGAAGCATTGGTTTATTTTAATGTTCCTAAAGATTCTCAGACTTTGTCAAAAGGAAAATGTTGGAATTTATCTCCTAGATATTGTGTTCCATTTCGATTTATTCATCGGATTAGCACGATTGCGTATGAACTGAAACTACCTCCACATGTTAGAGTTCATCCACAATCTTTCATATCAATAGATTGAAAGGGAAACTAGGAGGCGAGGATAACATAGTTACTCCTCAAGAACTCGTTGAAGTCGAAGAATTATCCTATATTCCACACATGAACCTGATAAGGCACTTGAATTCAGGGAAAGGAAACTTTGTAGTTGACTAATCCCTGAAGTTAAAATTAGGTGGAAAGATAGGGAAATAGAGGATTCGACTTGGGAGTCGGTTGAGATTGTTCAGCGCAGTTCTCCTTCTTTTCATTGCAAGAGTGCAGTGTTTTGAGAGAGGGGAAGTATGTTATATGCACATTATGTGTGCATATACTAGGAGGCTAACCCACATTAGGCTTGTGAGCATGGGAGCATGGGAACAAGCTCTAGTGGAGCATGGGTTAGGACTAACCTTAAGGGTTAAGGTTAGGGTGAGGCATCCAAGGTTCACACATGGGAAATGGAGAGTCAAGAGTCACTTGAGGGCCCTCCTATATAATAGGGGCATGGGGCACACTCAAGGGAGGGCTTGGGGACTTGGGGGCTTGGAGGCCAAGGCTATGTTATCTCTCTTGTGTAGAGGATCATATCTACTCACCTACCATTTCACACTATAGCTACATGCTATTGGAGTTATACCTCTTGATGGTATGGGACATCAAGGTAGAGGTATGATGTATTTCATTATTATTCATGTGTGCATCCCTTGGGCTCGGGGGTGGTCGGGTGGATGAGTTTATGCCTGATTTATGCATGTTTATGCATAACAATTATCTAGAGAGATCTTAGAGTTTTAACAGCAGTGGCTTCTACTCCATGGCCACTTGGTGGTTGAACGAACTTGCCATTTGTGCCTTGGTTGGTCTGGCCAACCACTAGTGATGAATCACCTTGGAAAATCGTGGAAAACAACCCAACAATAGTAAAAACGAGAAGATGGAGCTCGAAACAGCCCTAAAGTCCTGCCAAACCCAACCTCAAAGTGCATTGATTACAATCCCATCACCACTTGGACTCCAATTGTAAGAAATACATGTGACCACATTGATTTCACTGCTAGTGTTCGAAAATGTGATAGTTTGGCACAACGCACAACCCGATAGGATGTCACCATGCCGATATTTGTAGGAGATACCCATGTGGACGAATTGAACATAGGATGTGAGCATGCCCGATATTTTATAAGGGATACTACTGAACTACTTATTGAGAGAACCTTCTCACCTCAGAGTTATTAGGGTTACCCTTAGCATGTGGTCTTTAAGACCCTTGCTCTAGGAGGGATCAAAGGTTGGGAGAGGCGACACTTTTTGACCATCTAATTAGGTAAACTTTAGGCTTGACAGTGGGGATAAATTCGGGATCCTGACGCCACTTTTCGGCCGCATTGGCTTAGGGCATTAAATTTAGGAATAAAATTGCGGGTAAACTTGAACTCAGGAATAAAATTGCAGGTAAACTTGGGGGCAGTAAACTTGGGGTAAACTAGACTTAAAGTCAGGTTGGATTGGGACTTGGAATTTTTTTGGGGAAAAAATTGTATGTGTAAATGGGGATTTGATCCCAGGGGCCAGGACTCATAGTGTATAATTCAAATATTTAACCTCTACACTATAGTTTGTAGCAAGTACCCATTGCTAGTTTTTGGTCTTAATTTATATGACACACCACTTTTGAGGCTGATTCGGTTGTCGAAAAGTGGCATCGTGATCTTGATTTAATCCCTACCGTTCATCCCCAAGTTTACTATCCTGAGTTTATCACCCCGAGTTTACCTGATCAAATGGCCAAAATATTACGTCGCGATCCAAAAAGTGGGACTTAAAAACCCTTGCTATTTAGTGCTGTGGTAGAGCTGAAGTAGAGTGAAACGATCCATGAACCACTTTAAGTACCTTCTCTAATTGCTAAGAGCTGAAGCCACTAGCAAATTGCTCCTCTCTCTCTCTCTCTCTCTCTATCTCTCTCCCCCCCTCCCTCTCTCTTCGCCCCTGTGCGCTGTAGTAGTGCGTTTTTTCACAGAGAACACAGATCTGCGCAGGCCATGGCGGCCATCAAGACTGTGGCCAGATCTGCCACTGTGGCCTTCGCGCCAACACATCCCAATGTGTTGGCTATGGCGACGTTGGAGGGCGCCATAGATGCCTCCTTCAGCGCCTCGGCCTCACTAGATGTCTTCAAGATCGACTTCTCCAGCCCCGATTCTGATCTCGATCTGCTCAGTTCGTACTCTTCTAGCGAGAAATTTAACAGTCTGTCATGGGGTACTGCTGGAGCTGGAAGCGAAGAGTATCCCTATGGTCTTCTCGCAAGTGGTCTCGCCGATGGCACCGTCTCCATCTGGAACCCAGCTCCCCTCATCAGGTAGTGCTTTCTTCTTTCTAGAATTCGGCTTTTCCCAACATTCCACCCGCATCAGAAGTAGGGTTTAGGCGCATGCCTGCATCAGCTCGAGGTTTCCATGTCAGGACGTCCGAATCAGGGTTTCCTTATCATGTACTTGCATCAGAATTAGGGTTTAGGCCAAACACTTTGCCTGCCTCCGAGTTGAGGTTTTCGCATATCAGGTTCAAAGTGAGCATCAGGGTTTCTTTAGGACAATTTTAGAACAATGCCTACATGAGGGTTGAGATTTCCCTTAAGGATTTCCTCCTCAGCGCACGAAATTGTAGGCCAAAGAATGTTTGATTACGTTACAACAGGGTTTTTTAAAATCAGTTCACCTGCTTCATTTCCGAATCAGTCCACCTGCTTAATAATTAGGCTTTAGGCCAAAGGCTAGATGCCTGCATTAGAGGTGAGGTTCCCTCATCAGAGAACTATGCTTTTCTCATGAGGCCGAAGACTGTACTTTTGTTAGGGTTTCCTAATCAGGCACAATACTTCTGTTGTTCAGAATCAGTGTATGCCTTCGTGAGAGTTGAAGTTTCCTGATCAGGTCCACAGAATTAGGGTTTCCTCATCAGGCTTGCATTCATAACTATGAAAATTTCTTCGTCATGTACAATACTATATCCTTATCTTGTTTTTCTATTTCTGCAGGGAGGATCCAAACACAGAAGCTTCTCTGCTTGCAAAGTCTCAGAAGCATGCAGGACGGGTAAGGGCTCCTTGACTGTTTTTATCAATTGACCGTAAGTACATTTTAGATTGGCAGTCTATTGATGAGTGCAAGCCCGGATTCTACCACGGAAATGGACCTAAAGGCAAGCGTAGTGAAAGGCTTCCCTGAAGGAAGCCTGAGCGAAGCAATCACCTTTCACTAGGTCATGGTCACTAGGTTACCATTCTATTTACTCAATTTCCCTTGGCTATCGACTCCTTAAAGAATCAAACAAGGCTAAGGACTGGAACTATCCTACCGTGCACTTTAAGTTTACCTAGGGTCGGACATTCCAGAATTTAAGGCAGGTGTCCGATGCCCAGGCAGTTAATGTGGTAGAGATTGCAAGTGGCTGTAGTTTTTTGAATCCAGCTTTGATCTTGACATGGATAGTGCTGTCATTGGCTTTTTTTACTTCGTGCATGACAGGAAGACCTTAGCTGGCTTGTTAGAAAAGTCCATGAGGGCCTTGGGGGAGGGCTGTATGGATGTATATGTAACATGAATATTATGGAATCATACAAATTATGCCCTAATTAATTCTGATTAGAAGGGTACTCAATGCAAATGAAAAGCACAATCTGAATACACACAGAAAAGAGGAGAGATCCACCTAATCTACTTTGTATATTTCTGCAATGAATATTAGAATGATTACAATGCTCAAAACTTGGATCTAGACTTAGATTTAGTATCCCTAAAACCTAGCGTTAATGCTTCTAGACTTGGGAAAAGGTAATTGAATGTGCATAATTGAGCATGGCTGAGTTTTCCTCCTTTTGGGACTGGCTCGTGCTAATCCAACACTTGCTTGCTCTGGGACCTTGCACTACACAAATGGCACTCAATGTCTGATCCTTGCCCCGGCCCCTGCCCATCTATTTATAGTGTTCCAGAAGGCTGGTTGCTTATTAGTCTCCACACTTGGGACACCTAGCTTGGACATGCTTGAGCCTATTTTGCCCTTAAATTTGCCCACACGCTTACTAATACTGAGAACTATGTCCATGTGGCACTCCATTAACTTGTGCACATGACATCCCCTCTTGTATAACTTGGAGCATAGGGGAACATGATTCACCTTTGCCCCACTTCTGTTTGGGTCATATGCTCTGCAATTGTGACTTTGTGGCACTTTCCTATGGGAATCCCGAGTGATCACACATGATGGCACAAAACACAATCTGCCAACCATGACAATCTTTGGAAATCGTGTCACTGTAACCGGTGGCTCGACACATTAAAATGTGTCAAGTTTATCACTTACAAGTTACGTGAGTGCCATGTAAACATGGTTAGCAAGCTTGTGGGCAACTTCAGAGGTGGGACATGCACTATTCAAGAGGCCCAAGTGTTTGCATGCATATCCCAAAGATAAGGCGCTTGAGTTTGGAAACAGTTGGCAGGTAATGGACCAACCCTAATCAACCGACCAGTCCTAAAGGAAACTATAAATAAGGAGATGAGTGTAATATGAGAACATTTAGTGCTAGATCTGTTGAGTCAAAGTCAAGAGCAGTAGTGGAAGTGTTTGGATTTGTAGTATGCAGCCATAGCACTGTAGGTTCAGCATTGTATAGCTTTGGAGCATAGTTCCAATCATACGTGTATGATTGGCCAGCCGTACATTTGCAAATGCTCAATGATTTAAATGTGTTTGATATGTGGGTTTCATACATTGCCGTATTTTTTTTCTCAAAATTTTTTACTGGGGCTGACCTATGGTCCTCTCATATTTTCACTCTTCAGTGTCATCATTCATGCTTCGAAGTCCAAGCTTTATAATTTAAGAACTTCAGATTTTGGATTGCAAGAACTTTGAAGGCACCCAAGGTAGGGGGCCAGGGCTGTAGTTGTAGTAGCTATAGGTCTTCTCAGGGATCTGATTCTTGGAGTGTCCCACAGAATGGCAAAAGAAACATCTGTTATCTTTGTGATACTGTGCCACCTCTAGTGGTGGAGACAACAAGGGGATACAGGCTACAGCCCTACCCTACGTGCCTTTAGGCAAATCTGAAATTATAAAGCTTGAACTTTGAACCATGAATGATGATAGTGAAAACATGAGAGGACAAGAAGTGAGTCCCCCCCCCCCCCCAAAAAAAAAAATAAAATAAAAATAAAAGTAAATAAATAAATAAATAATGTAATAATAATAGGGCAGCGTATGAAACTCCACTATAGGCTGAAGCAAACATTTGCATACCTATCATTCTTCCACACGTTTGCTATTTTCAGGTGAATGATTGTAACTATGCTTTGGAGTAACGGGTAAAATGCCTCTTCGAAATCTTCATCTTCTTCTGCAACAAGATTGGCGTGGTCCTTGCACTATTCCTTGGCCATCTTCTTGAAGCAGCTGTCCTTGATATGACCAAGCTTTTTGCAGTAGGAGCACTTCAATAGGAACACTACAAGGCTTCTCCGGTTCTTCTCTTGCCTTTGTCTTTCCCGTAGAAAGCCGGTCTCTGCAAATCTGTTAATTTCTTCAAGACTAGCAAGCAAAATTGCTTTCATGTCGTCGTCATTTGGCAGAGCCTTTAAAGTAGTGAGTTGCTGGATGATTGAGCCTAATGTGCTTAAATGTTCTTGTAGAGATTATGATTCTTTCATTTTTGTACCATAAAACTTTTGGTTTAAGGAAACCTTGGAATTATTTATTTTGTTTCCCATACCGTAGCCAGTTGATATTGTGTTAATTCTTTCTATCTTTAGTGGTACATATGTCCTATCAACCACCTTTTTGTTGTAATAATTCTTTCTATTTGTTATGATCCTATTGGCATATATGCTATGAGTTATGCCACATATGCTATGAGTAGTGCCACATGTGAACATGGGCTAACCAAGGGCACTTTTATCCCTTTGGGTTTTTCCCCTTGGATATTAGGTGTGAAAGGACACCACACTTATTTGTATTTTGATATTGTGGAGTCAACTCACTTGCTCCACACATTGTATCTCTTCTTCTTTGGGTGAGCATCAATCACCATAACTCACTCTTGAGTGTGCTTGCTGCTGTGTTTTGTGTATGTCTCTATTTCTGTGAAACGCTATCCTATTAGTGGTATCAGAGCTTGGTTGCAACCCTTTGCTCGCGGAGTTTCGACGCCCAGCTTCCAGCAGCCTTCCGTCCGACTGTGGTTTTTCGTGCTGCCTAGTCTGTTCGTTCGCTGTGCAGACTTGCTGCGTGCTCCGCCTGGTTGGCGTTTTGCTGCGCATTTCAGCCACTAGCTCGGGCAGTAGTAGTAGTAGGGAGGGCTCTACCACCGCCCCGCCCACTGGGGGCGCTCGCGCCAGAGGAGGCAGCCCTGGGTGGTGCTCAGCTCCACTTTGGGCTTACGTGGCAACTACCGGAAATTTGTAAATTTTTGGGACTTCCTTCTGTCACCGCATCGGTTTTGTCCAGCAGCCCTCGCCATCCGGCCGGTCCTCCTCTACCGTCGCCTCCTCCACCGTCCCGCCATCAACGTGCTTCTACATCTGTCATGTGCACAGAGTGTATCTACCGTGTGCAGCATGCACACAAGACTAGCCTCGAGGCTTGGGGTAGGTTGGAGCTAGGTAGGTTGATTAGTGAGGTGGGCTAGGGATGGACTGACGGGTGGGCGTCCATGTGTGGACGCCCGGTGACCGGCCAAGAGCCTATAAAAGGGTCGCCTGAGTCAATCAGTCTGTCAGAGTTTTTGAAGGCTATGTGAGCTCTCTGCGGTTAGAGTGTAGACATGCACCTGCGTCATGTAGTCGAGACCAGCAGCAGTCTCGAGGCCCGCGAGGGTAGCTCCATGGCGATATGGGAGGTCATGGGGTAGAGATTGGTCGGTACGTCTAGCTAGTTAGCTTAGTTCGTGGCTCGGTGGGGGTAGCCAGGACTTGTGGGTTTTGCCCACGGCTGTCATGGTTGGGTGGTGAGTTAGGCTTGCACCTCCTTCATGGTGTATGGCTTTGTTTTGCAGGTTTCGGGTCTTGTTGCAGGTATGCCTTATGGGGAGATCCTGGAGGTATGACAATCTTTGCATACTCTACAAAATCAAGGTTTCGGCTGGCCAGGTACTGATTTTTTGGTTCAGTTCAAGGGGCTTTTGTACAGTTCTTGCTTCATTGCAAAAATTATGTGCATGCAGCAGTGCATGGCAGCATTAGGGTGTAGGACACAGAAAATTTGGAGATTTTTCAAAATTTGTGTCTGCACAATTACAGTTATATGACACGGAGAAATTTGGGTGCTTTTCTAAAATTAGTGCTCAATCGCACAATTAAAGCTCATTGGTACACAGATTTTTAGGGCTTTTGTGAATTATGTGCAATTGACATATAAATCATCCCATTGGTGCTAAAAAATTTGGGGATTTTCAGCATTGCTTATCTACAGCCTTGTATTCGGGGCAAAACATTTGCCTAAGACTTTGTGGTTGCCTGGCATTGCACTCCTGTGCGTTTGGGATTTTGCTTACAAGTGCTTTTTATTGCATTTTTGGTTGCATGTGTTTGCATCTCTCTTGCAAGAGATTTCAGCACATGGTTGAGAATACGACCGATATATTCGGGGTTTTGTCCCAAGAGGACGAATTGGATGGCAGTAATTACTCCCTATGGAGTTCCATGGTCCGAAATCTACTTGTGGCCAAAGGATTATGGGGTTATGTGTCAGGTGAAGATATACGCCCTGTTGACATAGCACCTAACACACTTGGCCGTGGTGCTCAACAAGCTGCAGTACCCACTCCTCCACAGGAGCAGAACAGATGGGATACTCGCGATGCCCAAGCGATGGCTTTGATTGCTTTGTTAGTAAAGCGATCAATCATACCGCATATTCGGTCTTGCAGGACCTCACCTCGAGCTTGGGATGTACTTGAAACCATGTATCAGGCAAAGAATGAGGCCAAATGAAGGTGATAGTATGGCTTTCATCTTACGAAGATCTAGGATCTTCGGGAGCAGCTACTCAATATTGATGAGGTCATTTCCGAAAAGGAGTTGCTTTCCAGGACACTAATATCTTTGCCAAAAACCTACTTGAACTTCCACACATCGTTCACTCTATCTATGCGGGGAAACCTGGAACCAATCTTGTTTGAAGAGTTAGTTGGTTTGTTACTACAGGAGGAGTATAATTGGAAGAACAAATCTTCTAGCATGCATGGCAGTGATGGGGCTTTTGTTGCCCAAGACAAGGGCAAGGGAAAAGCCAAACACAGTTTTCACCAAAGGTTGATTCAGGATAGCCTTCACAAACGGTTAAAAATGATGTAGGTAAGCCCAAGAAAAAGGGCAAATGTCACTACTACAAGAAGCCATGTCATTACTTGAATGAGTGCAGAAAGAGGCTTGCAAAGGAGAAGAAAAAGGAAAGTGGCATGGCTATATATTCTTCTTCATCACCTGCAGGGAAAGATGATGCATCAGTAAATCTTGTGCAGGATGAGTGGACTTTTCTTACTTGCAGTTACGATGCATCATTGGAGCATATGTCTCTCAGTGTCAATGAATGACATGACACATGGTACTTTGACAGTGGTGCTTCTAAATACATTACCTCACGGAGGGATTTGTTTAAGAAGCTTATGGTTGCCCCTGAAGGCATGTGGGTAACATGTGCAAACAATTCTTCTTATCCAGTCCAGGGTGTTGGTGAGGTGATCCTCACAACAACAGATGTAGAATTATGTCTTCTATATGTATTGTATGTGCCAGGGATTAAGAACTTCTTGCTGTCCATCTCCTCTTTTGCTAAAAGCAGATAAGTAGTGAACTTTGAGGATGACAGATGCACAGTGAAAGACCGTGAAGGTGGCTATGCATTGGTCACTTCTGGCACATTGTACCATGGGTTATATCAGCTTAACATGTTTGACAGGAGAGAGCATGATGCTCATGTGGTTACCACTCTTACACCTTCCATGCATGAGGCAGAATTGTGGTATGCCAGGTTTGGGCATGTGAATTATGGCAGTTTAATGCTATTGCAAAGGCATAAAATGGTACAAGATATGCCACATGTAGAACTGCCACCAAAACATGTATGTGAAGGGTGCATACTAGGTAAGATGCACAGAAATGCATTCCCAAAAGATGGATCAACATGGGCTGTCAGCTTGTGCACAGTGATGTGTGTGGTCCTATGTGGACACCATCTTTTGGAAAGCATCTATACTTTGTAACCTTTATCGATGACTACTCTAGATTTGCTTGGGTGTATCCCTTGAAGGCAAAATCTGATGTATGTTCTCAGCATTTTGTGGCACAAGTTGAAAATCAAACAGGTTGCAAAGTGCAGACCCTCTGTACGGATCGAGGGGGGAAATATTGTTGGAATGCACAGTGGAAAAATGAGACAAGTGCGGTGGAGAACAAAACGTAGAAGTGTAGAGAGAGAGAAGCTGTATAAACTCTGCTATATACACAAGAATCTGAGACAAAAGGAAGTGGGGGAGCAAGGGTGGTATAAACACCCTAGGTTGCTGGTACGGCCAGTCGAAAAACAGCCGATTGGGTGCATGCATGTCCACGACTGAGAAAATGACTAGTCGGCCAGCACGTGCAGTCGGCCAGGACAAGACATGGTCGGCCAGAAGAAAAACACAATCGGCAAGGACCAGATCAAGTCGGCCAGCACTAGACAGTCCCCACGACCAAAAACAGGGAGAAAAAAACACAAAAAAATGAAAAAAACTCTTGGGTGGGTACACCCACAAAGGCCCTCACTGAGTAATATGTATAGTGAGGAGATGACTGCTAACAAATACATGTCCATTGCTTTCAAAGCATTTATGGGAGAAAAAGGCATAAAGCATCAATGCACGATGCCATATTCTCCTCAGCAAAATGGTGTTGTTGAGAGAAAGAACAGGTCCTTGATGGAAATGGCTAGATGCATGGTTAAAGGCAAAGGCTTGCCTCACAAATTCTGGATGGAGGCAATAATGTGTGCTACACATGTGTTGAATGGATGGCCTACCAAAGCATTGAAAACCATAATGCCATATGAGGCCTGGCACGAAAGGAAACCTAAAGTTGATCACTTTAGAGTTTTTGGATGTACAACATATGCACATGTGCCTCGGCAGTTGAGGGGTAAGCTTGATGACAAAGTAGCTAAGTGCATATTTGTGGGTTATAGCAGTGGCAGTAAAGGCTACTGTCTCTTTAATACTTCCACAGAGGATTTTGGACAGCAGAGATGTTGTATTTGCTGAAAATTCAGACCATGGACATATCTGAGTAAGAAGGTGCAGGACTTGGAGTGGAAAACTAGTCCCATGTGAGCCCAGTATGGGACGAGTCAGCCAGGGTTCCACTCTCTGTCTCCGAGGTCAGGTGTGCATTGTCCTACACATGGAGCAATGCCAGTCTGCACTGTGAGTTTGCCTCTGGAATGATGTCAGTTGCTCTGTGTGTTCGGTCTGCGATCAGGCACGAGAATTTTGTGTAGAGCCTAGGTTTGCTTTTAGTGTGGGCATGGGGAAGGCTATGAGCCACCCCAAGGGGCCAGTAAGGCCCCAGGCCTTGCCCACCAGCCCTAGTGTGGGCTGGGCAGCCTGTTGGCCAGCCCTAGGGGCCTGGCCATACAGTCCACAAGCCTTTGGGCCCTGCTCAGCCAGGCGGCCAGACTTTAAGTGCTGTCCCACAGCCAATGCGCAGGCTGGACGTCAGTATGGACAGCATCAGGTACATGCGCATGATGGCCAAGACACATAAAAACGCTTGCTCATAAAACATTTGTTGCATAAGTTATCTAGTCGTGAGGAAGTTGGTTCTGGTTGACTCCAGTTATAGCTGGCCGACTGGAGGAGAAAGAGGGTATAAATATCCAGCCCTTCTCAGCGTTTTAGTCATTTGGTTATTCACCAAGTGTTGAAGCTGCTCAAGGGGCCAAGACGGCCAAGGAGGAGTTAACACAAGGGTGAATTTTGAACGTCAAGGGTAACACAAGGGTGAATTCTGAAGGTCAAGGGCAGAGGATTTTCCTTAGCCAAGAAGGTCAAGTTTTCAGCCTTTTATTTACTGATTTGCATCATTCTAATAGAAGCAAATACACCATTCGTGGTGGGGGCCCAACAGAGGGTATTTGGAACCCAATACTGTGTTCTTCTCCCCCTCCCCCTCCCCCACCCCCACCCCCACCCCCACCCCCACCCCCACCCTCCCCCTCTCTCTCTCTTTCTCTCTCTCTATTTTTTGCACATCTACTTTCAGTTTTGTGCGTTATTCTCGTCGTGAATGATTGCTGATTTCTGAGCATTGAAGTTACCGATCTACCTTGAAGCTTCCGCATGTTACAACGGTATCAAAGCCTGCTTCAAGTGTAAAGATTCACCAGAAAAAAAGGAAAAAAAAAATAATTTTTTTCCTTGCTTGTGTGGTTGGTTTCTAGACTCCGGTGGACCACCTCTTTCGGTGTTACTCCTGTCCCTTGAAGGACGGTTGGTTTTCAGTCTCTGGAAGCCTTTGGAAGTCTCCCACACACATAGTGGATGACGTTAGTGGGGATGTCGTAGTATCTAGTCCATACTATGCATAATGGAGTTGATAGTTATATAGTCTTGTGGGTTGACTACCGTGAGTATATAACATGCACGCTCCTAAAAGGTGAATTTGGGCATGTTCCTAGATTCATCTAGGTATATATAGTGGATGGTCAGATTGCGCTCCAGAAAGGAAGTGCATTTTCTTGCTATGGCGAGCTACGACAACGAGAGAGAACAAGAACCTTGGGACCGAAGTGCACCAGGCAGCCCATCTAGAGCATCAGGCATGAGTGTACCATATATGTTCCAAAAGATGATGCAAGCAATCGCAAAACAGGGTACCAAATTGAAAGAGCAGAAGGCGTAGATACTGGCTCTTGAAGAGCGCACTCATTCTCGAGCTCCTCGTTATCCGTCTCCCCCCCCCTCTCTTTCCGTTTCCCAGATTCCAAATCCTCTACAAAGGGACCCTTTCGAAGGGTCATGATCGTAGTTGAGTTCGATGCTTGAGTTGAAGACGATGCCATGTGATGCGTGAAACATGAACGATACCTTGCGGCTTTGGACGCAAGATTGACACCAGCGGCTTCGTCAAGTCATTTTCTCGAGAAAATGAACTCTAGTAAGTATAATGGTAAACTCGACCCCACAAATCTTTATTCATGGTTGCATCAGTTTGAAGCTTATTTTGCCACAATTCGAAAAAGTGATACTGAGAGGGTGATCCCACACAGACCTCAGCGGCTGTCCCTAGTTCTTCGGATCCCAATGCTTCGGTTGGAGCAATCATTAACTGGGAGCTCAAAGATAAGTAGAAGGGCGCCCATGACCAGGAGTATGAGCGCAACGAATTGCTCAAGACCTTTGGCTCCATAGGTGGCCAAAGAGTCGTTGTCTTGTTTGACAGCGGCAGCATGGAGATGTGGTCACGGAACAGGCTATCCGGTGTGCCTGTTTCGTCTTGACTTCAATGGACAAGCAAGTTGAGGGTTTTAGCACAGGCATGACGATGAGCATCAAGTTTGAAACTCTAGGTGCTAAATTAGTCATTCAGGGCATAGAGTTTGTGCGTGATTTTATGATTGCCTCTCTTGTAGGAGTAGACATAATCTTGGGCATTCAGTGGTTTCACAAGCTCCTTCTTGATGTCAAGTGGGACAAGCACACTTTCTAGATTAGCCGGAATGTGTCCAACGCCCCACTGACTATTAAGTGTGAACCAGGAATCTTGAACTTTCCGCTCATAAGCCCCTTGCAGGCTAAACGAGCAATCAGGAAAGGCGCACATTGTGCGATGATTTACATCCAACCTGCCCAGACAGTGGCCAGTGTTTCTTAGAAGTATTTGGCTCTTCATAAAAAGTTCCAGAAGATTTTTCTCTGGGATAATCTCCCTTCCCAGTTCCCCCTGTCCAAATCGGAGGAACACAAGATCGACCTCCTTCCAGCCTTTCCAAGGCAATGGAATTGGAGTTGGACCGCCAACTCCAAGAATTATTGCAATTTGGCTTCATCTGTCCGAGTGTGTCGCCATTTGCAGCACCGATCCTGTTTGTCAAGAAGGGTGGATCTTCTTGATTGTGTGTCGATTATCGTGCACTCAATAAGCTGACTATCAAGAGTAGATTCCCGATGCCTCGAATAGACTATATTCTCGAGAGGCTGAATGGGGCTAAGGTGTTCTCAAAACTCGATTTGAAGAGTGGGTGCCACCAAGTGAGGATTGTTGAGGGGGACATCCCCAAGACAGCCTTCCGTACGGAACGGGCCCACTATGAATTTGTGGTCATGCCTTTTGGCTTGACGAACACCCCAGTCACATTCAATCGCATGATGATGCGGGTGTTTCGAGAATTGATTTTAAAGTGCGTGTTTATATTTCTGGATGACATACTGGTATTTTCAGCTACTGTTGAGCAGCATGACATTAATGTGGAGAAACTAAACTTCACTTAATGATGCTTAAGAGATAGACAATTAGTGTCAATGCAATGCAATGCAGCTATATTAGATGAATGGGTTACAATGAGATCTAAATAGATTTATGTTGCTGTCCTAGATGAAGATCCTTCTCGGGATGAGGGGGATATGATGAATGCTGAGGTCCACCATTCGATGCCGGCTTCCCTCTATCTATGTAGGATGGTAGGAATGATGAACTATGTGCTGAATATGCTGGCTATACTGCTGATCTGCTTCTCCCTTGCTCCATGGATGAGAAACGCCGAGGAGAGATGAGACCATGGACGGAATATGCTGCCTATGATGACTGAACTGTTGTCCCGTTGACTTTCCTTGTCTCCTGGGAAGGAAAACGCTGAAGAGAAGCTTGGATGCTGGACTGAATCTGATGCGCTTCTATATATATGTGTGAATGATGCTGGTCGGCTAGCTCCTAGATGCTCACGACTTGCCCATAAATGCCATAAATGCTCATAATACTTGTTGGCTGCCACCTACTTGTTGCTGTCGACTGCCACCAAAAATGCCTATGAAGCCTAATGAAGTCTAATGTGCTGCTTTAGATGATGTACTCAGCCTATACCGCGAGATACATGCTGAATACCATGCTTAAATGCCTGATAAAATGTTGGAAAATACCAGATAAATCTCGATTAATTTTTGATTAATGTTTATGATGTCACTTGTACACCTTCCGGGTGGTGACAAAAGTCCTGAAGTTGTTGGAAAGCAACGAGCTCTACGTCAATGAGAAGAAGTGAGAATTTTATTTGTTTGAGGTTCATTACCTTGGATATATAATTAGTGCAAAAGGCATCCGACTTGATCCGGCCAAGGTGGCCGAGATTGTCAATTGGGGAGTACCATAGATTGGTTATGACATCAAATCCTTTGTGGATATATGCTAGGCATACTCCACCCACATAGACAAGTTTTCTGACCTCTTGGCGGATCTCACCAATCTGCTAAAGGGTGTCAAGACTAAAAGGCAGCGGATTCCAATGACTCCACGAGCATTGGAGGCATTGAAGAACCTCAAGGTGGCTTTGTCAAAAGAGCCTTGTCTAGCGCTTGCCTCGTGGGACGAGCCGTTCCAAGTGATCATCGATGCGAGTAACATCGCAATTGGAGGTGTATTACAACAGAATGGCATTCCAGTCACTTACATGTCTCGCAAGTTACTGCCGACGAAAAAGAATTACTCAGTCTACGATCGGGAACTCCTCGCAGTTATTTAGGCCTTGAAACATTGGAAACATTTCCTTTATGGCCGTGACTTTGGCGCATTGACCATTAGGCATTATGCTGGATCCAGACAATGCCAAGTGCACAGTGGAGTGACCGAGAGCATCGCTGGAGCTAGATATTCCAGCCATTTGGTGGTATGATTGAGTATCTTCCAGGAAAGGTCTATCCAGTGGTCGATACTTTGAGCTTGAAGGATAGGTGACTTTGATTCAGACCACTAGACTCGACCCTGTTGGTATGGGACTAGACGACACGAAGCACACGTACGCGGATTCCGAGGAATTGGGTTCACGGTGGGAACATGCATTGGATGCCACAGGACCATGCCACTTTTTGATACGCGATGGTTGGCTTTTCTGACTGTGTCATGAAGTCGTTTAGGGCAGCTCTTCTCCATGACGCCCATGATGTCATCACTAGTGGTTATCGGGGCAAGAATTCGACTTTGGAGAAGTTAGAGTGTCAATATTATTGGCCAAAGATGAAACTTGTCTTTTACTAACTCCAAAATCTCAAGGTGAGACTCCGTCAATCTGTTCACTTCAAGTACTAAAGACCAGGTTCTGGTCAATAGCGGCTGGAATGGTCTTCCAAACGCTCCTTCATATGGAGTCCTGCCAATAACTGAAGAAAAGGAATCATTCAAAACAGCTTGAACTGAAGGCAAATATGATTCCCACTTACCTTGTTGATCGTGGATATAACACTTCAGCACATCAAAGGCCAACTAGTTGTAGATTTCTGTCTGGCCATCAGTCTGTGGGTGAAATGCACTGGAAAAATTCAATTTAGTACCAAAGTTATCAAACAATGCCCTCCAAAAATGACTGGTAAACTTGGCATCTCGGTCTGACACTATGGTCCTAGGGATCCCGCCAATCGGGTACCAATGCCAAATGAACAAATGGGCAACATCAGCGGTCACATTGGCCTTGTATAGAATAAGCATAATAAATTTGCTAAATCTATCAACTATAGTCAAGCACTGAGTATTACGCTTACCCGGACTGGGAGGCAGATTCGTGACAAAATCCATCGATATATCTTGGAAAGGTCCCTCAGGGATTGATAAGGGATGTAACAACCCTATCTCCTTCCCACGAAGAGCTTTCACCTTTTGACAAATGTCACATTGTTGCACATATGCAAACACATCTCGCCGCTAAAGCGTAGCAGGTCTACACTTGACAGGCCAACAAGGAGCGAAGGGATATGAAGTTTTCGGAAGGTGATTGGGTTTATCTTCGGATCATGAAGCAAACATTGAAACAGGTGGACAAGCGATGTCCAAAGTTGTCATTGAGGAGCTTTGGACCTTTTTCCGTCCAGAGAAAGATTTTTCAATGAAGTTGAAGCTACCTCCGAGCTGGACTATGCATGATGTGTTTCATGTCAGTTGGTTAAAGCCATATGCAGGTCCAATCCCTTCGGATGTGAAAGACGAAGTGGATAGATTCTATCCATAAAAACAGCACATGGGATTTGGTAGACTTGCTTGCTGGCAAGAAGCCCATTGGCACAAAGTGGGTTTGCAAGTTAAAAAGAAAGTCTGATGGTACCATTGACAAGTACAAGGCAGGGCTAGTGGCCAAAGGATATGCCCAACAAAAAGGCATTGATTATGATGAGACTTTCGCACCTACTTCTCGTATGGCCGCAGTTAGATGTGTTGCATTGGCTGTCCATCATGTATAGAAAGTGCATCAGTTGGACATAAAATCAGCTTTTCTCAATGGGGATTTGTAGGAAGAAGTGTATGTAAATCAGCCCATTGGTTTTGTGATGGATGGTCATGAAAACAAAGTATGCAAGCTTCAAAAAGCACTTTATGGTCTCAAACAAGCTCCTCGAGCTTGGTATGAGAAGATACATACTTATTTGACCATGCAAGGATTTTGCAATAGTCCAATGGAGAGTACTCTCTATGTGAAAGAGGATCATGGCACTTTGATTATGCTCATTCTTTATGTGGATGACATGTTGCTTACTGGGAATGACATGGATAAAATTTCATTCAAAGCTGAATTGCAAACGTCATTTGAGATGACAGATTTGGGATTGTTGCAGTATTATTTGTGCAGACAGATGTGGGGATTTATGTACACCAATCAAAGTACATTCAAAAGCTGTTGCACAAATTTGGCTTTCAAGATTGTAAGCCCATCTCTACTCCGATGAAGCCAGGGCTGAAATTGAGCATGTATGATGTTGGAAAGCCTTTTGATACGAGTGTTTACAGCCAAGCAGTGGGTTGTCTCATTTACTTATGCAACACACGCTTGGATATCCAGTTTGGGGTTTCCCAGTGTAGCAAATTTATGCACAGCCCAGGTACAAAGCATTGGCAAGCAGTGGAACGGATCTTCTGCTATCTTTAGGGCTCCCTGGAACTCGCGTTGGTATATCCCAAGGGGGGCAATTTGCAATTACAAGCTTACAGTGATTCCGACTGGGCTGGGGATTATGATACATGGCAATCCATCAGTGAAAATTGTTTCTTTTTGGGGCATTCATGCATATCATGGCTGAGCAAAAAGCAGCCTACTGCTGCCACATCTACTTGTGAGACTGAGTACAGGGCAGCCTTTATAGCCACAATAGATTGTGTATGGCTGAGGAGATTGATGTTTGATCTTCGTGAGTGTCAACAGACACCTACCACCATACTTGTTGACAGTCAGAGTGCTATAGCCGTGGCACGAAACCGAGTGTTTCATGCACGTACTAAGCACATAGAGATTCATTATCACTATGTTAAGGAGAAGATTCATGCAGGGGAGATGTCATTATCTTATTGCTCTAGCAGATCTGTTCACGAAGGCATTGCCTCGAGAGAAGTTTGAAGCTTTCCGCAAAGCTTTAGGCTCTCTCTCCTAGAGAGTGATCTACTCAGACCTTGTATAGGTTCACATTGCCACTACAGGGGATTTATTGGCATATATGCTATGAGTTATGCCACATATGCTATGATTTGTGCCTCATGTGAACATGGGCTAACCAAGGGCACTTTTCTCCCTTTGGGTTTTTTCCCTTGGATATCAGGTGTGAAAGGACACTACACTTATTTGTATTTTGATATTGTGGAGTCAACTCACTTGCTCCCATAGTCACCAGAAACGGGAAATAGGAACGAAAACGTTCGAGGAATGGAAACGGGGAAACGAGTTTTTAGGGTTGGAAACGGCCGTTTCATGTGACAAGATCACTTGGGAAAGGAGAAACGGCCATGGAAACGGATGGGGTCTTGAAACGGAGAAATGAGTTTCTAGGGACTGAAACGGCCGTTTCCTATGACTGCTTGCTCCACACATTGTATCTCTTCTTCTTTGGGTGAGCATCAATCACCATCACTCACTCTTGAGTGTGCTTGCTGCTGTGTTTTCTCTGTGTCTCTGTTTTTGCGAAACCCTACCCTATTAGATCCTTGGTGCTAGGCTTCATTACAGAGAAATGGGAAACGGGAACGGGAACGGCCTTTTCTTTAGGGGGGGATGAGAACGGGAATGCCATGTAAGCATATTAGAATGAGTGGGAGGGGGGGAGCGAGAGAGGGGAGGGAGACTAGAGAAATTCCAATTTCCAAGTTGAAAAGTCTGAAGAGTCAAGACTAATGCATTAATACTCGAGTTCAACTTCTACAAAAAGTTAAAATGAAGTACAATACCAAAAAGAAAAAGCTAAACAATAGACTCTAGAGTCTAGACAATTTCTTGCAAAAAGATGTCTATTTCCTCGTCATTTGCATCATCATCTTGAGCCTCTATAGACTCAACCTCTTCATCCTCCTCCTCAACCATTGCTTGTTGAATAGAACCGGATTCTGCCTGAGACTTATGAAAGCCAATATACATATCACGTGTATACTCTGACTTCATCTTGGTAAGCAAACGTTAGTTCTCATTAATGAAGACAAGGTCATCAGCTTTCTGAGCTCCCAATCGGTTCCTCTTCTTGGAGTGGATGTGACTAAAGGTACTTCATAGTCGCTCCAATGCTGAAGAAGAGCACGCTTGGCTTAATATACTTATGGCCAAATTCTGAAGCTCTGGAGTATTAGCACCATAATCCTCCCACCAAGTAATGCCACCAACACGAATTTGAAATTCGTAAAATTAAAGATCTTTCTTAAATGCCTATGGAGTTTGAGATAGAAATTGATTAATATACAACCAATTTTTACCTATCATGTTGAGCATCCTCCCATCCAAATATGCCCTCTTTGCCAAGATAGCTTGCAAGTTGGTCCTTCACAAGTCGCCGTTGTTCATCAGAGCCCATCAACTCTTGGAGTGTGGAGTTCCACCCCCTAGCTACCTCGCCATCAGCTTGCAGTTGCATGCCCTTGTGTTGAAACTCTGGGTCCAACACATATGCTGCACTATGAATTGCATAATAACATTGATTCCATCTACTCACTGCAAGTTCTTCAAGCCCTTGAAGTCTTTCTTGGTCTGGTTCGGATGTTCTCAATCATCTGATCCATTGCCTCAAAGATTTTTCCTATGATGGGTATATCGCCATCGACTATGCGTAAGAGGTTTACAATAGGCAAGAAAATGAGAAGAAGTTGCTTCACTTCAGGCCAATACTGCTCTTGAGTGACAGTACTATAGCACAATTGTGCCATGGCTGAATTAGAGGTAGGCCAAGGTACCCAATCCAGGCTTGCTACCATTTGCTTCAAGGCTGGCCTCATGTTGTACAAACGGCGAGGCATAAGGAACTTATATGCAAAGCGGGTTTCAAAGTATTTCAAAGTTCCTTCTTTGCAAACTTCCTATACAAAGCAAGGGAGAAATGATGCGAAGTGACAAATGTGATGATTTCCTTCCCAATATCTATTGTGCTCTTGACCCATTGCAACTTGGCAATGCCTTTTAGTAGATTATTTAAACAATGAGCCATGCAAGGACTCCAACTGATATGTGGGTACCTTTGCTCTAACAAACCTCCAGCGGCTTTGTTTGTGGCCTCATTGTCTGACACAAACTACACAACATTTTGTGCACCAACATATTCTATTCCTTCACTCCACATTTCACAAAGTACTGGTGCTGTTTTCTAGCGCACACCACACTGTGTAGATTTGATATACAAAGCTTTACCTTTGCAAGATGCAAGGATGCCCTCCAAAGAATTGCTACATCGGTCCAGCCGTCGTCCAACAAAGACACACCATAGATGCTCCACTTTTGTTTTATTGGTGCGATGGCCTCTTCGATGCCTGAGACCTCTTCTAACAGCTTTTCGCGTAGTGCATCATAATTTGGTGGTTGATAACTGGGACCAAAGGTTGCAATCTTTGCTACCATCTCTTTAAAGAAAGGAGACCGTGCCACATTGAATGAAACTCCACAAGAATAGAAAAAGCGAGCCACAGTTGCATCAACTTGTTCCTTCCTTTGTGGACGCCAAGAAGTAAATAAAGTTCTTTGTTTACCTTTGGCTTGAGAAGATGCCGCATGATCCCTTGCAAGATTTTGAGCACATTGGGCTGATTGGTCAAGGTGAGGAGGAGCTCCACGTGTGGCATTCACGGGCCTTGAAGCTGGTAGTACATGTTGATCTTTGCGAGGTCTTGTTTCTCGAAATGTTTGATATGCCTCCCTCATCCTTTCCTTATCCGTTGTTGTGATTTTCGTGCATGGACCAATGCCGTGTCCATTGATACCGAGTAAATGAGCCTTCACACATTGTGCACAACCTCCTCTTTGAAGCCTGCAGTATCGACATTGGAATTTTCTTTTACCACCTCTCTTGTTGTCGTACTTGCGAACTATTTCGACTTGTTGCCACCAATAGTCAGCTTGGGTCATCTCCTTCTCGGCTCGGGCCTCAGAGGTTTGAGCTTCAATTGTTTGAGGATTCATTGTCAAAGAGTTGGAAGGTAGTGGTAGAGAAGGCTAAGATGGTGATTGAGAGAGCGGCTTAAGATTAAGAGGGCTCAAAAAGGTAAGTGCAAAGGATGCCGAACAGGATGTATGAGCTTGAGATGTGAGGAAGAGTATATGCAAGTGTTCTTTATATAGGTGGATAGAAGACTCAAGGGGAGTCATGGAAGATCTTCTTGATGGGTGGGATAGTGGAGAGATGGTGAAATTAATGCATGAGCAGGTGGTTATGAATCATGAGAGAAGGTAGTGGTACGAGTAGTGGTCACTGGTGGTTATGTAAGTTTTCTTTTTTCTTGACAATGATACTACTCATTGAAAAGAGAGAGAGAGAGAGAGAGAGAGAGAGAGAGAGAGAGAGTCGAAATTTTGGCTTGGAATAAAAGTCGAAGAGAGAGAGAGAGAGTCGAAATTTTGTTTAGAAAAAAAAAAGAGTCGAAATTTTGTTTAGAAAAAAAAAAGAGTCGAAATTTTGGCCTGTAATGAGAGAGAGAGAGAGAGAGAGAGAGAGAGAGAGAGAGAGAGAGAGGAAATTCTGGCAAGTCAAAAAGAAAGAAAAGTTGAAATTCTTCCATCTGGCATACTCATGAGAAACTGAGGTAACGATTAGACTAGGCGACCCTTTTTAGAGCCCACAACTAACTATTTCGGTGCCCAACGATGGCCCAAGATGTGGCGACTGTATTTTTCTAGACCGTTTCGATAAAAAATTAAATGCATGAAGCTTTAAAAAAGCTAAACGCATGGCCGTTTTTAAATGTTTCGAAAAGTTTTAAAAAGGTGGCAACCAGGGAACGCACGTTCCGTAAAAGGAAAATGCGTGGGAAACGTTTTGTGATGTCGTCCACAAAAAGAAAACGTTCTTGCGGAGAGAGATGCGTTTTGGGCTGGCCCCCTCATCATTCATGTTCCCCCATTTCTACCCCTGCAGTTGGCCGTTTCCCAGCGTTTCCCTCAACCATGCTTCATTATGGTTGAGTTTGCCCTGTATCTCCAGAGGTCTGACAGATACTCAGTACACAGACCTTTGTATGAATGTATGCTGTATATGTGCGTGGGTGTGTGTGTGTGTGGGAGCATATATTGATACCAAGTTCTACACCCACTATTGGGCACTGATGACATTAGTGGGGATGTCGTAGTATCTAGTCCATACTATGCATGATGGATTTGATGGTTTATTGTCTTGTGGATGACTCCCATGAGGTTATAAATTGCTCTTTCTTATAAGGTGAATTTGGGCATGTTCCTGGATTCATCTAGGTATATATCGCATACCGCTTTTGTTGGCTTATCTAGATAAAGATAATGGATGAGATTGTCGGCAAGACTAAGGTTGATGTGTGCTGATGCCCTATCATTTGGTCATTCCAAGCTTGAACTTGTGGAGATGACTCCACACCTTTTGGCTTCTCATCGGTGCCTTTCACCATGTTTCACACTCCATCATGCATCATGAGCAACCTGATCTTTGTTTGCCAAGTGGTGAAGTTATTGCTTGAAAACCTTTGGAGGGTGGTACCCAATCTCTGGAAGTCCATGGTGGTACAGCGAAGGCCTTCAGCAATAGATAGCAGCACAAGGTATTGGCGGAGGCGGGAAACCAGCTGTTGTTTAGGCGTTGGTGCACGAGCGGAGAGTTGAGCACGGTGGTGGCTGCACCACATAGTAGGAGGTGAGGACGATCAAGTGCAATAGGCCCAACAGTTCGAATGCGGCAAGAAGTAATTTTCTGAATTGACAAGAGACGCACAGTGAGCCAGAATGGTTGGCCCCTCCCTCAAATAAAGTACATTGATCTTGGGAGAATCAAGTACATAGTGTCATGGGCATTCTTGACGAGATTTCCTTAACAATGCATATGAAAACAATATTGCAAACAATGTAGTTGTCGGTGTAGACTTGCAACTCACACTACCCTCTCAAGTGCCAATGTTCCCTACCATCTACTCTCTATTGTTCCACAACACATGGTAGCAACAATCTGCAAGAGAGCACGTAGGACAAGAGAACACTATATAGGGTATGTGAACATGGAGTCCGGTTCCTCCCTCTTGCTACTTGCTTCCATATTTACGCATCAAAGCTCACCAAATTGCAAGTAGAGTTGGTGACAGCATAAGTCTTTGCGAGATGGAAGCGTTTGGTGTGTTGAAATCTTTGATTTGTCGCAATCCTTCGCAACAAAAGTCTTAAAGAGAGTGAAGGGAACCCTGGGAAAGCTTCCCCTTTGGTTCATCTTGAGAAAGGAGGGCTGAAATTAGGGTTTTCAGCAAAAGACCAGAAATTATAACAAAAATAAGAGCTGTTTTGCTGAGTTTCAGTCATTGGGAGTGTGTGGAAGAGTGTATACCATCTGGAAAACTCTTGGAAGCTTGGAAAACACACTAGCAAGCTTGGATATGGACTTGGGAAGGAGTAAGTGCAGAAAATACAGCCAAAGAGGTCTCATGAAGAGGGCGCCTACTTCGAGAGAGAGAGAGGGAAGAGAGAGAAAGTAAGTTGTGTTAGCAGTCATCTCCTGTCTGTACACTATGTCAGGGCCTCTGTTGTGGGTATGCCCGCCCGTTTTAGTGTCTTCCCATTTTTCCTCACTCTCCGTGTATTTTTCCCTATTTTTTTGGAGGTGTGTTTGGGCTGTCGGCTGCCTTCAGGTGCTGCCCGATTGCTTTGGTGCTACCCGACCTGTCCCTCAGTACTGGCCGACTGGATGTATCTTGGCCGATTGACATTTTTGCTGGTCGTGAGCAGTCAGGCTGTTGTCAACTGTTTATGGGCTGGCGGACCAACAGCCTGGGGCCATATAAAATGGCCCCTTGCCCCCACACTCCATATTGTACATTTTTGGGCTTTTATTTGATGTATATAGCAGAGTTACACAGCTTCTCTCTCTCTCTCTCTCTCTCTCTCTCTCTCTCTCTCTCTCTCTCTTTCATCTGTGTCTTCATTTCCGGTGTGCATTCTGACATGGTATGAGAGCCCCAGGTGGCTTGAAGCTTGGAGACAGTGGGACGTCGAGGGTTTGCTGATTGGAGACTGTTTGGGCTATACGGGACTTGGAGATTGGGTAGAAGGCGGCCATCACCGTTGGACAGCCACCTTGCATATTATTTGCAGTCTCTTCTTCTTCTTTTTTTCCCAACCACCCTCCCTTCACAAGACCTGGTGAACCCTTGAGATGGTAGACTTGCTTGAGATGGCTGAGAAGCACGTGAAGATCCCAACACTCCCCATGTTCCCGGTGGACCGACAATTGGACGGGAACAACTACGGCATATGGAAGGTAATGATGGAGTCTGTTTTGGAGTCTTACGACTTGGCTGAGTTCATTGTTGTTCGGGTTCCATGGTCGGAGTTGGAAGATAGGGAGTTACCCTCCATACGGAAGGAACGAGAGGCTCGGGCACAGTTATGGGATCGTGTCAATGCCCACGTCCGTTCTCCATAGGTGATCAATCATATAAAGCATATGACGCTGGCCAGAGGGATTTGGCAGCATTTGGCTTCTCTGTACAACAGGATATCACCCATCAAGAGGATCTCCTTGGAAGTTCAGATGCGGGTGATGAATCCTGCAAAGTCGTCGACGATGTAGGAGCACATCAACAAGCTGTAGCCTCTTCAGCAGGAGGGTCTCCAGGCGGGGAAAGAGATATTGTCAGAGCATATGGCCATCACGTTGTTGTCCCATTTGCCCTCTTAGTACTCAGCATTTTAATCCTCTTTGATCACCAGTGGCAGGCTCAGCACCATCACATGGGAGGAGCTTGTGCCAATGGTATTGGACCAAGAAGAGCGATTTACGAACCCTCCATAGGGAGGAGGTTCCGAGGCCTTGACTGGCCAGCGGTCGAAAAGCCGTAACAACATCAACAAGGATAAAGGGAAGTCTTCATCGGAGAAGTCTTCTGAGAAGAAGCCCGATTCAGACTGTGAGAAACTGAAGGCCGAGAGGACCTGTAATGATTGTGGCGAGAAAGGCCACTATTGGAGGAAGTGTCCCAAGCATAGTCACAAGGGAACGTCGTTCCAAGCTCTTGGAACGGGGGAACGCGTTCCATAGAGATAGCCGTTCCCGTTCCCGTTCCAAAATGGCACCGCAGACCATGTAAGAAATATAAGTGAACTATGTATCATGTAGAACACATCTATGCATTATCATGGCCACTACTGAGATGGTTTGAGGTTCTTTCTTTACTATGCCTCTTTCCAAAGCATTTACAGATATATAAAGTAAATTTATAAACACATTTATGCAATGATGTGGCGTTCCCGATTCCGTTCCCTTTTATTCAAGCTTTTCGTTCCCGTTCCAAACAGTCATCCGTTCCCCAAAACGTTCCCGTTCCCTTGTGACTATGGTCCCAAGCGGACTGGGAAGAGTGCTGATTCTTCAGCTTCAGTTGCAAAGACATTAGCCTTTGTGTACTTAAAGATGTTGGACATTGATGCTTCATCTTCTTTGACCGAGGAGGCAGTTGTCTTCATCGCCAGGGATATACTCGGGAGTGGATTCTTGATAGTGGTGCTTCCAAGCACATGACTCCTTCCCGTGACTTTTTTCAGGATCTTAAATGGCAGTCAGGTCGCATTTTCATTGGCGACAATTCCACCATACCAATTCACAGTGAGGGCGGATGGAGATCATTCTCGATGGCAGAGGGGGGAAGCATTCCTCTCGTGTTCTTTATGTCCCCGCACTTGGTTTTCATCTGTTGTCAGTGCATGAGGTTCTGCAAGACTGGTTTTCGGGTGGAGTTTGAGAAGCATTTTGTTGCTCTCCGGGACCGAGAGACTGGCCAGGTTGTTTGGGAAGGCGGAGTGGAGAATGGTATATACAAACTCTCAGCACTCTCCTCATTGATAGGCTCTCAGATTGGTGACTTGTGGCACTTTTGGTTTGGCCACTTGAATGTGGATGCGCTACGGCGAGCTTTCTGGGAGGTGGATGGCCTGCGAGATGTGGACAGCAGGCAGGGACGTTGTAGTTCTTGCATTCGTGGTAAGCAGAACAGGGAATCTTTTCCGAAGCAGGCTTCGAAACCTTTGACGTTGGTACACACTGACTTGTGTGGACCTATGCAGACGCCATCCTTGGGAGGTTCTTTGTATTTCATGCTGCTTGTTGATGATTATAGCAGATTCACTTGGGTTTATTTTCTTTCACAGAAGGACCAAGCTTTTGCTCGGTTCAAGGAGTGGCATGTGATGGTGGAGAAAGAGTCTGGCTTGCAGATAAAGACTCTTAGGGCTGACAAAGGAGGAGAGTTTTCTTCCAATGCATTTGTGCGGTTCTGTATGGAACATGGCATCAAGCGGGAGCTGGCCAATACAGGTTCGCCTTTAGAGAATGGAGTAGTTGAGCGTAAGAACAAGACTGTGGTGGAGATGGTGAGGACGATGCTGGAGCATCGTGATCTTCCTCGTCCACTTTGGGGAGAGGCTGTGGCTACGACTGTTCATATCCTCAACCGTTCTCCGACGACTTCAGTACCAAACATGACTCCCTTTGAGGCGTATTTTGGCAGGAAACCAGATGTCTCCCATTTCCGTGTGTTTGGGAGTGATGCATATGTTCACATTCCAAAGAAGCAGAGGGGGAAGCTTGACTCAAAGTCCCAAAAGCTTGTCTTTGTGGGATATAAATCTCTTTCCAAGGGATATAGGTTGTATGATCCAAAGAGGAACGAGGTCGTCGTCAGCAGAGATGTGGTTTTTGATGAGCATGTTCCAGTTTCCACTATTGATGAGCCGCCACTTCTTGGAGACCCATATGATTCTGATGATGATTCCCAGTCGATTGTTCCAGCTGGACAGCCTTAGTCAGTCGTGGAGGTTGAGCCCGTAGCTAGAGATGAGCCACCGCAGCAGTAGGAGGCTCCGTGTTCTGTTCGAGTACCCAAGTGGTTGGTAGACACCCTTTGGGAGTCTGGTGTTACAGAGCTTCTCTCCGAATGGACCACAGAGGACGGACCTCGAAGATCGCATAGAATTCGTGACAAAAGTCATTCCGCGGAGCTTTTAGAGGTAAACTATGCTTTGATGTCTCGTATCATGCGGGACAAAGAGCCCACTTCCATTAAGGAAGCCCTTGCACAGGATACTTGGAGGAAAGCCATGCAGGTGGAACTGGATGCCATAGAGAAGAATAAAATTTGGGGGTTGGTTCCGAGGCCGTCGAAATGGTTTGTCATTGGTGTCAAGTGGGTCTTTAAGACCAAGTATACGTCAGATGGGTCGGTGGACAAACACAAAGCGAGACTTGTGGCTAAGAGTTATGCTCAGCGGCTTGGCATCGACTATGAGGATAGCTTTGCACCGACAACGAGGATGACCATGATTCAGACCGTTCTTGCCCTTTCTTCTTCTCAGCGGTGGCCCGTATTTCAGATGGATGTGAAATCTACGTTCCTTAATGGTGACCTGCAGGAGGAGGTGTATGTTGAGCAGCCTCCAGGCTTTGAGGTTCCAGGATCAAAGGGGATGGTTTACAGGTTGTGGAAGGCCTTGTATGGTCTTAAGAAGGCTCCCAGGGCTTGGAATCAGAAGATTGATTCCTTCTTTCTTCGGACGGGATTTCAGAGATCAGTTGTAGATCCTAACTTATATCTCTTTCGGGAACGCGGCGTGGTCATGTTGATCATCCTTTATGTGGATGACCTCACTCTCTCACTGGTGGTCATGTGGAGCACACTGCAGCGACGAAGGCTGCCTTGTCAAAGGAGTTTGAGATGACCGATTTAGGCTTACTCCACTTCTTCTTGGGATTGGAGATCTGGCAGATCCAGAGGGGGTTCTTTCTCTCTCAGCAGTGGTATGTCCATGAGTTGCTTGAGGCCTTTGGGATGGAGAACTGCAAGCCTATTACGTCACCGATGGACTTGAATACGAAGCTTACCGTGAATGATCCTTGTGAGCCAGTTGATGTCTCTCTGTACCGGAAGCTGGTTGGTTCATTGATCTGGTTGCTGAACACCAGATTGGACTTGAGCTATCCTGTGGGGTTGTTGAGCTCGTTTATGCAGAAGCCGTTGAAGTCTCACTGGGATGCAGGATTGCAGATCTTGCGGTATTTGCAAGGTACGAAGGATCTTGGACTCTTCTACGCCACTAGAGGTGAAACGAAGGAACGAGTTTGACTCCAAGGTTGGTTTGACTTAGATTGGGAGGCGATCCAGACACGAGGAGATCTACATCAGGCTACAGTTTTACCCTCGGCTCAGGAGCTGTTTCATGGAGTAGCAAGAGGCAGCCAACTATTGCCTTGTCGTCTACAGAGGCAGAGTACCGGGCTGCTGGTGGTGTTGTGTGGCTGCGGAGGTTGCTTGGCGAGATTGGGTTTCCACAGAAGGAGCCCACAATCATCTAGTGCGATAACCAGAGCTGTATCGCTATTGCTCGGAACCTGGTCTTCCATGCCCGAACCAAGCACATAGAGATACAATATCACTTTGTTCGTGAGAAGATCTTGGCTGGTGACATCTTGCTTCTTTATTGTTCGACGGAGGACAATGCGGCGGACCTCTTCACGAAGTCTCTACCTCAGGCTATGCTCCGGTGGCACTCCAGCTCACTGGGGTTGGTTCCACATCCAGGAGCTGAGAGGGGGTGTTAGCATCTCCTGTCTTTACACACTGTCAGGGCCTTTGTTGTGGTTATGCCCGCCCGTTTTAGTGTCTTTCCATTTTTCCTCACTCTTCGTGTATTTTCCCTATTTTTTGGAGGTGTGTTTGGGTTGTCGGCTGCCTTCAGGTGCTGCCCGATTGTTCTTGTGCTACCCAACCTGTCCCTCAGTGTTGGCCGACCGGATGTATCCTGGCCGATTGGCATTTTTGTTGGTCGTGAGTAGTCAGGCTGTTGTTGGCTGTTTATGGGCTGGCCGACCAGCAGCCTGGGGCCATATAAAATGGCCCCTTGCCCCCACACTCCATATTGTATCTTTCCGAGATTTTATCTGGTGTATATAGCAGAGTTACAGAGAGTTACACAGCTTCTCTCTCTCTTTCATCTGTGTCTTGCTCTTTACAGCAGTTGTCTTCATTTTCGCTGTGCATTTTGACAAGTCCACTCTAGGTGTCAGGTAGAGAGGACAAGTGGCTTGTGGTGCAAGCTAGAGCGGGCACATGGCTGGTTGCTTCCTTTGTACAAAGGGGATAAGGTGTGGGCATTGGGTTTTGTCCACCTCGGGACATCAGTGCGTGCGAACACAGGGCTGGTCATAACTTATAAGTGAGTTTTGGTCGCCCAAAACTTAATGAAGTGTGTACACACTCACTTACAAATTAGTGCTAATTTCTAAAGCTAGCTTTATGACCGATACTTACCACCTATCACATGCCACATAACCATGTCAGCAGACAGTTACGCGCACGGTTCACGGGCGGGCGTCCCCTTACCCTAACTACACATTGGTCAAGCAAGCATGAAAACAGCATACAATTTCAATTTCAAGCAAGCACATAAAGATGCTATGGAATGCAACATTGGCATGGACAATCCCCCTCCCCCTTCATGACACTATACCAAAATAGACGTGCTCTAGGCAAGTACATGAGGTACTTGACCCAATGGAACACCAATTCTCCAGGCATTTCCGGCCATGGACACAGGCTCAAGTCCTAGTGGAAAGCCAAGTCCACCGTATCACATGAGTGGTATTAATCCCCAGCATATGCAACTGCCATGGACGTCAGTCCAATGTACATACATAATTAGAAAACACGGGTGGACCGATTGGGTGGCCGAATGGTGACATTTGAGGTGGTGATGCAACATAGGCGGCAGTAGGCAGCTTTAGTGCAGGTTGTTTGATGGCGACGAGCATTAGCAACTCGTAGTATGCCCACAAACGGGGCTAGGCAGCTATAGTAGGCATCCAACAATCCTGAGTTTTAGATAACTACTAAAACATGTGCCGCGATGGAACTCTGTAAATCCGCACATGTGATACATCCTATCATCCCATACCACCATAACATACCCCATACGCGTCTTACAAATCCATCACTCTTCAGCTTGCAAGTCTTCCGAAAGACTACCAAAGGTTTCTAGCAATCACTTTCAGCATAACTGAACCTTCTTGGGAGAATAAATCTATGTGAGAAACATACTAATTTCAATATCAACAAAATCCGCTCTGAATCTAGATCTCTACAAAATATGTGTGCATGCCAAGATCCCCTCAGAACTCTGCGAAGCAAAGAAGCTTCACCGAGTATTTGGCAAAGCATAACCGCTTTTTCCAAAAAACATAGACTCCATCATAGTTGCAAATGCCAACAACTACATAACACACTCTTCGATCAACTATAATCCAACCCACGTCGACACCGTCGTATCGACATCAGCCCATACCAAGCGTACACGTGTCACGTGCATCTGACACTTGGATGACACATAGACATATTTGAAGAAGAAGGTGTAAGACTTGGAGTGGAAACTGGTCCCATGTAAAGCCCAATCTGGGATGAGCCAGTCTGGTTCCTCACGAAGTTCAGGACTGGGGGACTCACGAAGCAGTATGGCTTGACAGAGAATTCTTTGGAGACTATTTGGCTTTATTGATGGACTATTTGGAGGCTATGCAGCTTTTGTCAAGTTAAGTAGAAGGGGATGTCACGTGCATCCCACACCTGGATGCCATGTAGACATATCTGAACCTGGAGTGGAAACTGGTCCCATGTGAGCCCAGTCCAGGACGAGTCAACCAGGGTTCCACTCTATGCGTTTAAGGTTAGGGTTACATTGTCTTGCACATGAAGCAATGCTAGTCCGTACTGCGATACTCTCTCTGGGATGATGTCAGATGATCTGTGTGTTTGGTTTGCAACCAGATGCCGGGTATTTGTAGAAGCATGTGTTGGAATCATGGATCCTCCCACTTCCCGGGAGGTCACCCATCCCAGTTGTGTTCCTGCGCAAGCGCGCTTAACCGAGGTGTTCCACAAATTGGTCTAACCATCCAGACCCCAAAACCTTAAGGTGTTAGGTAACCTCTCGTAATCCAATTTGTAGAAACCTTAACTTGCCAAGAATCAAACCCAGTCTCACCACGTGAGCTGGTTCTCTCTAGAAGTGTGGATTGCATCTCCAACACCCCCCCTCAAGCCACACTTTGGTTGAGGTCTTAGCTTCCAACATCACAACCTGGGCTCTGATACCATGTTGGAAACATGGATCCTCCCACTTCCCGGGAGGTCACCTATCCCAGTTGTGTTCCTGCGCAAGCGCGCTTAACTGAGAATTGGTCTAGCCATCCAAACACAAAACCTTAAGGTGTTAGGTGACCTCCGGTAATCCAATTTGTAGAAACCTCAACTTGCCAAGATTCAAACCCAGTCTCACCACGTGAGCTGGTTCTCTCTAGAAGTGTGGATTGCATCTCCAACTTAACACAACTGGGATGTATCCATGAGATTAAGTTCTGTAATCCTCAAGATTACCTAGATATATAGTGTGTGCACATGGGGTGTGTGTGTGTCTGTGCATGCGTGCATGTATGCATGTTTGTGAGATGTCCAAAGGATTTTATAGCAGCATTTGAAAGAATTTTGTTAGCATGTGCAGGTTCGTGGCTTGGAGTTCAATGTGATCACACCCAGTCTTCTTGCTTCCGGAGGTGATGATGGAGATATTTTCATCTGGGATCTTGTAAATCCAACCTCACCTTCCCATTTTCCTGCATTAAGGGTAAGCATTTTTGTGGGCCAAAATTATTGTATTAATGGCTGTTTATGGCTTGCTAGTCAACTATCTATAATTTACTAAATTTGAAGATAGTTGATTGTCTTTGACTTTGTTAGGGTGGGGGACAAGAGCACATTGTGGATTTGTCTTGGAACCGCAAAGTCCAGCAGATAATGGCTACAACTTCCAATACCGGAGTTTCAGGTATGCATATCAATGCATGTTGAGAGGGCTTTGGTTCTTACTGCATGGTGATAGGGTTATGTTTCTTACTGTCCAGCAAGTGACGTGTAGAATTTGGCTGACCTTTTGCAGTGGTTTGGGATTTGAGAAGACAAAAGTCCATTCTCAGGTATGGGCTCTGCTACCTTGTGGTGTCTTTCCTTTCTTACTGTTGTTCACAAAGCTTTGTCCTGTGAGAGTGTTAAACTGAGTGTCTTGTCTCATATTACCTTTTGCTACTTTCTTTGTTTTGCGTTCTATTTCTGGAGGAGGATGTTGTCACTGTATGACCACACATTGTTATCATGTAGCAGCTCATGGATACTTTAGCTTATGTAGCTAGTGTCATACGTTTTTTTCTTTTCCATGGTTCAGTATTCATCATGGATACATTGTACTACTTTTTTGGTCTTACAGACCCTTTGGGTCTTTTGAAGATGTTTCTTTCTTTCTGCATTCGTTGTTGCGGTCTGCAGTTTTCTGGTTATGTAAACTGGTGTATCATTACAACATCAACAGACTGTTTCGGCTGCAGTTATTTTTATGTTTTTGGTCTCTAACTACACTCAGTATAGGTTGAGTGTCCTCACTGCCCTTATGCCTTACTTGCTGCTCTGCAGTGTCTCTTGCTATGGACCAGCAGAAATCTGCAAGTTTTTGCAAATGCTTTAATGTGCATCATCACATCAAATGAGAGGGTTTCAGGAGAGCAGATGAGATGGAGAAAGCAAACAGCCCCAAGAGGTTATGACCCCCCCTCCCCCCCCTTCTCCCCTCCCCCCCCCACAAAAAAAGCCAATCTCTGCTCTCTTGACTCCCCCCATCAGATGTGAAGGTTTCAGTAGAGCAGATGAGAGTGAGACAGTTAGAGAAAGGAAATAGATCTAGGACGTCATCTCGCTCCTTGCAAGTAAAAGCGTGAGCTACTAGCCCCATACATCAGCTCATCATCATCATCTCTCTCTTGTCCATAAGATTAAAATTTATTGATATGCATGCAGCTACGATGCATATCATGTGGACTCTTTACTTGTGGGCACCCATTTTCCCATGGTGTGGGTGGCTGCCACAGGCTGGCAGGAGCTTCTGATGCTGGCCGACTGCACTCTTGTTCACCTGGAGCTGGCGGACTTGATCAGAAGGAGTCGTGGGTTTTTTTCTCTGCTGGCCGACTGGCTGTGCCCAGTCGTGAGGGCTGGTGGGGCATGATGCGCTGGCCGACTGCACTCATGGGGCCATATAAATAGGCCCCATAGCCCCCACATTGTATTCATTCAGTTTTTCCTCGGGATCTTGTGTATAGAGAAGAGTTATACGCCTATCTCTCTCCTTCTCTTGTGCTGTCTATTTTCTGCACTCTACTTGCTCTTGTGATCTCAGATTTGGTTATCATTTCCGATGCATATTTTGACATGGTATCAGAGCCCTAGGCTCTTGAAAGATCTTGGGAGTTTTCTGATCAAGAGGGGGATAGTTACATTGCTGATTGGTGGATTGTTTGGACTGTTCGGGAAGAGAAGTTGCAAGAGGAAGGCGGGCTAAGGTGTTGGACAACCACTTGCAGGTTTAAAGTTTTTTTTCCCACCCACCCACCCTTTTCAGCTACATCCTCGCGATGGCAGATTTGTTAGAGATGGCTCAGAAGCATGTGAAGATCCCGACTCTCCCCACGTTCCCAGTGCACCGTCAGTTGGACGGGAACAATTACGGTATCTGGAAGGTTATGATGGAGTCTGTGCTGGAGTCATATGACCTTGCTGATTTCATCGTCATCGGGGTTCCACGGCCGGAAGCAGAGGAAGGGAGTTACTGTCGATGAAGAAGGACCGAGAGGCACAGGCACAGATGTGGGATTGTGTCAACGCCAAGGTCCGGTCATTTATTTTCCTCAATTGCACACCACAAGTAATCAATCACGTAAAGCACATGACGCTGGCAAGAGGCATATGGCAACACTTGGCTTCTCTTTATAACAGGGTATCACCTATGAAGAGGATCTCCTTGGAAGTGCAGATGCGGGTTATGAATCTTGCAAAGTTGTCGACGATGCGGGAACACATTAACAAGCTGCAGGCCCTTCAACAGGAAGTCCTCCAGGCTGGGAAGGAGATATCATCTGAAGACATGGCCATTGCTTTGCTATCCCACTTACCTGCTCAGTATTCCGCTTTCTACTCCTCTTTGAGTACGAGTGGCAAGCTCAGCACCATTACCTGGGAGAAGCTTTTGCCCATGGTCTTGGACCAGGAGGAACGTTTCACGAACCCTCTTCATAGCGGAGGTTCGGAGGCCTTAATTGGCCAACGGTCGAAAGGCCGGAATAACAAACAAGGGCAAAGGGAAGGCTTCACCGGAGAAGTCTTCTGAGAAGAAGCCCGACACAGAAGGAGAGAAGCTGAGGCCGAATGACCCTGCAATGATTGTGGCGAGAAAGGCCACACTATTGGAGGAAGTGTCCTAAGCGGACTGGGACAGTGGGAAGAGTGCTGATTCTTCAGTCTCAGCTGCAAAGACTCCTGCATTTGTGCACTTAGAGATGATGGACTCCGATGCTTCATCGTCTTCGAGCGATGAGGCAGTTGGCTTCACCGCAAAGGATACCCGGGAATGGATTCTTGACAGTGGTGCTTCCAGGCACATGACTCCGTCATGTGACTTCTTTTTGGATCTGAAATGGTGGTCAAGTCACATTTTTATTGGCGACAACTCCACTATTCCGATACATAGTGAGGGCCGGATGGAGATTATTCCCGACGGCAAGGGGGGCAAGCATGCTTCCAATGTTCTTTACGTCCCTGCTCTGGGTTTTCATCTTCTGTTGGCTTACCAGATGTTGGCAGTAGGCAAGGACGTTGCAGTTCTTGCATAAGTGGTAAGCATCACAGGGAATCCTTTCCAAAGCAGGCTTCTAGGCAGGCTTCGAAACCATTGGAGTTGATTCACATTGACTTGTGTGGACCTCAGCAGACACCATCATTGGGAGGATCTCTCTATTTTATGCTGCTTGTTGATGACTGTACCAGATTCACGTGGGTCTACTTTCTTTCACAGAAGGACCAAGCTTTTGCACGGTTCAAGGATTGGCACGTGATGGTGGAAAAAGAGTCTAGATTGTAGGTAAAGACTCTCAGGGCTGACAAAGGGGGTGAATTCTCCTCCACTGTATTTCTCAGATTTTGTGCAAACCATGGCATCAAGAGGGAACTGGCCAATACAAGATCGCCTTCAGAGAATGGAGTTGTAGAATGTAAAAATAGGACTGTGGTGGAGATGGCGAGGACCATGCTGGAGCATCGTGATCTTCCTCGTCCACTTTGGGTAGAGGTTGTGGCAACGGCTGTCCATACCCTCAACCGGTCTCCAACGACTTTAGTACCTAATATGACTCCGTTTGAGGCATACTTTGGTAGGAAACCTGATGTCTCGCACTTCCGTGTTTTTGGGAGTGATGCGTATGTACATATTCTGAAGAAGCAGAGGGGGAAGCTTGACTCCAAATCATACAAGCTTATATTTGTGGGGTATAATTCTCTTTCCAAGGGATACATATTGTATGATCCAGACAGGAACGAGATTGTTGTCAGTCAGGATGTGGTCTTTGATGAGCATGTTCCAGTATCCACTGTCGAGGAGCCGCCACTTCTTGGAGATCCAGAAGAGTCTGATGATAATTCCCAGACCATTGCTCCAGTTGATCAACCTCAGTCAGCACAGGAGGTTGAGCCCGTAGCTGAAGTAGAGCCCCTGCAACAACAGGAGGCTTCACGATCTGCTCGAGTACCTAGGTGGTTGTTGGACACCCTTTGGGAGTCAAGTGTCACGGAGTTACCCTCCGAGTGGACCACAAAGCATGGCCCTCGAAGATCACACAGAGTCCGAGACAAAAGCAATACAGCGGAGCTTCTTCAGGTAAACTATGCTCTGATGTCTCGTATTATGCGGGACAAGGAGCCCACTTCCGTCAAGGAAGCTCTCTCACAGGATACTTGGAGGAAAGCCATGCAGGAGGAACTTGATACCATCGAGAAGAACAACACATGGGAGTTGGTACCGAGGCCGTCGAAACTGTCAGTCATTGGTGTCAAATGGGTCTTTAAGACCAAATATGCGTTAGATGGGTTGGTGGACAAACACAAAGCCAGACTTGTGGCTAAAGGTTATGCTCAGCGGCGGCCAGGCATCGACCACGAGGATACCTTTGCACCGACAACATGGATGTCCACGATTCGGACCGTTCTTGCCCTTGCTTCTTCTCAGAGGTGGCCCGTGTATCAAATGGATGTAAAATCTGCGTTCCTTAATGGTGACCTTCAAGAGGAGGTGTATGTTGAGTAGCCTCCAGGCTTTGTTGTTCCAGGATCAGAAGGGATGGTTTACAGGTTACGTAAGGCCTTGTATGGTCTTAAGCAGGCTCCCAGGGCTTGGAATCAAAAGATTGATTCCTTCTTTGTTCGGACTGGATTTCAGAAATCTGTTGTAGATCCTAACTTGTATCTCTTTCGGGAACGCAGCATGGTTACGATTATCATCCTTTATGTGGATGATCTCATTCTCACCGGCGGTCATGTGGAGCACATTGGCGTGACGAAGGTTGCCTTGTCAAAGGAGTTTGAGATGACCGACTTAGGCTTACTCCACTTCTTTTTGGGATTGGAGATCTGGCAGACCCAGAGGGGGTTTTTTGTCTCTTAGCAGCGGTATGTTCATGAGTTGCTTGAGGCCTTTGGGATGGAGAACTGCAGGCCTATTACTTAGCCGATGGACCCAAACACAGTTAACCGTTAATGATCCTTGTGAGCCGGTTGATGCCTCGCAGTATCGGAAGTTGGTAGGTTCATTGATCTGGTTGCTGAACACCAGATTGGACTTGAGCTTCTCCGTGGGGCTGTTGAGCTCTTTTATGCAGACGCCATTGAAGTCTCATTGGGACGCAGGATTGCGTATCTTGCGATATCTGTAGAGTACGAAGGATCTAGGACTCTTTTACACAGGAGGAAACTCCAAGGTTGGAGTGACTCAGATTGGGGAGGAGATCCAGACATGAGGAGATCTACTTCAGGATATAGTTTTACCCTCGGCTCAGGAGCAGTTTCTTGGAGCAGTAAGAGGCAGCCAACTATTGCCCTATCTTTGACAGAGGTAGAGTACCGGGCTGCTTGTGGTGCTGCTTGCGAGGTTGTGTGGTTGCGGAGGCTGCTAGGCGAGATTGGGTTTCTACAGAAGGAGCCCACAGTCATCCAGTGCGATAACCAGAGTTGTATAGCTATTGCTTGGAACCCGGTCTTCCATGCCCGGACCAAGCATATAGAGATACAGTATCACTTTGTACGTGAGAAGATTTTGGCTGGTGACATCTTGCTCCTTAATTGTTCAACGGAGGACAATGCGGCTGACCTCTTCACGAAGTCTCTACCTCAGGTTACGCTCAGGCGGCACTCCAGCTCCCTTGGGTTGATTTTCACAGCCAGGAGCTGAGAGGGGGTGTTAGAAGTCATCTCCTGTCTTTATCAGACACCAGGGCCTCTGTTGTGGGTGTGCCCGCCCTGTATAGGTGCTTTATCATTTTTCCTCACTCCCCGTATTTTTTCCCCTTTTTTCAACTTTTTTCCGTGGTGTGGGTGGCTGCCACAGGCTAGCAAGAGCTTCTGATGCTGGCCGACTCCACTCTTGTTCACTTGGAGCTGGCCGACTTGATCAGAAGGAGTCGTGGGTTTTTTTCTCTGCTGGCTGACTGGCTGTGCCCAGTCGTGAGGGCTGGTGGGGCATGATGCGCTGGCCGACTGCACTCATGGGGCCATATAAATAGGCCCCATAGCCCCCACATTGTATTCATTCAGTTTTTCCTCGGGATCTTGTGTATAGAGAAGAGTTATACGCCTATCTCTCTCCTCTTGTGCTGTCTATTTTCTGCACTCTACTTGCTCTTGTGATCTCAGATTTGGTTATCATTTCCGCTGCATGTTTTGACAGGGGGGTGGTTGGGGGTTGTTGGGTGTCTATTGCATGTTTTCATTCATGCTTCTAAGTTCTGCATGTGTTAATTGTCGGAATGTGGAGTGGAAATGAGACAGGAAACTGCAGAAGAGCAAGAGAGGAGATTTGGTGTCGAACTCTACTATATACAAGAGTATATCTGGTACAAAACTGTGGGGGGGCAAGAGCCCTGATATATATGGGCTGGGGCTGCAGTCGGCCCTGTCCAAAACAGGCTGACAGCCCCAATATGGCCCACAACTAGGTATAAATCCAGTCAGCCAGCAGTAGGCAAGTCGGCCAGCCCACGACCAGAAAAGTCCTGGCCGACCAGCATCAAATGTGGCCCCTCATGGCCTACAAGTCGTCTAGGGAAAAACAGCTCCCCCACAAGTAGAAAAAATGGGAAAAAACAGGAACATGATTAGAGAGTCCTCATACGGGCGGGCACACCCACATCACTAGTCCTCACTCCCTACAGTGTAATATGGTACCGACAGGAGATGATTGCTAGCACCCCCTCTTAGCTCCTGGATGTGGAACCGATCCCACTGAGTTGGAGTGTCGGCTTCGTGAAGAGGTCCGCAAACCCTTCTCACAGCGGAGGTTCGGAGGCCTTAACTGGCCAACGGCCGAAAGGCCGGAATAACAAGGGCAAAGGGAAGGCTTCACCAAAGAAGTCTTCTGAGAAGAAGCCTAACAAAGATCGAGAGAAACTGAAGGCCGAGAGGTCCTGCAATGATTGTGGCGAGAAAGGCCACTATTGGAGGAAGTGTTCTAAGCGGACTGGGAAGAGTGCTGATTCTTCAGCCTTAGCCGCAAAGACTCCTGCATTTGTGCACTTAGAGATGATGGACTCAGATGCTTCATCGTCGTCGAGCGAGGAGGCAGTTGACTTCACCACAAAGGATACCCGGGAATGGATTCTTGACAGTGGTGCTTCCAGGCACATGACTCCGTCCCGAGACTTCTTTTTGGATTTGAAACGGTAGTCAGGTCGCATTTTCATTGGCGACAACTCCACCATTCCGATTCACAGTGAGGGCCGGATGGAGATTATTTCCGATGGCAAGGGGGGCAAGCATGCCTCCCGTGTTCTTTACGTCCCTGCTCTTGGTTGTCATCTTCTGTCAGTGCATGAAGTATGCAAGACTGGCTTTTGGGTGGAATTTGAGGAGCATTCAGTTGCTCTACGGGACCGTGAGACTGGCCGAGTTGTTTGGGAAGGCGGTGTGGAGAATAGTATCTACAAGCTCTCTGCACTCTCCTCATTGACAGGTTCTCAGGTCAGAGATCTGTTGCACTTTCGTTATGGCCACTTAAATGTGGATGCATTGCGGCGAGCTTTCTGGGACCAGATGGTGGTTGGCTTGCCAGATGTTGGCAGCAGGCAAGGACGTTGTAGTTCTTGCATACGTGGTAAGCAGCACAGGGAATCCTTTCCGAAGTAGGCTTCTAGGCGGGCTTCAAAACCATTGGAGTTGATTCACACTGACTTGTGCGGACCTCAGCAGACACCATCATTGGGAGGATCTCTCTATTTCATGCTGCTTGTTGACGACTGTACCAGATTCACGTGGGTCTACTTTCTTTCACAGAAGAACCAAGCTTTTACACGGCTCAAGGATTGGCACGTGATGCTGGAAAAAGAGTCTGGATTGCAGGTAAAGACTCTCAGGGCTGACAAAGGGGGTGAATTCTCTTCAAATGTTTTTATTAGATTTTGTGCAGACCATGGCATCAAGAGGGAACTGGCCAATACAGGATCGCCTTCAGAGAATGGTGACTTGCAGGAGGAGGTGTATGTTGAGCAGCCTCCAGGCTTTGTTGTTCCAGGATCAGAAGGGATGGTTTACAAGTTACGTAAGGCCTTGTATGGTCTTAAGCAGGCTCCTAGGGCTTGGAATCAGAAGATTGATTCCTTCTTTGTTCGTATTGGTTTTCAAAGATCGGTTGCAGATCCCAACCTGTATGTCTTTCGAGAACGCGCATGGTTACGATTATCATCCTTTATGTGGATGATCTCATTCTCACCGGCGGTCATGAGGAGCACATTGGCATGACGAAGGCTGCCTTGTCAAAGGAGTTTGAGATGACCGACCTAGGCTTACTCCACTTCTTTTTGGGATTAGAGATCTGGCAGACCCGGAGGGGGTTTTTGTCTCTCAACGGCGGTATGTTGAGCGGTATGTTCATGAGTTGCTTGAGGCCTTTGGGATGGAGAACTGCAAGCCTATTACTTCACCGATGGACCCAAATACAAAGTTAACTGTTAATGATCCTTGTGAGCCAGTTGATGCTTCGCAGTATCGGAAGTTGCTTGGTTCATTGATCTGGTTGTTGAACACCAGATTGGACTTGAGCTTCTTCGTGGGGCTGTTGAGCTCTTTTATGCAGACGCCATTGAAGTCTCATTGGGACGCATGATTGCGGTTCTTGCGGTAGCTACAGAGTACGAAGGATCTAGGACTCTTTTACACAGGAGGGGATTTAGTCAGACTCCAAGGTTGGAGTGACTCAGATTGGGGAGGAGATCTAGACACGAGGAGATCTACTTCAGGTTACAGTTTTACCCTCGGCTCAGGAGCAGTAAGAGGTAGCCAACTATTGTCCTATCTTCGACAGAGGCAGAGTACCGGGCTGCTTGTGGTGCTGCTTGCGAGGTTGTGGCTGCGGAGGCTGCTAGGCGAGATTGAGTTTCCATAGAAGGAGCCCACAGTCATCCAGTGTGATAACCAGAGTTGTATAGCTATTGCTCGGAACCTGGTCTTCCATGCCCAGACCAAGCACATAGAGATACAGTATCACTTTGCACGTGAGAAGATCTTGGCTGGTGACATCTTGCTACTTTATTGTTCGACATAGGACAATGCGGCGGACCTCTTCACGAAGTCTCTACCTCAGGCTAGGCTCAAGCGCTCCCTAGGGTTGATTTCAAGCCAGGAGCTGAGAGGGGGTGCTAGAAGTCATCTCCCGTCTTTATCAGACACCAGGGCCTCTGTTGTGGGTGTGCCCGCCCGTATTAGGTGTTTTCTCATTTTTCCCCACTCTCCATATTTTTTCCCCATTTTTCCCTGTTTTTCCATGGTGTGGGTGGCTGCCCTATGCTGGCAGGATGACCCAGAAGCTGGCCGACTGCACTCGTGAGAGCAGAGTTACACGCCTATCTCTCTCCTTCTCTTGTGCTGTCTATTTTCTGCACTCTACTTGCTCTTGTGGTCTTAGATTTGGTTATCATCTCCGCTGCGTATTTTGACAAATAGAGCCCTTTGTGAAGGATTGCCACCCTCTTGGTCCACCAACACCATCAGCCCCATCCTCAAAGCAGGAGATCCACATGATCCTAATAATTATAGGTCGATCATGATTGGCCACACATTGGCCAAATTCTATGGATCAATGCTAGAGGCGGAGCTCAGTTCATTTGCAGAGAGCCAGGGATGTAGAGCCTTAGGAAAGGCTGGCTTTCGGAGGAGCTACTCTACCCTTGACCACATCTTCACCCTCCGTGCCATCATCGAGGAGGGTAGAGCATGGCTGCATTGTGGATTCTTGGAAAGCTTTTGATACTGTACCCTGAGCCTGCCTCCTACATGGTCTATAGGAGATAGGAGTCCCATTTGACATGGTTTAGAGCATCATCACCCTCTATGAGTCCGTCACCGCCCGAGTGAGAGCCCCAGGAGGTACATCACAGGAGATTTCCGGCACTATTGGGTTGAAACAAGGCTACCCTCTATCACCCACTCTTTTCGGCCTCTACATTGATGAGATCTCGAGTTTCATTGACGGATTAGGCGGGGCTAGTCCCACACTGGCAGGCATATTGATCCCCATACGACTTTATGCAAATGACATCGTCCTCCTCTCAGACTCAGTCGAGGGGCTTCAGAGACAGTTGGATGCCTTATAGGACTTTTGCACTCAGCGGGATCTCTCTGTTAACCTTGGTAAAACCAAGGTAATGGTCTTCAATACCTCTCGCTTCTTCACATCCAGATTGAGCTTCACATATAGAGAGGATCTTGTGGAGATTTTCTCATCCTATGTCTACCTTGGTGTCACTTTCAGTGGCCCACGTTTCACCATGCTTCTTGCAGCACATGCCAAAGTGACACGGGGTTATGCAGCGTTGAGCTTACCTGAGCGACAGTGCTTCCAGGCACATTTCCAGGAGCCCAAGAAGAAGGGCTGGCTTTTTGACACCCTCGTCACACCAGCCTCGGTGTATGGAGCAGCCTTCTGGGGGCAGATATATCTGATGAGGATTTGTAGCGAGTTGAGAGGCCCCAGGTCATGATGTTCTCTCGTATGATGCGCAACAAACCATCAGTCCCACACTAGATTATCTAGGTAGAGTTTGCTGCAACCCTAATGCTTGCCCTGGAGTTCTCAAGACAGCTAGCACTTGAGGGCCACTCTGGAGTATGGTATGCACTAGTTTCCACTTGGTTCTCAGTATACGAGCTCCGCATGGACCAACTACCCCCCCCCCCCCCCCCCCCCCTTTCAGTACCATTTGGACTCCCCTTTTCTCCGGCTCTCTCACAAGGATACCAACCGGGTTATCTGGTTAGATCTTCTCAGCCTCTACACCCATTGCACATGGATCACACCTTCGGAGCTCCCCACGAAGATGCACTTCTACAGAGATCACTTCCTCACACTCACTGAGGATGGATTCATCCAGCAGCCGGGCTACTTGAGTGTTCACATGTCCCATGCCATGCGGATTGCGATTAGCTAGATACGGGTTTCATCCCATCGCCTCAGAGTGGAGACAGGTAGAGCTGAGCGCATCTTCAGAGTCGGGAAGCTCATACAGAGACCTAGCGAGGAGAGGATCTGTCGATTATGCCACAGAGAGGTTGAGACGGAGGAGCATTACATATGCCGTTGCCGAGTATACTATGAGATCCGCGGGAGGGGATCTCTTAGTACAAAGGGCTTTGTGTGAATATATGCTCTTATGTGTGTGTGTGTGTGTGGAGTGCGTGTGTGAGAGCATATCTTGATACAGAGTTCTACACCCACTATTGGGCACTGATGACGTTAGTGGGGATGTCGTAGTATCTAGTCCTTACTATGCATAATGGAGTTGATAGTTATATAGTCTTGTTGGTTGACTACCATGAGTATATACCATGCACGTTCCTAAAAGGTGAATTTGGGCATGTTCTTGGTTTCATCTAGGTATATAATTCAGCCGTATTAGCGGACATGCAGATTTCACATTGTGAAGTTTTCGTTCGAGTTGCGGCCAGTTGATATTGTGCTTATTCTTTCTATCTTTAGCGGTGCGTTTGCCCTATCAACTACTTATTTGTTGCACTAATTCTTTCTATTTGCTACTTCTCTTAGTGCTAGGCTTCATTAGGGCTGAGTCTACCTTGCATCTCCGGAGGTTTGACAGAAACTCAGTACGAAGGGCTGTGTGTGAATATATGCTCTTATGTGTGTGTGTGTGTGTGTGAGCATATCTTGATACTACAGAGTTCTACACCCACTATTGGGCACTCATGACGTTAGTGGGGATGTCGTAGTATCTAGTCCTTACTATGCATAATGGAGTTGATAGTTATACAGTCTTGTGGGTTGACTACCATGAATATATAACATGCACGTTCCTAAAAGGTGAATTTGGGCATGTTCCTGGATTCATCTAGGTATATGAGATCCGTGTGAGGTTTCACTGTGTATTTTGTGAGGGATTTGGTCCACTCTCTAGGATCATTGACTTCCAGGACCAACGTTGCCTAGGCCTCTTCCTACTTGAGCTCCGCAGACACAGGGACACCTCCTTGAGAGAGCTTTGGCCCCAGCCACCCGCCCCCTCCCTCACCAGCCAACCATCACCAGTTTCTTCCGGACCCAGGAGGTGGAGGACACCGATATAGTGGATCTTGTGGACCCTCCACGATCTTCTATGGACCTACCTCACCCGAGAGGAGTTACCTCAGACCGAGCCTTCGCACTCTAGCGTGCCCGACGCCCCCGGCCCACTCGTTGGCCACGATCACCTCATCAGCTCTAGATCTAGGACATGCTCCACCACCATCGAGCTACCTTTCCAGGTGACATAGCTGAGGGAGACCTCTTGGCCATACTCATTAGCCTCATGCTTGATATTTTGGAGTGGTATACCATCTACTGGGAGCTGATGCTGCTCTCATTTTTCTTATGTTCTTAGTATTTCCATGATGAGTTTCCATGGACAGTTTTGTATCACCCAAGTTAGATAGCTATGTTTATGTTTTCTTTCTATTTTATTTTCCATTCCATGGTGAGATATGCCATGGACATTATTATATCACTTTGGTCTCATAGGCCATGTTTAGGTGTTTGGCCATTTCTATGTGAACAACTACTATTTCACGTGGGAACAAGTTGCACATGTAGGTACTTAGGTCAGCTAGAGAACTATGTACAAGTTTTATTTTTCTCCTCCTCTTTAATATGCCTTTTTAAATGTACATGTTTTGGATTAATGTGCCTTTTGAATGTGTACATGATTGGGATCAATATGCCTTTTGAAATGTACATGTTTTGGATTGATGTGCCTTTTGAATGTAACACGATTATAGATGCACTGGGTAATATCTCCTAAGAATGAGAACTATTTGATATTTTTAAAAGATTCTCTAAAAAAAGATCCATTTTTAATCATATTTGGAAAAAACCATGATGCTTACATACAATCATATCTTAAAGTACACTAAATTTATATGTTTTAGGACTCTCTCTCTCTCTCTCTCTCTCTCTCTCTCTCTCTCTTATTGCCTGTGCACCTCCACATCCATGGAGCGCTTCCATCCACCATAGCTGCCCTCTTTGATCCTGCAAACCCTAACCCTAGACTAGGTATTCAACATTTGGTATCAGAGCCTCGCTCTTCCTTCCCTACAACTGCACGGATCAGTGCTCATGACTTTCTCTGTGCATCATCTCTGCTGTCGACATTCCCACTCTTGACCTTCATGCATTGCCCTGGCAACGTTAGCTGTGCTTGCCACCTAGTCCCGACCTGTAGTGCCACTGCTCTTCACTACAGCTTCAGCCTTCACACGCCTATGCATCTCATGCTCGGCCTGTCTCCCGAAAGCTGAGCTGTCGTCGGACTCTGCCTAGCCACAACACCCTCTCCTCACTGACCTTTGCCCAGAGCTCACGCTTCCTCCTTGGCGGCCCTCTCCTCCGAGCCTTCTCTTACCAACGTGTGCACAGCTGGTCCCATTACTGCTAATCCCATCACTCCTTCAACTTGCTGAACCCTTCACGTGACTTTCCCTACCTGCAAATTCAGGCTGGCTCATTTATCTGAGGAGTGTGAAGCAAAGATTCATTTAAGGCTTGTGGAGTAGCTTTAGAGCACCTAGTCAGAGTGCTAAAAGTAGTACCTGCAAAATCCACCCCAAACTCAGATTGGGGCTTTTTCAAAATTGTGCAGAAAATCACCAAATAAAAGGCATCTACATTTCACAAAATTGAGGGCTTTTCAAATTTTAGGGCGAAAATTGCCTAATTAAAGTTTTTGTAAGCCATAACATTTGGGGCTTTCTGCAAAATCAAGGCATTAGCATCACTAATTAAAGCCTCACAGAAATTTGGGGGTTTTCAAAATCAAAGTGATAATCCTCTAATTCATCACTTCAGCAAATTGGAGCTTTTCCAATTTCTGAGTAAAATCAGAAAATTGAAGCCTTTGCAGGTAATAAATTTTGGGGATTTTCTGATTTTTAGTCAAAATTGACTAATTAAAGCCTCACACAACACATTGAGAGTCTTTTGGGGTTCTCTGCCTTGACCCACGGTCCTTAAGTGACTGGCCAGGCATCCATTGCTTGGCGTCGGCGTCGCAAGAGGACTCTTCATCGACATTCCAGCTTCGGAAGTTTTTAAAACTTTCAAAATATTTATGTTTTATGTGTGTTGAGTCATGGGTCCTCTGCCTGGTATGTCCCCCCAAAATTAAATGTAATAATCTCCTAAGTGTGTCAGTTTTCCTGTGATGCGTAAAAGGGCCTTGAAGTTATAAAAGTCTCCTTTCCCTTTTGATCCCTTTTCTAATCTGCCCGCGCGCGCGCGGGGGCGGGGGGGGGGGGGTTATTCCATGAGTAGACTCGTAGTTGTCAGGTACGATTTGTACGATACGATACCGTATGGGAAAATACGGTATGATATAATTTTTTTTCCTTGTTGTACGATAAAATACGGTGTTTCTCTCGGTGGCTGTGCAATTTGGATTGATTGCTTGCAGTGGTCGGAATCTTTCTTCGGCTGGGTGGAATGGTTGCATAGATCGAGATATGGAGTATTTTAAAAGGAGGGAAGCATCATAGTATAGAGGAAGCTCAAACAACCATAGACAAGCAAAAGCAAGACCATTTATCCCAAAAAAAGTTTTTTTTGAAAAAACATTTCGGTAAAATTTGTTTTTCATGAAAAATCCGCACGAGTCTGTACAATATCATACTGTACAGTATTCCGTATGGTATGATGCTGTACGCCATACGGACTCAACTATGAGTAGACTGAGGTAGGCATGGGTGTGAAAGGTCAAGTCCTCTTATCAGGCTTGTCATTAGAGTACAGGTGTTGGCTCACAGAGTTCTTTTGTTTCACGTGAGCAGTCTCGGGCCCAACCCTTCGAGCCCTATGAAGGTCTATCTCTAGACTTTTCCACCTTTGATCCGAAGGGGGGTTTGTAGGGTATTTTGGAGCTTCATGTGAGTGAGTCCTTAATTATGTGTACGTGTCTATCATGTATGTGTGTGAACAGCCTCTAAGGCAAGATATTATGTGTGTTTGTGTGTGTATGTAAGCAGTGATGTCAATGGTCATTGAGTTTGCCATGTGTCACTGCTATGTGTGATTTGATTGAGTCAAAAGATAAGCTTTGCAACCTATAAAAGTATGTACGTGGTGTACTTCGAATTATGAATCCAATATAAATTGAGTTGTGCAAGTATCTTTCTCTAGAGCATTACATTGCTCTCTCTAACTCTCTCTTTGTCTCTCTCTCTCTTACTGCCTGTCCACTCCACAGCCATGGAGCGCTTCCATCCACCATAGCAGCTCTCTCTGATCCTGGAAACCCTAACCCTAGACTAGGTATTCAACAAACGTGGCAGACATCTTCACAAAGGGGCTTCCTAAAGACAAGTTTGAAGCTTTTCGCAAAGCTTTAAGCTTGATACAGTTTGTGATCTGAAGTGACTCCGATGTCCGTACATCCATATTTCCATTAATAGGGATTGTGACATATGTTACTGGAAATGTGTGTTAGGCATTAGTATTGGTTTGATGACATTTCCCTCAGCAAGAAGTGTCACTTGTAGACTATGGTTTAAGTTTATATCATGACTATTGGATTAGCTGCCATGTGTCATCCCGTGATTTTAATCATATCAAACTTTTAAGACTATATAGGCAAGCTGTTGATTACCCAATTTTGTTTTTTAAGGAGTGTTCAACATTTGGTGCTTATTGTATCAACCGCAGTATTTACTGCTACTTTTCCTCATGTTTTCATTCATCTATGCAGTTTCACGGATCCTAACAACAGAAGGCCTTGTGCAGCCTTAGAATGGAACCCGGAGGGGGCAACTCAGCTGATAGTTGCTTCAGCTGATGACAGATCCCCTTCTCTTCAGGTAGTTGTTTGTCTTCAACTCAAGGCAGTGCATTTGACTGGACCTATCAGTTTTGTAACTCTAGGTATGTCTTAGAGATTGACTTATGAGTATGTTGCAGGTTTGGGATTTGCGTAATTCTATCTCGCCAGTGAAGGAGCTTGTGGGACATACAAAAGGTTTGCAGGCCTTTTCTTTTTTGAGTGCTAATCTCTTGCCTTTGAAGGTCAGGAATACCTGGTTGTTTTGGTTTAAGTGATTGGTTTTGCATGGTTGTAACCTTGTGCAGGTGTTGTGGCAATGGCGTGGTGTCCGATTGACAGTGCTCTACTTTTATCTAGTGCCAAGGACTATCGTACCCTGTGCTGGGACACTGTTTCTGGAGAGGTATTAAACGATTCTTCTGTTTTTTCTATGCGTTTTTTTCCCAAATTTCAATCAACGGTATTCTAAAGGTGATGCTTGGTGATGGACAGTGCAGATCATTTGTGAGCTCCCGGTCAGCAGTAACTGGAACTTTGATGTTCAGTGGTCTCCTCGTATAGCTGGTGTTTTGTCTACCTCCTCTTATGATGGAAGGGTGAACTTATATAATATTGAGGTGAGAGCTAATGATTGATAGCAGATCTTGTAGGTATTTACTTACTGGGGCAGTTTCTGAGTTATGTGGCTTTCCCCCCAGCTCAGGCCTGCAGTAGGATGCTGCCAAGTGAAGGTCATTTTGGTGGATCAGTAGGTGCTGGAGCTTCTTCAGGTGTTTACTTATGGAAGCATGTCTTTCTGGTTGTCTTAAATTTATTGCACTTTCAAGTAGAATACACCTCTAATAATTCTTCTTCTTATGTTTTGTGTGTCCAGCATCTATGAGAGCTCCAAAATGGCTGAAGTGTCCTGCTGGTGTGAGCTTTGGGTTTGAAGGAAAGCTCGTTTCTTTTGGTGTAAAGAAAGGAGCTTTAGTATCAGAGGTGGGCGTTGCTTTGCTTTTCATCTTTCTTTTGGGCATCACAATCTTTTTTCAACCTATCTGCACAATCTGCATGATTTTTTGTGAAAATCATCTTGTACACATGCATGCACACACACACACACACACACACACACATGCATGCATTACATACATTATACACATTTTTTTTATAGTGAAACCGCTATCTCATTACGGAAAACAAATATACATTCATAGCTGTCCCAAAGTACTACTCAGTTTAGAAACAGTGGGAAAACACTTCTGGTTGCTGGAAAATGCCTCCGATTTCATGAGAATCTCAGAGGGATTGTAAAAGGGTTCTCTGGAGGTAAGCAAAGAGCTGAAGAGAATCTCCAGAGCAGAGCAACTGATTCCGAGCATGGTAGATAGTCCACAATGCCCAGAATTTAGTCCAGTCAAGGAAGTCTGTATAATCTGGCAGTGAAGGAGAAAGGAAACTAAAAAGCTAGAACATTCGTCCGAAACGCCTCCCTAGAAAATGAGCCTGTACATGTCCGGACAAATCATCAAGAAAATGTTGAGAGTGAGAGCAATACCAAAGAAGGTGAGGCACTGTCTCTGTAGCATGGGAGCACCACCTACAAGATGCAGTGGCTATATGCCTTCATGCCAAGAGAGATCCCGCTGGGAATACCCCAACCAGACATCTCCATAGAAACAGTACATTACATTCACACACTTTTTTTTTTTTTTGTAAATCCATGAACAGTATATTATCAAAGAAATTTACATGAGAGTCTCCAAAACGGAGAGCCTCAACGGGAAATCAGAAGCAAAGAGAAACTATTTCCAGGCATGACTGATGAAGATCTCCTTGGTGGCAAGCATCATAAACAGATTGCCGTAAGGAGCTTCTAAAATACTGATAAGATTGCAAAAACGGTTTCCCAAAATATCTCATGTTGTGATCCTGCCATATGGTCCCGAAAGCCCAATATCTGACCCAGTACAAAAGTAAAGAGTAATGGACCGTGGTTGTAGGGAGTATGCCAAAAAGCCAAAAGTGTTTCCCAAAAAAAGAGTTAGGGAAACGAAGGCGAAGTAACATGGAAATTTTGCGGATGAAGGCCTTAGTGCTGGAGCACGTCCAAAACAAATGAGGCACCGTTTCAGAAGGGGCCATGCATCGAAGACAAGAAGCAGATGCAATCCTTCGTTTAGCAAGAGTGACCCCCACAGATAAGGAACCTGTAAGACAACGCCATAGGAAAAGCTTTTGCTTGAGAGGCAATTTACTCCTCCATAAATTGCGAAGATTCTTTCGCCACCAAGCAAGTGATTTTGTCATATGCCAAAGAGAATTAGCATGTGAATGAATCCATGGTGATGGCTGGAGGAGAGAGTATGTCGTCCTAACCGTTAGGTCAGAAAGAATAACAGGATGAGAATTTGAGCCCACCGGGTGTAACTGCCAATCCTGTAATTTGTCCCTGTTAGATAAAGGAGGGATGGGAAGAAAAGGCTGCAACAAGTCAGCAATTTTCCCCCAATGAACCTGTGATGCATGGCTAGTGGATAGGAAGCCATAGCTTGAGGGAAGGAAAGCATTTGACCAGTAGCATCAACAACATCATTTATGCACCTAATCCCCAATTTGCTGAGATTGTATGCCCGAATCGGCTCTTGCAGGGCTAATGGAGAATCAAAAACAGCACTCCAGTAAATGCTTTCCTGCCGAAGGGAATTGGCATGAGACAAAAGGAGGGGTGCCCAATGAGCATGCGAAAGGACCTGTTTCCAATCGCAAATAAGTGAAGTGGCAAAAGGGCAGCCCGGGATAGAACCTACAAATCTGCCCAAAATGACCTCCCAGTGATCAGTAATCCATGCACCATGTGCAGAAGTGCGTAAGGCCGTGCACATGGTTGCAAGCATATGAGTCCATGGCTACGTCTGACGAAAAAAGGTGAGTAGGAGAGGAATTTTCCTTGCCAAGACATGATGCGCAATATTCAGCACATTCAATCCGCCATGCATCCTCGGGGAACAAACTTTTGCCATCTGCATAAGTCTTAAAGCTATTACATTCACACACACACACACACACACACAGACACACACAATTACACACACACACACATGAATGCATGCATGCATGTATATAAGTACATATACATACATGCATACATGCATACATATATATATATGTGTGTGTGTGTGTGTGTGTATACATACATACATTATAATACACACATGCTTTTATTTCATACATATTTATCTTTTTGTTGTGAAAGTTTTTTGTGGTATTTTATACCTTAATGCATTATCCTAATTTCTGGATCAGTTGAACATCCAATCTCTTATTACTGAGGAGGACTTAATTAGTCGATCGAAGGAGTTTGAGGCTGCTATTGAAGATTCTGGCAGTAAGTCCTCTTTGCGAGCTTTATGCGAAAGGAAAGCTCAAGGATCTGGGTATGTGTTGAGTGGATGTGACCCCTGTGCCTAGTAATTCTTGGTTTAAAAGTACCCCTCTAATTTGTGAATGGCATTTTAGGTCTGAGGAGAAGAAGGAAGTGTGGAGCTTTTTGAAAATCATGTTTGAGGAAAATGCCCGAACCTCTCTTCTCAGTCATTTGGGATTTGTCCCACTGGCGGCTGAGGACAGTAAAGTAGAAGGGGATGGAAGCAACGTTGAAGATTTGAACGCAGACATGACAGAAAAGCTGAACCTTCACAATAGCACACTTGAAACTATTGGTGAAGATTTGGGTTTCCTCGGTGCTGTTGAGTCGGATGTGCAACAAGGAAACATTATCGATGATGGAGCTGATTTTTTTAACAACCTCCCTACTCCAAAGGGGGTCCTTTCTCCTCAGTTAGTACCAAATGATGAGA